>NW_026728065.1:600000-935000 GCF_030684315.1 Stegostoma tigrinum | reverse complement strand
TATTAACTACCTGTTACTTGCCCTCAAATTTCAACTTCTCCCCCGCTTCATGCTTTTCTGGTTGTCCTGTGCTAGTTTTTAAAAGCTTGCTGACCCTCCCACAAATCTTCACATTGCAATCTTCACTTACGTGAGGAATAAGAGAATGGTCAAAGAAAGAGTAGGGCCGATCAGGGATAGCATAGGGAACTTGTGTGTGGAGCCTGAGGAGGGAGGGGAAGCCCTAAATGAGTTTTTAGCTTCTGTCTTTACGAAAGAAACGAACTTTGTAGTGAATGAAACCTTTGAAGAGCAGGTGTGCATGCTGGAATGGATAGAGATAGACGAAGCTGATGTGCTGAAAATTTTGTCAAACATTAAGATTGACAAGTCGCCAGGCCCGGATCAGATTTGTCCTCGGCTGCTTTGGGAAGCGAGAAATGCAATTGCTTCGCCACTTGCGAAGATCTTTGCATCCTCGCTCTCCACTGGAGTCGTACCTGAGGACTGGAGAGAGGCAAATGTAATTCGTCTCTTCAAGAAAGGAAATAGGGAAATCCCTGGCAATTATAGACCGGTAAGTCTCACGTCTGTCGTCTGCAAGGTGTTAGAAAGGATTCTGAGGGATAAGATTTATGACCATCTGGAAGAGCATGGCTTGATCAAATACAGTCAACACGGCTTTGTGAGGGGTAGGTCATGCCTTACAAACCTGATCGAGTTTTTTGAGGATGTGACTAGAAAGGTTGATGAGGGTCGAGCTGTGGATGTGGTGTATATGGACTTGAGTAAGGCATTTGATAAGGTTCCCCATGGTAGGCTCATTCAGAAGGTCAGGAGGAATGGGATACAGGGGAACTTAGCTGCTTGGATACAGAATTGGCTGGCCAACAGAAGACAGCGAGTGGTAGTAGAAGGAAAATATTCTGCCTGGAAGTCAGTGGTGAGTGGAGTTCCACAGGGCTCTGTCCTTGGGCCTCTACTGTTTGTAATTTTTATTAATGACTTGGACGAGGGAATTGAAGGATGGGTCAGCAAGTTTGCAGACGACACAAAGGTCGGAGGTGTCGTTGACAGTGTAGAGGGCTGTTGTAGGCTGCAGCGGGACATTGACAGGATGCAGAGATGGGCTGAGAGGTGGCAGATGGAGTTCAACCTGGATAAATGCGAGGTGATGCATTTTGGAAGGTCGAATTTGAAAGCTGAGTACAGGATTAAGGATAGGATTCTTGGCAGCGTGGAGGAACAGAGGGATCTTGGTGTGCAGATACATAGATCCCTTAAAATGGCCACCCAAGTGGACAGGGTTGTTAAGAAAGCATATGGTGTTTTGGCTTTCATTAACAGGGGGATTGAGTTTAAGAGTCGTGAGATCTTGTTGCAGCTCTATAAAACTTTGGTTAGACCGCACTTGGAATACTGCGTCCAGTTCTGGGCGCCCTATTATAGGAAAGATGTGGATGCTTTGGAGAGGGTTCAGAGGAGGTTTACCAGGATGCTGCCTGGACTGGAGGGCTTATCTTATGAAGAGAGGTTGACTGAGCTCGGTCTCTTTTCATTGGAGAAAAGGAGGAGGAGAGGGGACCTAATTGAGGTATACAAGATAATGAGAGGCATAGATAGAGTTGATAGCCAGAGACTATTTCCCAGGGCAGAAATGGCTAGCACGAGGGGTCATAGTTTTAAGCTGGTTGGTGGAAAGTATAGAGGGGATGTCAGAGGCAGGTTCTTTACGCAGAGAGTTGTGAGAGCATGGAATGCGTTGCCGGCAGCAGTTGTGGAAGCAAGGTCATTGGGGTCATTTAAGAGACTGCTGGACATGTATATGGTCACAGAAATTTGAGGGTGCATACATGAGGATCAATGGTCGGCACAACATTGTGGGCTGAAGGGCCTGTTCTGTGCTGTACTGTTCTATGTTCTATGTTCTATGTAATGAGAAGGGAATCATTGCCAATCTAGCTGTGCAAGATTTCTTAGAGATGAGTGACCATAACATGATAGAATTTTTAAAATCAGGATGGAGAGTGAGAGAGTTGATTTTGAGACCAGGATGCTGTATCTTAATCATGAAAGCTGAAGATATGAGGCATGAAGTTAGCCTTGATAGATAGGAAAGAGTTGCTTAAAGAGATGTCAGTGGATAGGCAATGGCAAACATTTAAGGAACACGTTGGGGGACTGCAACAACTGTTTAATCCTGTCTGGCATTAAAGCAAAATGGGTAAGAGGGCCAATCCATGACTTAACAAAGGAAATTAGCGATAGAATCTGATCCAAGTAAACGACATTTGAGGATTGGCAGCAATTTCGAATTTAGCAAAGAAGGACCAAGGGATTGATTAAGAAGGAGTAAATGCAGTACAAATGTAAACATACAGGGAACATAAAGACTGACACAAAGAGTTTCTATAGACACGTCAAGAGAAAGCGACTGCTAAAGACAAATGTTAGGAAGGGCGTTGACCAGTCAAGGGAAGACGGACAGGTCAAGGAGGCATGGATGAGGCTTGTAGGTAGGAGGTGGGGTGGGGGTTAGGGTGTAACTCTAACCCTAAACCTAGCCCTAACCCAAACTCTCAGTCTAATCCCCACTCCACCTCCTACCTACCAGCGTAATCCCTGCCTCCTTGACCTGTCTGCCTTCCCTTGACTGACGAACCCCCATCTTAACTCCTCACCAACACTCACTTTTACTGGCTCCATCGCTGACTCTTTGATCTGTCTGTTTCCTCTCCACCTACCTTCTACTCTATCCATCTTCTATCCACCTCCCCTTCTCGCTTTATTTATTTCAGAATCCCCTTCCCCTCTCCCATTTCTGAAGAAGGGCCCAAACCTGAAACGCCATCTTTCCTGCTCCTCTGATACCACTTGGCCAGCTGTGTTCATCCAGCTCCACACCTTGTTATCTCAGATTCTCCAGCAATGGCAGTTCCTACCATCTCTGAAATGGTATGTTGGCCTTCATTCCGAGAGGTTTTGAGTACAGGAGCCAGAATGTGTTTTTGCAGTTGCACAGCGCCTTAGTGAAGCCGCACCTAGAATATAGTGTGTGCAGTTTTGTGCTCCCCTTCTGCAGAAGGATGCTGTTACTCTCTTAGTTTATCAGTGCACCGAATGTTTATCAGGCTGATTCGGGGGATGGCAGATCTGATGTATGATCAGAAATTGACTCGGTTAGGATTGTTTTCGCTGGAATTCAAATGAATGAGGTGGATCACACAGAGACTTATAAAATTCGAACAGGACTGGACAGGATAGATGCAGTTCCCAGTGGTGGGTGTGTCCAGAACCAGGGGTCACAGTATGACGATTCAGGATAGACGATTTAGGATGCTTGTGAGGAGGTATTTCTTGACCCAAGGAATGGTGAGCCAGTGGAAATCATTACCAAAGGAAGTAATTGATTGTAAAACATTGAACGTATTCAAGACATGGCTAGATATAACACTTGGGGTGAATGGGATCAAAGGTTATGGAGAGAAAGCAGGATTAGGCGATTGAGTTGGATGATCAGTCATGATCAGAAGGAATGGTGGAGCAGACTCGGAGAGCCAATTGGCCTCCTCCCTGCTCCTATCTTCCATGTTTTCAATTGCCACTCTCTGAAATGCAAAGCTTGAGCAATTGTGCAACTTTGAGCTGGGTGCTGGGAGTTTGGTCAGTAACGAAGTTCGGTAAGGCTCGGCAGGACAGCGCTTGTTGCTGTTTCTAACATTTTCACCCTGTAGGACTTGGTCCTTGCTGTGCTTCAATGGAAGAAGTTAGCTAATTGGAGATATCTGCAAGTTGTTAAGGTTCCAATGGTTTAAAGTGATTTGGGGAAGTGTGGTATTGTTCATAAAGTACATCATGAAGATAAATAAGATAAAAGAGAAAAGAATGACGAGAGTAAGATGAGGGCCAATCAACCATAATAGTGGGAAGATGTGTGTGGTGTCAGAGGAGATAGGGGAAGCACGAAATGAATATTTTTCAACAGTATTCACTCCAGAAAACGACAATGTTGTCGAGGAGAATACTGAGATACAGGCTACTAGAGTAGGTGGGATTGAGGTTCACAAGGAAGAGGTATTAGAAATCCTACAGAGGGTGAAGATAGATAAGTCCCCTGGGCCGGATGGGATTTATCCTAGGATCCTCTGGGAAGCCAGGGAGGAGATTGCCGAGCCGTTGCCATTGATCTTTAACTCGTCATTGTCTACAGGAATAGTGCCACATGATTGGAGGATTGCAAATGTGGTTCCCCTGTTCAAGAAAGGGAGTAGAGACAACCCTGGTAATTATAGACCAGTGAGCCTTACTTCAGTTGTTGGTAAAGTGTTGGAAAAGGTTATAAGGGATAGGATTTATAATAATCTGGAAAGGATTAAACTGATTAGGGATAGTCAGCACGGTTTTGTGAAGGGAAGTTCGTGCCTCACAAACCTTATTGAGTTCTTTGAGAAGGTGACCAAACAGGTAGATGAGAGTAAACCGGTTGATGTGGTGTATATGGATTTCAGCAAGGCATTTGATAAGGTTCCCCACAGGAGGCTCTTGTACAAAATGCGGAGGAATGGAATCGTGGGAGACATAGCAGTTTGGATCGGAAATTGGCTTGCTGAAAGAAGACAGAGGGTGGGAGTTGATGGGAAATGTTCATCCTGAAGACCAGTTACTAGTGGTGTACCACAAGGGTCGGTGTTGGGTCCACTGCTGTTTGTCATTTTTTTTAAATGACCTGGATGAGGGTGTAGAAGGATGGGTTCGTAAATTTGCAGACAACACTAAGGTCGGTGGAGTTGTGGATAGTGTCGAATGTTGCTGTAGTTTGCAGAGAGACGTAGATAGGCTGCAGAGCTGAGCTGAGAGGTGGCAAATGGAGTTTAATGCAGACAAGTGTGAGGTGATGCACTTTGGTAGGAGTAACCAGAAGGCAAAGTACTGGGCTAATGGTAAGATTCTTAGTAGTGTAGATGAGCAGAGAGATCTCGGTGTCCATGTACACAGATCCTTGAAAGTTGCCACCCAGGTTGACAGGGCTGTTAAGAAGGCATACAGTGTTTTAGCTTTTATTGATAGAGGGATCAAGTTCCGGAACCAAGATGGCATGCTGCAGCTGTACAAAACTCTGGTGTGGCTGCACTTGGAGTACTGCGTACAGTTCTGGTCACTGCATTACAGGAAGGATGTGGAAGCTTTGGAAAGGGTGCAGAGGAGATTTACTAGGATGTTGCCTGGTATGGAGGGAAGGTCTTACGAGGAAAGGCTGAGGGACTTGAGGCTGTTTTTCTTCGAGACAAGAAGGTTGAGAGGTGACTTAATTGAGACATATAAGATAATCAGAGGGTTAGATAGGGTGGCTATGAGAGCCTTTTCCCTGGGATGGTGACGGCGAGCACGAGGGGGCATAGCTTTAAATTGAGGGGTGAAAGATAGAGGACAGATGTCAGAGGTAGTTTGTTTTCTCAGAGAGTATTGAGGGAATGAAACGCTTTACCTGCAACTGTAGTAGATTCGCCAACTTTAGGTACATGTAAGTCGTCATTGGATAAGCATATGGACGTACATGGAATAGTGTCGGTTAGATGGGCTTCAGATCAGTATGACAGGTCGGCACAACATCGAGGGCCAAGGGCCTGTACTGTGCTGTTATGTTCTATGTTCTATAAACAATTTCACCTCCCAGTCGCAGACCATTTTAACTCCCCCTCCCATTCTTTTGACGACCTGTCCATCATGGGCTTCCTGCAGTGCCACAATGATGCCACCCGAAGGTTGCAGGAACAGCAACTCATATTCCGCTTTGGAACCCTGCAGCCCAATGGTATGAATGTGGGCTTCATAAGTTTTAAAATCTCCCCCTCCCCCACTGCATCCCAAAACCTGCCCAGCTCGTCTCCTCCCCCAACTGCATCCCAAATCCAGCCCAGCTCATCCCCGCCTCCCTAACCTGTTCTTCCTCTCACCTAACCCCTCCTCCCACCTCAAGCCGCACCTCCATTTCCGACCTACTATCTCATCCCGCCTCCATGACCTGTCTGTCCTCCCCGGACTGACCTATCCCCTCTCCACATCCCCACCTACACTCTCTTCTCCACCTATCTTCTCCTCTATCCATCTTCAGTCCGCCTCCCCGTCTCTCCCTATTTATTTCAGAACCCTCTCCCCATCCCCGTCTCTGATGAAGGGTCTCGGCCCAAAACTTCAGCTTTTGTGCTCCTGAGATGCTACTTGGCCTGTTGTGTTCGTCCAGCTTCACACTTTGTTGTCTTGGATTCTCCAGCATCTGCAGTTCCCATTATCTCTCCCTTCAGCCCAACTGCCTATTTTCTGTTCTTTGACCAATTCTGAAAACATGCTAATATACTATCCCAAAATTATGTGTTTTTTCTTATATTAGGTAAACTTCGGGCGATATTTTTTCAAGTGCCATTTTAAAATCTAAACACAATACATCTACTGGTTCTGTTTATCCATCCTGTCTGTTACTTTCTCAAAGAATTTTTTAAAAATTGCCAGGCACAATTTCCCCACCATGAAGCTATGCTGACTTTGCTTGATTATATTATCTGCTTCCACTGTTATGGACTCGATCAAATCCCCACACATAGGTATCAAGGAGACAACATAGACTCAAACTTTTATTTAAAGACAATTCTAAGGTGCTGTGTTCCAGATGTAAATCGATTGGGCACACCACTCAGCTTTAAGCAAAACCACTTTCCCCCCAGTTAAAATGCAAGCAAAAGAAAGAAGAATTAAGATTAGTTTAACTCTACTGGAAAACTTAATCGAATAATATATTACTTAACTACCAAACAACAACTGTTCCAATATCATAATATCCCACAAACACATCTTGGCAAAGGCAAAGTCAGTAAAACAGATTGTCTCACATGATTCTGGTAGCAGAAAGAGAACCCCTGCTTTTAGCACACACAGAGAGAGAGAGAGATAACAGCTTCCACAGCCAACTTCAAACCTCAACAACTGTCGAAATCTCAACGAAAACCTTGGTTCTGTGGGAGCCTGACATGACCCATTCATACTGAGATAGTAAGAACTGCTGATGCTGGAGAATCTGAGATAACAAGGTGTAGAGCTGGATGAACACAACAGGCCATGCAGCATCAGAGGAGCAGGAAAGCTGATGTCTTGGCTGAGACCCTTCTTTGGAAATTACCCATTCATGCATGCTGCTTTTGTTGTTACAACTTCCAAAAAATAAAACCCCAAGGCCTCACGAGTTGTTTATTGGTTTCGAGAAGAACACAAGCCAGGACAAAATACACCTCTTAAAGCCATAGTATTGCCAGACCACATGACCTGCTGTTGCAGCTTTTACAACAGACTGCAATATTTTCCCAATGAGAGGTTGCCTATTTTTTGTCATCCTTCCTTTTCATATCAAGTTGTTACATTGGCAGTATTCCCATCTACTGCTTGAAATGTTCCAGATTCCCAGGATATTTGGAAGATGACTGTCAGTGCATCCAGTATCTCTGTGGCTACATCTTTTAATATCCTAGTGCAGAGTACATCAGGTCCAGGATACCTCTCGACCTTTCGCCCCATTAGTTTCCCGAGCACCTTTTCTCTGGTGATATTTCCTGTCTGCTTTTTGCTCTTTGTTCACTAAATATTTTTGAGATGGTATTTGTGCCTTTTGCTGTGAAGACTGACATAAAGTATTTATTTGTCTCATTTGCCATTTCCTGATTCCCCATTATTATTTTTGCAGCCTTCATTCTTTAAGGGATCTGCGTTCACTTTGACCTCTTCCTTCATTTGTTCAAATAAGCTCTTATTGTCTGTTTCTTTTCTATTTCTCAGCTTTGAAATCTTTCCTTATTTCTGGTTTCCCACTAACCTTGGGCACTGACTGTTGAATTGGCAGAACATTGGAGAGAATGCTGAGGATATGGAAGTTTTGGTCTGATAAATAGTACTCGACATGGTGCTGTTGCCCCAGCTCCTGCTCAGGTCTCTCCCAGTTGAAATGCCAAATAGGAGCCTGCCCATGCTCTTCACATCTGCCCTGCAGCATTAAATGGCTGGAGGCAGGACATCAGGCACCCTCTTGGATGGAAGTTCTACCTTGTCAAACTCCTGGCCACTTAGAGCTCAGAAGAGTCTGAAGTTGCTGATGGCTGGAGGGCGGGTCCCCGACGAGAGGTACGGAGTGGCCGAGGGTTGTTAGGGGTTGTTGAAAGGTTGGATGAGAGTTTAAGGGTGTGAAGTGCCTAGGATCAGGCCAAGGGGCCTGCGAATGAGGTTCCCCTTCCAACTCACGTTTTCTAGGCTGGATTATGCATCTAAAGCTGACTGTCTTTCTGATTGACATCTATCTCCTTAGGCAATAGAGGGGATCTCTTAAATTGCCATCAACTGGTCTCAGCAGGCCAAAGGATAGGCAGGCTGCTTGACAGTTCCCCAGAACTTCCACACATATACACACAGTGCCCTCCAGATTTTATGTGTTTCTTCCCACCTTCGTATCTGTGGGATGGGGCTGTATAATCGAGCTCATGCAGTGCTAAAACAAAGAAGTTATCCTGAACCTTGAAATAGGACTGGAATGATGCAGCCAAATCTGGTGACTAAACTTCAAGGGTAATAATTTTGGTAGTATTGAATAATAATGATGGAATTTACCCAACGTATTTTAGGAATGTGACATTTTATCAACAAATTTCGCTAATGCTATTTTCATTGGAGTACAGGGGATTAATAAGTAGTTAATGAAACATAAAGGATTATGATCAGTTGGGGTAAAATAAACGTGGAAAGGCTGTGTTCCCATGGCTGATGGATGATGTTACAAGGAGAAGGGAATGCATTCATGTTTTGGGGAAAAGATGTAGGGGTTGTAAAGAGGAATTTTTTTGAAGCAGTCAATGTTCATGGGCCAGGATCTTGCTGCCTGTGGAAGGGTTAGAAGCCGAAAAAATCAATGATTTCAGTCACATGAATGCATATCTCTGGGCGCTTCATTCCTCACATTGCCATTAGATTTTATTTATGGAGGTTCTGTTATATTTCGAGTGGTTCGACTGGCATTTGATGTTTTGATGAAGTTTGCCAGATTTTGTTGGCATCATGTGAACTAACATTGAAGTGATACTTGGTTAACTACTAATTGTTTTTGGTAGACACTGTAGAACATACCATATGTATGACAAAATAGCAAAATTACAAGAGAAATCTAGTTCAAAACCTAGGTAACAGAGCACCTTTTTAAAATTAACAAGAATGTGTGATTAACACACTTAATAGCTGTGGCATAGTGTGATTTAAAAGAATGCTGATTACCAGAAGTGAAATATGGGTTGTAAGATCCACTATTTTAAACGGGTAAAGAGCCAATTAGATTGTACTTTGGATTTGGATGTCGTGAGAATGAACATCGGTTGAAAGAGATGGATGTTTGAGGTTAAATTGTTGTGAGTCCTGCTTCATAAATATAAAGGAGGGCTTCATGACATAGAAAGCTACTGTTCCTCCACCATTGTTCTGCAGAAATTACTGAACCAAACAACAGAATATGACCAGCATCACTGACGGTTCCCTCGTTAGATTTGACATTTTGCATTTGAGAAGGAAATGGCCTGTTTCCATCATTCCAGAGTACTTTTGTGAATCCTTGTATTTATTTCGAGGCCAAATAAAGGAATTAATTTTATTTAATAGCTCCAATAAGTTAAAACTGTAATTGAAGTTAGTTTTCTTCCTCCTTTGTAGTGGATCTGTTGGAGTTGCACACAGCACAACGCGTCTTGGATCAACACAAATTGACACAAAACGAGCAACGTCGAAATGTGACTGAAGTAATCAACTGTTTGACGACCATTTATGATGGTTTGGAACAAAATCACTTGGTCAATGTGTCACTCTGTGTCGACATGTGTCTGAACTGGCTGCTGAGCGTCTTTGATACGTATCTATGATTTACACTTTAATGTAGTATGTTTAGATTGTCCTAAGGTGCATGAAACTGCATGCGACGTATTGGATTTTGATATGTACATGATCAGTTAAGTAAATGTGAAGATTGTTGACTGATTAAAATCAATCCGAGTATTGATGACATAAGGTTTCAGTATGTTCTAATTTCATTTTAGTTCAACAGAGAAAGTAGTTGAAAGTTTGAGCGACTTTTGTTTTAAATCATAAAATTGAAAGTGATATACTTTTGATTCCATTTGGTCAGATCTGTACAGGATCATGTAGACGTCTTGACACTCTGATTGTAATGCTCTTCACGGTGACAAATGATAGTGCTGGAGAAAGATATGTATAAAGTACACAATATGAACATCATCCAGTTAATGTCAAGGAATAAATGGCTTTGTGAGGGGCAGGTCATGCCTCACAAACCTTATCGAGTTCTTTGAGGATGTGACTAGAAAAGTTGATGAGGGTCGAGCTGTGGATGTCGTGTATATGGACTTCAACAAGGCATTTGATAAGGTTCCCCATGGTAGGCTCATTCAGAAGGTCAGGAGGAATGGGATACAGGGGAACTTAGCTGCTGGGATACAGAATTGGCTGGCCAACAGAAGACAGCGAGTGGTAGTAGAAGGAAAATATTCTGCCTGGAAGTCAGTGGTGAGTGGTGTTCCACAGCGCTCTTGGTCCTTGGGCCTCTACTGTTTGTAATTTTTATTAATGACTTGGATGAGGGGATTGAAGCATGGGTCAGCAAGTTTGCAGATGACACGAAGCAAGGAGGTGTCGTTGACAGTATAGAGGGCTGTTGTTGGCTGCAGCGGGACATTGACAGGATGCAGAGATGGGCTGAGAGGTGGCAGATGGAGTTCAACCTGGATAAATGCGAGGTGATGCATTTTGGAAGGTCGAATTTGAAAGCTGAGTACAGGATTAAGGATAGGATTCTTGGCAGTGTGGAGGAACAGAGGGATCTTGGTGTGCATATACATAGATCCCTTAAAATGGCCACCCAAGTGGACAGGGTTGTTAAGAAAGCATATGGTGTATTGGCTTTCATTAACAGGGGGATTGAGTTTAAGAGTCGTGAGATCTTGTTGCAGCTCTGTAAAACTTTGGTTAGACCGCACTTGGAGTAATGCGCCCAATTCTGGTCGCCCTATTATAGGAAAGATGTGGATGCTTTGGAGAGGGTTCAGAGGAGGTTTACCAGGATGCTGCCTGGATTGGAGGGCTTATCTTATGAAGAGAGGTTGACTGAGCTCGGACTCTTTTCATTGGAGAAAAGGAGGAGGAGAGGGGACCTAATTGAGGTATACAAGATAATGAGCGGCATAGATAGAGTTGATAGCCAGAGACTATTTCCTAGGGCAGAAAAGGCTAACATGAGGGGTCATAGTTTTAAGCTGGTCGGAGGAAAGTATAGAGGGGATGTCAGAGGCGGGTTCTTTACACAGAGAGTTGAGAGAGCATGGAATGCGTTGCCAGCAGCAGTTGTGGAAGCAAGGTCATTGGGGTCATTTAAGAGACTACTGGACATGCATATGGTCACAGAAATTTGAGGGTGCTTACATGAGGATCAATGGTCGGCACAACATTGTGGGCTGAAGGGCCTGTTCTGTGCTGTACTGTTCTATGTTCTATGTTCTATGTTCTAACTGTGTCATTGTGGTATTTTCCAGACTAATTGTCCTTCAGCTAATCTCAGTCAGATTGTTTACTAAACTCCATTTAGGAATAATGTTATGCACTTCACTTGGAAATGTATGAGGACTGTGACAGTATATTGGGGAATCCTTGCAAGCGGAGAGAATTTTATTTTCTTTCAGTCCGGGCTGGATATAATTCTAGGACTTGGAGATGAAAGTCCGGGGTTAAACTTTCAGTGTCCTTCTGTACACCCCTAATCACCTCCAATATTTCATTTATATTAAATTGAGCTTCGTCTGCATGAGATGTGTTCCAATATTATATCATTATTGTGACTGTCAATTTTGACATTGTTCATTAGGTGCGTACCCTTCATATTGATTGCAGCTCAAGGTCCTTCTGGATGTCAAAACCAAAATGTTGCATTTTCCAGTAAAATTGCAGACATTGAGCGGAAATTCACACTAGGGAGTACTGAAAGGCATGGATTATTTCTCAGTACCACCCTCATTCATACTTTTTCTACCTGCCAGACAGAAACTAGACTCTCAGAATTACCAAAATGAAATTCTGAGTGGGTGTGTGGTGCTTGCACATTGCTCAATGCTCCTCTGGACCTCCAACTTGGGTAGTAGTCACCAGCATCTGCAGCCACACCCTTCAGTAGCACCCCATCTCCACAGTTTTGACATGTGGCATGTTCCAGCCTCAGCACATCTCACATCTGCTTTCAGTACTCTTCTGTACTTCATTGCTGCATTTTGGATTGCAGCAGCCCCCCTCATTGCAGTGCTACTGCCAGGGCACTTTTGGATGCAGGGACAGGCACCCATTCGTGTATTGGGCCACGTTACACATCAGGACACCTTGCTTGAGCTCTCCACTCTCATTTTGTCCCTGCATGAATGCTAACAGCTCCTCTGCCTTGTCTTCATTTGCCTTGTCTTTTTATGGGTTGCCCCCTCCGCCACACCTCACAGACTCATAATGCGAGTATATTGATTAACCTTTTGGCATCGAGACAAAGCCAGACAGCTTGTCATGTTTGTCAGCAGTCATCAATCAAAGGAGTGGGTGTGTTGCCGTTCAGCACCGTGATATGTTGATCTCACACCTGCAGCATGTGCCAGCTGCAGAAGCACAGAATGCGTTGCATTGTCTCCAACCTCATGGTCATGCTTCAGGTTCCGAGGGGAATGGTCTCCAGTCAAGGGAGGCAGTTTCAGGCAGCAGATCTAGGTAACTCCAGGGCATTGTCTGATATCACTCGAGGGGCTTGGATGCAATCAGTTGGCTGCTCAGGATGACCATCGTCAGGACACTGTCCTCATAGGTTGTGAGAAGTCGAACGTTAGACACCTCACTACCTGTGTTGGCTCTTTCTGCCCTACTGTGGGCTGTTTTTCCTGGATGAAACAAAGGGAGGGATTGAGTGAGATGAAATGAGCTGGTGCATTTGTTAGTGCTCATGTATGTTTGGGAAGGGAGGTGAGGTCTCCTGGGTGAGAGCAAGAGGCACAGAGACATAGAGGATTAATAGCCTTGGGCCCTCAAGTCGGCGAGAGCAGGTGAAGACAGACATTGAATGCTTTGGTGAGAATGGTATTACATGAGCTGTGCTGAAGGGTGGTGCAGAATTAGAGAGAGGGTGAATGTGAGGTAGCACAGAACAATGAGGCTCTTCTTCTGTTGGAGCAGGGGTCACTGATCTTGCAGCACTGCTGGATGGTTCTTTTGGTGGTTGAGCCTGCATTGGCACTGGACAGCCTTGGATCAGTCTGGCCGAGTCTTGTGTCGTGGCCTCCTGTGCTTGTCCTTGGGAAAGAGGACAGTTCTGCACTGCACCAATCCATCCACCAGGACCTCCAGGTCCCTAACTGTAAAGTAAGGTGCTAATTTCCCCTTTCCTGCCCTGTCTGGGACAAATGCTATGAACGGTCCGAGGCAGTTCTGGATTCTGAGCAATTTACTGGTCCACAATAGCCTTCAAACATGGCACGAGTGCCAGTAATACCGGGATGGTCCAGTTACTTTGAGTGGAGAACGAACTAGCGTCGGTTGAGAGAGGCACAACAGGAGCATTGTTGCCAGTTATTGAATAGGTTTGCAACAACAGAGTGAGAAAATTTCTTCGGTCTTTTGGAGAGATACTGTCCTTGCAGTGCAATAAAAATGACACTGAACTGATTCATTCCAGTGTTTTAGACCTGAAGATTTAAGAACAGAATTAGATCATTCAGCCCATTGAGTGGGATCTATCATTCTCAATCCCATTCTCCTTTGTCCATACTAAGCAAGAACATATCTATCTATGCCTGAAATCAACTCTGACTTGGCCTCCACAGCTTTCTACATCAATGAGTTCCACAGATTCGCAACTTTCTGACTGAATAAATTCCTCCTCATCTCCATCCTGAAGGGTGGTCCCTTTGACTCTGAGGCTGTGCCCTCAGGTCCAAGTCTCTCCGACTCGTGGAAACAACATCTCCGTGTGCACTCTATCCAGGCCTGACTGACCTTCAGTGTGACCCCCTTCGTCCTTCTAAACTCCGTCGAGTACAGACCCAGAGTTCTCAGCCACTCCTCACATGACAGTCCCTTCATCCCCAGGATTATGTTTGAGAACCTCCGCGAGACCCTGACAAAGGCCCGCACATCCTTCCTTAGATAGATGGCCAAAAACTGCTCTTAATATTCCAAATGCAATATGACCAGAGCCTTACACAGCCTCAGCAATACATCTCTGCTCTTGTATTTTTGCCGTCTTGAAATGAATGCTGACATTGCATTTGCCTTCCCAACTGCCAACTGAACCTGCATGTTAAAAGAATCCTGAACTGGGGCATCTTTGTGCTTCAGATTTCTGAAGCCTTTCCCCATTTAGAAAATAGTCTATGCCTGTAATGCCACTTCTCGAAAGACTCTCTGTGACCTCCCAACCCCCTCAACACTGCCTGCCTTTCCACCTATCGAAATGTCATCTGCAAACTTAGCAACAACCCACTATGGGCAACAATACCATCAGTTCCTTTGTCCAGATTGTTAATGTATAATGTGAATGGCTGTAGTCTGAACTCTGATGACTGCGGAACTCCTATAGTTGCTGGCTGCCATCCTGAAAAAGACCCTTTTATTGCCACTCTGTGCATTCCGCCAGTTAGCCAATTCTCTGTCCGTGGCAGTACCTACTCCCGAACACCATAAGCTCATTTTTTTAAATTTTGAAGCCTCCTGTGTGGGACCTTCTCAAAGGCTTTCTGGAAATCCAAACAGATAAAGTTCAATGGTTCTCTTTTGTTTTAACTCACTGGTTACATTCTCAAAGAATCTAACAGAGACCTTCCCTTGACAAAGTTGTGTTTTCTCAGCCCAATTTAGCATGTATTTCCAAGTATTACCATGTACTTCCAAGTACTCTCCGGCCTCATCCTTAATAATGGACTCTAAAATCTGACCTAATGACCAGCGCCAGGCTAACAGGTCTATAATTTCTTGTCTTTTGCCTCCCTCCATTTTAAACAGGGGCGTTATATTTGCCATTTTGTACTCCTTTGGGACCCACCCTGACTCCAGTAATTCCTGAAAGATCACCAATAACTGCATGGTTTTTTCACTTATCTCCTTCAGAACTCTGGGGGGCAGTCCATCTGGTCCATGTAATTTACCATCTTCTCGGAATTATAGAATTCCTACAGAGCGGAAAGAGGCCATTGGGTCTGCACCATCTCCGCAAAGAACATCCCACCGAGACCCAGCCCTGTACTGTTTCCCCGCAAGCTCACATTTGCCATGGCTGATCCACCTTGCCTGCACATCTTTGGACTGTGGATGGAAATCAGAGCACCTGGCGGAGACCCGTGCAGACATGGGGAGAATGTACAAATTCCACACAGACCCTTCAGCTTCTCCTTTGAGATGGCCACCACACTCACTTCTGCTTCAGACTCCCTTAAAGTTCTACTACTGGTGCCTTCCAACCTGAAGACTGATGCAAAATACTTGTTCAGTTCCTCTGCCATTTCTTTGTTCCCCAACACGACTTATTTGGCCCCTCTTGAAATTTTCTTTGGATTTTCAGGGGTGTTTTACAATAACAATATCTACTTTATTGTGTTGACAAATGGATTATTTAGATCATCACAGAAACAAAAAGCAAAATTCATCAGTACTCTCAATTAACAATCATATATATATATTAATATCACAATCAATGCATTTCCATCAGGTAAGCACGTAGCTGGAACTTTCTAACCTGGCAGTTTTCACTTTTCATTTCTCAGATTTCACTCTCAGACAGAACAGTTGATGTTGACACACTGTTCATTAAAAATAGCATCCACTGTATTTTTCCCCATGTTGTAGCTCGTGGGCTTGTGTCACCTTAACCCATAGAGTCCATGTTCATTTTCAAGCAAGTTATTACTTTCGTGATTTCAGGTGTTACATTCAGAAGGGTACCATGCTGCAATTCGAGCCTGCAGTTTCCAGAGTCATCCCAATGTGGAAGATTTTGAAAAGTATCTAAGTTTCCCTAATTTACTTGTCTTTTAGATCCAAACTGATGAAGACCACGGTCCAGATTTCTGTTCTTAACAAGAATGCCTATTTATTACAACTGCGTAGATTCTAGCTACAGTCAGATATTTACAAACATTGGACACATATCTGTACAAATTAAAACTGTAAGCCCCCTGTTAACTCATCTTCCTGCAGACAAACATCGAGGGGAGAGGGATAAAACATGGATATTATAGGTGTAAAAAAAAGGCTAAGTAAGCTGTTCAGTGGTCCCTGTTCACAGGATTTGCAAAGATGATCTTGAGGATATAAAACAAATGAATAAATATCCCGGAGTGACTTATTATCTATAAAAACATGTGTTGATGATATGGCATTGCTATGATCATAAAATAGAACGTTGTCCAATTTCCTATGAGCATTACCGTAGTTTTCATTTGTATTCTCCATGTCGGGAACATACTTAATTAGTACTTTACTGATTAAGTGACCTTTGCTCATCTACAGTGTTCAGTTGCAAACAGCCAATAGTTTATTATTCTAATTTCGTAACTTTGGTTTGGAATTTTGTCATAGGAAATGTATTTCACCTACATTACCCTGTGTAATTGTAGCCAATCCTCCATTGGCAAAGAAACACAACTACAGAAGTTAATAAAAGAAAGAAGTGCATTTATGTAGCTCATTTTATGGTCTCAGGCATAAAAAGTACTTTATAGGCAGCTGAACTACCTTTGAAATGTCGTCACTGATGTAGCATAAGAAAACCTGTTGTATTTAAAATAGTCAGAAGTAAAGAAATATGAAATAATAAAGAAAGAAGAAATAGTAAAATAGATATGAAATTATGAATGTAAAGAAATATAAAATCTTCAGCCCTTTGCGAGTGGAGACGTAGAATCAGGAGATGCAGAGTCAGTATGGAGCCTACCAGGGAGGAGGCAATTCTGGATCTGGTGTTGTGCAACGAACCGGATTTGATCAGGGACCTCAAAGTAAAGAAGCCATTAGAGGTAGTGACAATAATATGATAAGTTTTAATCAGCAATTTGAGAGGGAGAAGGGAGAATTGGAAGTGTCAGCATTGTAGTTGAAGAAAGGGAACTATGGAGCGATGAGGGAGGAGCTGGCCAAAGTTCAATGGTTCAATACCGTAGCAGGGATGGCAGTGGAACAACAATGGCAGGTATTTCTGGATATAATGCAAAAGGTGCGGGATCAGTTCATTCCAAAGAAAGATCCTAAGGGGAGGCAGGGGCGGCCGTGGCTGACGAGGGAAGTTAAGGACTCTCTAAAGATAAAAGAGAAGTATAACATAGCAAAGATGAGCGGGATGCCGGAGGACTGGGAAGCTTTTAAAGAGCAACAGAAGATCACTAAAAAGGCAATACGCGGAGAAAAAAATGAGGTATGAAGGAAAACTGACCAAAAATATGAAGGAGGATAGTAAGGATAACAAAGTGTGGAGCTGGATGAACACAGCAGGCCAAGCAGCATCTCAGGAGCACAAAAGCTGACGTTTCAGGCCTGGGTGAAGGGTCTAGGCCCGAAACGTCAGCTTTTGTGCTCCTGAGATGCTGCTTGGCCTGCCGTGTTCATCCAGCTCCACATTTTGTTATCTTGGATTCTCCAGCATCTGCAGTTCCAATTATCAAGGAGGATAGTAAAAGGTGTGTTGAAAAAAAAAATGGTTAAGACTAGAATTGGGCCCTTGAAGACAGAAACAAGTGAATTTATTATGGGGATCAAGGAAATGGCAGAAGAGTTGAGTAGGTACTTTGGAACTGTCTTCACTTGGGAAGACACAAGCAATCCCCCAGATATAATAATGGCTGAAGGACCTAGGGTAATGGATGAATTGAAGGGTATTTATGTGAGGCAAGAAATGGTGTTGGATAGACTGTTGGGTCTGGAGGCTGATAAGTCCCTGGGACCTGATGGTCTGCATCCCAGGGTACTTAAGGAGGTGGCTCTGGAAATCGTGAACGCATTGGTAATCATTTTCCAATGTTCTCTAGATTCAGGATCAGTTCCTGCGGATTGGAGGGTGGCTGATGTTGTCCCACTTTTCAAGAAAGGAGGGAGAGAGAAAACAGGAAATTATAGATCGGTTAGCCGGACGTCAGTGGTGGGAACAATGCTGGAGTGAATTATAAAAGATGAAATTACAACTCATTTGGATAGCCGTAACAGGATAGGTCAGAGTCAGCAGGAATTACGAAGGGGAAATTGTGCCTGACTGATCTTCTGGAATTTTTTGAGGATATAACTGTGAAGATGGACAAGGGAGAGCCAGTGGATGGGGTGGACCAGGACTTTCAGAAAGCCTTTGATAAAGCCCCACAGAGGAGATTAGTGAGCAAAATTAGGGCACATGGTATTTGGGGCAAAATACTGACTTGGATTGAAAACTGGCTATCTGACAGGAAGCAGAGAGTAGTGATAAACGGGTCCCTTTCGGAATGGCAGGCGGTGGCCAGTGGGCTACCACAAGGTTCAGTGCTGGGACCGCAGCTGTTTACAATATACATTAATGATACAGATGAAGGCACTAAAAGTAATATTAGCAAATTTGCCAATGACACAAAGCTGGGTGGCAGTGTGAAATGTGAGGAGGATGTTATGAGAATACAGGGTGACTTGGACAGGCTAGCGGAGTGGACGGATGCATGGCGGACGCTGTTTCATGTGGATAAATGTGTGGTTATCCATTTTGGTGACAAGAACAGGAAGGCAGATTACTATCTAAATGGAGTCAGGTTAGGTCAAGGGGGAAGTACAACAAGATCTAGGTGTTCTTGTCCATAAGTCAATGAAAGCGAGCATGCAGGTACAGCAGGCAGTGAAGAAAGCTAATGGCATGCTGGCCTTCATAACAAGAGGAATTGAGTATAGGAGCAAAGAGGTCCTTCTGCAGCTGTACAGGGACCTGGCTTAGAAGGATGAGAGGGTGTCTGATTGAGACGTATAAGATTGTTAAAGGATTGGATACTCTGGAGGTAGGAAGCATGTTTCCGCTGATGTGTGAGTCCAAAACCAGAGGACACAGTTTAAAAATAAGGGGTAGGGCATTTAGAACAGAGTTGAGGGAAAACTTCTTCACCCAGAGAGCAGTGGATGTATGGAATGCTCTGCCCCAGAAGGCAGTGGAGGCCAAGTCTCTGGATAGTTTCAAGAAAGAGATGGATAGAGCTCTTAAAGACAGTGGAATCGAGGGTTATGGGGATAAGGCAGGGACAGGATACTGATTGTGGATGATCAACCATGATTATAATGAATGGTGGTGCTGGCTCGAAGGGCCGAATGGCCTACTTCTGCACCTGTTGTCTATTGTAAAAGTTAATTGTATAAGAATGATTAAGACGGTCCCATATTTCTGGTGTTGGCAGCTTGTTCAGATAGGGAAAGCAAGGTTGATCTTGATTCTGCTCCTGTTTGTTACACAGAAGCCTCTTCGAGCAACAATTCTTGCATGTTGATGGGACGTTGAAACGCAGGTAGATTATCATGATCACTTGTTGAAAATGGATAGCAGCTAGTAGTTCTCTTTCCTCTCAACCAGTGACCAGTAGGCAATGGTCAAACAACACCTAACCCAGAGGTCACAAGCTCCCCTGAGACATGATGTCAGTTGAGTCTCATGAATAACTACCTGCAGATGAGTTATCTGTAGATAAAGCATGGTATTAAATCTCACATATACTGCTCTCTACCATTTTAATCAAAGTGTTTATCACTCGTTGCATCGAAACAGATCACACAAACTGAAATGGCATCTGCACAAATACCAACATACAAGTTCCATATAGTGGCATTTTGTTTAAAGTTGTATTTATAAAATGATCGGGTGAAGTATTAATCTTCACAAATCATATTAAGATGCTACAGAAATCTATGGAAGTGAGAAATTTGTTTTTTGATTCAATACATGTGTGACAAATGACAATTCAAAGAGATCTTTGTTTCAGCTGGAGTGGGTTGCGGAGTCGGCCTCATTCGGGGCATTTAAGTGACTATTAGACAGGCATATGGATGGTCATATAAGATAGGGGTGGAGTTAGATAGACCTGAGGTTTAGGGTAAAAGTTCGGCACAACATTGTGGGCTGAAGGGCCTGTACTGTTCGATGTTCTATGTACCTTACGCTGTATTCAAATAAGTAAAGTCAGTCAGTGACGTTCTGCAACTTCCTTTTCCAGAAGTATGAGTGGAAGAATCAGAGTGCTTTCTTTGAAAATTGGCTTGACGTGACTCTACAAGGGTCATCTGGAGGAAAAATACAAGTGTCAGTACTAAATCTATCATTGCTGATACACATGTAAACTGTAGATTTAACTGTATGTAAACTTTGTTCAACAAACTAGCACACTCAATAAACTGACAAAAATTATACACCAGATGTTTACTGTATTCTCATCATCTTGTGATGTATGGTGAGGATGCAAGTGAAAAGGCACTCTGCCAGTAAGTTTTAATTGAGGCAAAGTTGCCTCATTACTGAAGTCATGTATGCTGTAAATGAGGGAGAACAGTGATGTGTATATCCCAGATAATAAAATGTGAGGCTGGATGAACACAGCAGGCCCAGCAGCATCTCAGGAGCACAAAAACTGACGTTTCGGGCCTAGACCCTTCATCTGATGAAGGGTCTAGGCCCGAAACGTCAGCTTTTGTTCTCCTGAGATGCTGCTGGGCCTGCTGTGTTCATCCAGCCTCAGATTTTATTATCTTGGATTCTCCAGCATCTGCAGTTCCCATTATCACTGATACAATGTGTATATCCCATGCGTTATGTACCTATTATTGAGTGTGTGTTTTTTGCGTGTGTGGACCTATTGATCAACTGGAATTTTTGATTATTCAGCTCATTCCTGGTACCGCAGGTGCTGTTTAACAAAAGGTTTGCTGTATTGGTATATTTCTGTATTTAGTCACTGCCACATGAGTGTTAAGTCATAACTTGGTCTGTGCAGAATGTGCACAGTGCATTCCTGCAAGATAAATGATGCGCTACATATGTATGATGCTATTGTTTCTCAAAGGCACTAACCTTAGCGGCTGTTTTTGTGACCAATAATGTTTTCATCATTCGCACTGGGAAAAAGATTTGGAAGTGCTGTATGACTCTACTGCTCACTTGCAGAAGTGATAACACTGAATGTGAGGTAATGTTTTTGCCCATTTGTTGTTCTGTTGGTCAGCAATGTATCTCACAAACTAATGGGCATATTTCATTGAAAGCTGGTACGTACGGGTATGGTCCAAGGAAGAACTGATTAGTTTTTGACAGATCCAGATTTATTTCTCTATTTTTTAAAGCAACAGTTAAAATTGGTCGGATAGGCAAATGATCATCTTTCTGGAATATTATTGATTGATTTAGAATGTTGTGGATTGTGTCAGCCCTGATAGTAGAATTTGTCATAACTATCAAAACATGAGCAGATTTTTGAGAGCAGATTATCAAATTGGCCTGAAGCTTTCTCAGTGAGATGGAAGCTTTTAAGAAAAGGATTTATTTTATCGGCCTTGCATTTACAAAGAATCAGTCAAGTGGAGAAATGCCTCAAAGAAAAGCTGTGTAATTATAGTCTCATGGATGTTTTTTGCACAGGAGGAGGCCATGCGGTCCGTAGTTCCTGCACTGCTCAACAAAGATCTGTCTGCATCGAACTCACTTTGGCTCATAGCCCTGGAGCCTACGGCAACACAAGTGAATATCTAAATACTTAAATATTCAGACACTTTCTGAATCAGCCACACTTTCAGTCAGTGAGCTCAGGACTCCCACCACACTGGGAAAATAGGTTCTCCTCAACTCCCCTCTTAGCTTTCTACCTGTGAACTTCAATCTATGCCCCCTGTGTATTGACATGTCTACGAATGGAAAAAGCAGCTTCCAGTTATCCTTTCTATGCCCTTCAAAATCTTAAACATCTTTACCAGTTCCCCTTGTCTGCTTCAATCTTGGCATCGGTCAGATGGGCAGGTCAGTGGCAGATTGATTTTGCCTGAAGAAGGATTAAGATAAGAGAGTACTTAATGTGGCAAAGCCTGTCGTGCCCGATGGAGGTCAGCAACGGCAGTCAGCAGTGAAGTCCACCGGCAAGGATGGGCGGGCCTTAGCCCAGCGCAGGGGAATACGAACCGTCATGGGGGAAGCCTCGGTCAGAGTGTCTGAAAACTCGTGGCTTAAGAAAGGACTGTAATGTTTGACTTTTTAAACTTTTGTTTTTATTTTTCTACTGTTATACTAAGAAGACTGTAGTGCTGAACTTTTTAACGTATTCAATTATTTTTATAACATAGAGCATGGAACGGTACAGCTCAGTACAGGCCCTTCAGCCCACGATGTTGTCCCGAACTATTACCCTCATCCCAAGGTCTGTCTCACCTCCACCACTACCTTATACTGTCATCCATGTACTTGTCTAATGGCCGATTAAATGCCCCTAATGAGGCCGACTCCACTACCCTCTCCGGCTTTGCGTTCCACTCCCCTGCGACTGAGTAAAGAAGGATGGATAAATTTTCTACATTTGCAACTGAAATTTCGTACCGAGGTACTTTGTACCTGAGATGGCACCGTCTGAGGTGGCATTGCACTCCTGTACCCTGTATTGAATATGTGTGATAATAAAACCTAAGTCTAAATCTAATGCATAGCAGGACACTGGGAAGCTGAGAGGAGAAAAGGGATCCTAGGGTGCTAGTTCATAAATTCCTGAAGGGGTCAGGTCAGGCTAGTAAGGGTTGTTACAAAGACATATGGGACATCTCCCTTTATCAGATGGTAAGAGTGGGGAGGTCACTTTGTGCTGTTTAAAAGTTTGGTTAGGCCACAGCTGGAGTTGTGTGTGGCATTTTGGTCACCACCCATCAGGAAGGATGTGATTGCACTGGAGGGAATGAAAAGGATGTTGCATATGTTGGAGCATTTTAGCTGTGAAGAAAGGCTGGAAAAATTCAGATTATTTTCTGTGAAGCAGAGAAGTTTTCGGGGTTGAGTGGAGGTCCTGATAGAGGCATTTAAGATTATGAGAGGTAAAGATAGGTTGAGTAGAAAGCATTGTTCCCCTTAGTTAAATCATCAATAACGGTAGGGCATAATGTTAAAGAGAAACACGGGAAATTTAGCGGAGGTTTGAGGAAAATCGTTTTCATCCAGAGTGTGGCAAAGGTCTGGAATGCATTGCCTGGGAGGGAAGTTGAAACAGGAAACCTCACACCCTTTGAAAAGTACTTGGATGAGCACTTGTAATGGCATAATATTTTTGAGAATGGTCTAGTGTGTAAAAATGGGACTAGTATATGTCGCAGTGTGTTTTTAGAGGTACAGCCTTAGTGGGCCGTAGGACCTCTTCTGTACTCTATGATTCCATGAGAACCCCCAGCCCAGGCAGCATCTTGGTTTTTTCAGTAATGTCCAGGATCACACCCTTCATAGTGTGATCCCTTGCCTTGTTAGCCCTCCCGAGTTCGTCAGCTCACACTTTTCCTGGTTGAGTTCCAATTGCTGTGTCCAGCTGACCAGTGTGCTGATCTCCTCCTGAAGTTTATTCTTTCTGTCTGTCAACCAATTTTGGGTCCAGTGTACCACTTTGCCTTGATCCCATGGCTGTTATTTACATGACCATTCCGTCGATATCCTCCTCACTAAATTAGTCATTCGCTAGCAACACGGTCATACACACTGTGTTTAAGCCAAAATGATGAATCTCGTTGACAAATTTCAAGGGTCCTTGTGGCAAGCCCTGCACAACCCCACTCAAAGCAAACATCCTGTCAAATAGATATCCCTCTACCATCAATCACCCTGTGCTCTCTGCCTCAGCCAGTTTTGGCTCCAGCGTGCCTCTTTGCCTTTGATCCCGTTGACTGTTGCTTTCTTGATCAGTCTGCCAAGGGGGGCTTTACTAAGTCCACATCGAATGCATAAGCTCATCAACACTCCAACATCTCCTCAAAAAAGGATCAAATTTCTGAAACGTGACCTCACCTTAACAAATCCATACTGACTATCCCTGATTAGTTCATGCAAGTACATTCTACCCCTAAGAATGCCTCTTTATAGCTTCTCCAGTGCTGACATTATTCTGACTGGCCTTTAATTTCCTGGTCTGTTCCTCTCTCCATTTGTTCATCGTAGGACAATGTTCATCGTCCTTCATGACTTCACGTGTGATTGACAAGGGTTTGAAAATTGCTGACAGGGGCCCAAATATCTCCTCCCTCACTTCCCTTGCTCGCTGGTATACATTTCAGTTCGGCCTGTAGATGTATCCACTTTTAAATTTGCTGAACCAGCTGCATCTTCCGATGTCTAAACTTCTGATGTTCCTAGGTCCTCTGCCCTGATATCAATACTTGCAGTGTCCTTTTCCATTGTAAAGATTGACACAAAGTATTCATTGAGGACGGTGCCCATGTTTTCCAGGTCCACACAAAGATTATCTCTGTGAAAAGAACGAGGAGATATTAGAGAGGTTTGAGATTTACAATCAAGAAAGAAATGACTTCCTTGGAGAATCATACAACATACATTGTCCATTGGTGCCAAGAAACAGAAGTTTTTGTTTCCACAGTTGTTTGCAAATAGCCAATCAAGATCATAAAATAATGTTTTAAGATAATTTACAAAGCAAGGCAATTGAGGAAGATATATTGGATGTATTGAACTCTTAACTACCTCCCTTAAGTTTCGGAATATCAAGCTTTTACTTATGGATAACTTTTGCAGACCTCTTCAAACAAGGAGCTGAACCCACAGAATTATGTGACCAACAAAGCCTGAGCCTTTTGCTTCACAATGCAGTCCAGATCCCTCGGCAGCTGGGTGAGGTACCTTCATTTGGAGGCAGCAACATTGAACCAAGTGTCCGCAGTTGCTTCCAACATGTAAGTGTGCTCTGCGCCACTTCAGAAGGTCAAGCGGGTCTACTTGCCAGTATGAATTTTGTGCTCATTTTCGGTTTGAATTAGTTCCAGAGGCCAACATGTACCACCACTAATCCAAGGCTATCATGTTTATAAATAGTCAATGTTTTTAATCATTAATTTAATAAAAACAATGTCAGAAACCCCAATGATAGTGTATTAGATATGTCTGAGGATAGCGGATGTAAACTTGACATAATTAATCATGCAGCTGATCTTTTATTTTCTTCTAGGGCCAGAACAAACCAGAGATTGATGTTAAACACTTTGTAGAGTGGATGAGATTGGAGCCTCAGTCCATGGTGTGGCTGCCTGTTCGACACCGTGTGGCAGCTGCTGAAACTGCAAAACATCAGGCTAAGTGTAACATCTGCAAAGAGTACCCACTCGTAGGTTTCAGGTGAGATGTGCAAACCAGCAGAAAGTTAGAGGGAGTTAGTTTTTAAAGAAAGCTTTTACTTTAGATGTTCTATTAGAAACTCCATCAGTCAACAACACAACTGAGATCATCACAAAACCCGAACAAATTCATGGACCAGAGAAGTAATTAGGACAAATTAAGTATCAACTTCTTTACCTTAATTTTTTGTGAGAGGTGAGTGCTGCATGCTTTTGGTATTTTGTTCGCAGTTGCATTGATCACAGACACTGTGGCTCAGAACGGATTGTGACTCGACTTCCGGTTGGTTCTGTAATTTGCAATTATTGGGAATTTACAGAAAGGCCTTTTTATTAGTCCTGTAATCAGTGTGTGTGCATCCTATGAAAGTGATTGCTGTGTTGTTGCTAAATGATCGATAAAACTTCTTGTCCACAACTAGTAAATTAAATTGCAGATTTGGACAGGATTTCTAAGGGGTAAATTGAACCTTTTTGGTTAACTATTCTCCTACATTTCTAAGATTGGCCATCTTGGAGAAGGTGCGTGTTACTGCCATTGATCTGATCAAACAACTCTCTGTCTGAGAAGAACTGGAGTGAGAGCCCAACTGTGGATGAAACTATGACTGCCGTAACTAAATCAAGAGCAACAACGACCCGGAGTCAATTGAATTCCATCTGAAGCTTGAGGAATGGTGGCCTAACTCTGAAGGCCAAGATCTGTTAGCTTTTCATGGACTATGAGGAACAGGGCAGGATTTCACAGAATCTTTAAGATGCCATATCTTGCACAAAACTGAAGGAGAAATGTCAGATTGCTCAAAGAACCATGAGATCACCAGCCTTTGCATTGCTGGGAAGATTCTGGCAAGGTTACTTCTGAATAGGTTTATACCACCATGGCAAATGAAAACCTTCCGTGCGAAGGGAACTTTGTGAAAATGTTGGAGAGAGACAGAGCAGGACCAATTTACAATAACGATTCCAGGGTTGAGATATCTCATTATGAAAATTGATTAGAGGAATTGGGACAGCTTTCCTCGAAGATGCTGAGACTTAGAAGAGATTATTTTGAATCTTGCAAAATCATTTGAGGTCTGGTCAGAGTAGACGAGGGGAAGACTTTGCTACTTGTGACAGAATTGAGAATAAGATGCAGAGGTTTGAAGTGATTGACTAAAGAAGTAACTGCAGTGTAAGAAATAGCTTTATCACAGTCTATAGAATGCATTACCAAGAGGAGGCAGTTTCAGTAAAAGATGCAAGAAAGCACTAGTTGATTAATTAAAGAGAAATAATGTGCAGGTTAAGGAAAAGGCACTAATTTGTGATATGTATTTGGAGATCTAGTTCAAACATGATGGACCAAATGGCTTCCTTTTACTGTGATTTGGACTTAAAATTACTTTAAAGTAAAGTGTAATTGGCTCTGGGACACGGCGGAAAAGGGTGAGGTAAACAGGACGTGAGTGATCGCAGACTTGACAGTTCGAGGGACAGATAGGAGATTTTGTAGCCGCAATCAGGAATCCAAACACAAAACTTGCATGAAAGAACAAAGAAGAGGAATAGATTCAGTTGCCCTGAGTGAAGACTGTGACCACACCTTCACCCGCTGTTGGAGAATCTGCCTGATATGAATGAACCAACCACCAATAGGTCCGCAACCAAAAAGCACAACTTTGCTCGCGTGTTCATCCAGTGAGAAGCACCAAGAGGAAGGCAGCCTTTTTCCTACATTTTGTAAGCTTGACCATTTGGGAAGAGAGCCCCCCTTCTCTGACATTCTGTTCTCTAAAGATCAAATGTATTGGTTCCTGATGTTGCGTGAGGCCAGTGAACTTTCACAATTCTACCACACTGTTGCTTCCAAATCTATTTCTTTCCTTACCATCTTCTCATGTTT
This sequence comes from Stegostoma tigrinum, assembly GCF_030684315.1. Lineage (NCBI taxonomy): Eukaryota > Metazoa > Chordata > Chondrichthyes > Orectolobiformes > Stegostomatidae > Stegostoma > Stegostoma tigrinum. The sequence continues at coordinate 907,693 of NW_026728065.1, read as the reverse complement.
CATCTTCTCAATCAACCGTCTGTCTGTGTTTCTTCCGAATGTTGTTCAGAAAAGTAATTCCTTTCATCCCTTTAACTTCCAAATTATGTTTGTTCCTCACGGAAACTGGTATTCTGCTTCACTTTATCTATTGCCTTGAAAATTCTGGACTCATCTGTAATTGACAGTGAGTTTCCTGTTCGCAGTGCTATTTACAAGAGGATTAACTGAACTTAACCACTTCAGTGCATAATTTAATATTGCCTTGCATATCTCCAAAAATTTTAAGAGCCTGCTGTTTGTACTTTTATGTTGGTTTTCATGGCTATTTAGTTTCTGCTCACACATTTGAGTGCTTGCTGAGTCTCAGAGTTTGGCTTCATTGACAGGAATCCTGAAGGCAATATCCTCTGTTTTGCACCATCTCATCGTATTGATGACCTACATTCTGTATGCAGTTCTATCCATTCATCTGTTGATAATTTCACACTACATTGATCAAGTCCTTCCATTTCATGAGAACATTTTCCATTCTTGCAAGGGATTTGGCTATCACTGGTGAAGTTATCATTTGTTGTCCTTCACTAATTGCCGTTGAACTGAGTGGATGGCTGGGAGGGTGGTTCAGAGCTACCTACATTGCTGTGGCTCTGCAGCCACATGTAGTGGTGTAAGGATGATCGAATACTCCCCGAAAGGACATGAGTGAATCGGATGGGTTTTTACCAACATTTGTTGATAGTTTCATGATAGTGTTGCTGGAAATAACTTTTAGTTCTGAGTATTTTTTAATGAAATGTAAATTTGACCAGCTACAGTGTTGGAACATGAACCTACATTCTCCAGAGCATTTCGCTCAATGATATTGCCACTATACCACTGTGACTCAGCCATTATTGCAGTTTATTTCTTCGCTATTTCTTCTCTTTCCCTGGAGTACTTCCCTTCTGCTGTCTGAGCTGAAAATGTGTGTCCTCCTCCTTCAGTGTTGCCTTTACAGCTTCACATGTTACAATCGCTGCTCGTCAGATTTACCTTTTCCAGGAAGATTCTGGCAAGGTTACTTCTAAATAGGTTTATGCCACCGTGGCAGATGAAAACCTTCCATACTATGGGAACGTTGCAGCGCAGAAGCAATTTAAATAATTCCAGGGATGGGATATCCCATTATGAAAATTGACTGGGGGAGTTGGGACAGTTTTCCTCGACTGACCTAGCATTTGCTTCTCCCCACACAATTTTGCCGTTTCTTCAAAATAAAAAAAATACATAATTTAACTACTTAACTTGCATTCCTTGGATGGTTAAAAATATCCAAACAAAAATGAACATTTCTCTTACTTCTTGTTCTTCCTTAATAGGTGCCGCAGCCTCAAACACTTAAATTATGACATCTGCCGAAGCTGTTTCTTTTCGGGACGCACATCCAAGGGGCACAAGTTACATTACCCAATGGTGGAGTACTGCACTTCAGTGAGTAATACATTGTTCCACTTGATAGAATTATTCCGATCTGTGGAAACTTAGGGATTTAACCATTTAAATACAATCTGCCCTCAAAGTTGAAGTAGTTTGCTAAAATGATAAAAGGCCAACAGCTTAAATCAGGCTTCAATACCAGAAATACAATGTTGTGCAGAAGCTCTTTGAGGTCAAGTTGAGGCTCACGCCCACTCTTTTCTCCAGCTTTGTCACCACCATTCTTAATCTCATCAAGAACAAGCTTCTCAGTGGCCTGGACAGGATGGATGGAAAACCTTTTCACCTCAACCAGTTAAAATCACCGAAGAAAATGACACTGACCTCGCTTATGGAGCTTCAGTATGTGGTTCACAACGTCATTTCCGCTCGCAGAAGTCTTCAAATCTCCCTTAAGGCCTTTGCAGAAGTATACTGAAGAATTAGCCTCAACCTTAAATTTGCCACCCAGGTTGATGGGGTTGTTAGGAAGGCATACCGTGTGTTAGGCTTCATTGGTAGAGGGATTGAGTTTCGGAGCCATGAGGGCATGTTGCAGCTGTACAAAACTCTGGTGCAGCCGCACTCGGAGTATTACGTACAGTTCTGGTCGCCGCATCATAGGAAGGATGTGGAAGCGTTGGAAAGGGTGCAGAGGAGATTTACCAGGATGTTGCCTGGTATGGAGGGAAGGCGTTATGAGGAAAGGCTGAGGGACTTGAGGCTGTTTTCGTTCGAGAGAAGAAGATTAAGAGGCGACTTAATAGAACCATACAAGATGATCAGAGCATGAGATAGGGTGGACAGTGAGAGTCGTTTGGCTCGGATGGCCATGTTTGACACGGTGGGGCATAGCTTTAAATTGAGGGGTGATAGATATAGGACAGAAGCCAGAGGTAGGTTCTTTACTCAGAGAGTAGTAACGGCATGGAATGCCCTGCCTGCAACAGTAGTAGACTTGCCAACTTGAAGGGCATTTAAATGGTCGTTGGATAAACATATGGATGATAATGGAATAGTGTAGTTTTGATGGGCTTCAGGTTGGTTTCACAACATCAAGGCCGAAAGGGCCTGTACTGCGCTGTTATGTTCTGTGTTCGAACCTCAAGATGACTCAAATCCTTTACCAGTCTGTCAAGTTGTGGCCCATCTTTTCATCAAAATTAATAGAGAAATCCTCCCAAATGTAGAACATTTCCCTTAGATGGGACGCTCTCTCTCTTTTAAGGCTGACATCGATACAGAGATTCTAACATTACGTCCAATCTGCGAGTGGCACCTTTGGACTCCAGAGGATGAGAATGCACAATTGTGACATCTGTGCTGATCGCAAGATCCTTGAGTTCAAGGCATGCATCGTTCAGCCTCTTCTATATGACTGTGAAACCTGGATAACATAGAGCTGCCACTTCAAGACCCTTTCAGCACAGTTTTGTCATGGATTCTCCACATCAGCTAGGAGGAAAAACCTCCTAGCATCAGCATTGATGCCATGATGATTTGAAACAAACCCCATTGGGCTGGCCATGTACTTTGGATGCCTAAGTTATGACTACCAAAGTAAATTTTTGCCAACTCAAGGAAGGCATCTGATCAAGAAGTAAAAGGAAGCATTTCAAAGACCTTGAAATGTTCCTTCAAGAAATACTACATCGAGGTCAAAGTATGGGATATCCCCATTCAGAAGAAACCAACTTGGTGAATCTCCTGTATGAAGGCACATAATTCTTCAACAGCACCAGACAAGAAGTTGAAGTGTGGGAAAGGAACTGGAGAAAGGAATGCTGGTGTTCTCAAGGCCAAGACCACTTCCATCACACTGAAAGACCTCCTAAACATGTGGTCAGATATGTGGCTCTAGTTGAGGCTAATCAACCCGCACAGAGCTCATGACCTGTGATATGGAATTTCCAAGCTGGGCAATCATACTCATCAGCCAGTGATGGCTCTTAATATTGTGCAGAATGTGATTTGATCACAAATGAGTACTGTGTGTAGCTTTGAGCATTGCCACAGAAAGACCAGGTTTTATAGAATAATCAGAATGGTGCTGCATGAGAAACTGGAATTAGGAGGAGATAGGTGATACTTAATTGTTATTTGTTTCTGGGCCATTGGCATCGCTAACTGGGCCAGCATTTACTTCCCATCCTTAGTTACCCTTGTAATTGGTGAATCAATGTAGCCCATGTGCTGTAGGTAGACTCAGTCAGTCAGGGGAGAATTTCCAGGACTTTGACCCAGTGGTAGTGAAAGAACAGCAATATATTTCCAAGTTGAGATGGTGAGTGGCTTAGACAGGGTGTTGTAGGTGGTGCTGTTCCCATATATCTGTTACGCTTGCCCTTGTAGATGAAATTTGTCATAGGTTTGGAAAGTCCTGTCTCAGGATCTTTTGCAGATTTCTCAGTGCATCTCATAGATGGTGCACACTGCTGCTATTGAGCACTGCAGGGAGGAGGCTGCTTTTTCCTGGATGGTGTCGAACTTCTTGAGTGCTTTCGCAGCTGCACCCATCTAGGCAAGTGGGGATTATTCCACCATTCTTCTGACTTGTTCCATGTAGCTGGTGGACAGGCTTGGGGAATCAGGAGGTGAGTCACTTGATGCAGTAATCGGAGCTTTGGGCCTGCTCTAGTAGCCACTGCATTTAAATAGGAAGTCCAGTTGAATTTCTGTTCAGTGGTAAAACCCGGGATTTTGATAGCGGACAATTCAGTGATGGTGACACCTTTGAATGTCAAGGGACAATTTATGGATTTTCTCTTCCTGGAGATGGTCATTACCTGGTATTTGTGCAGTATAAATGCGACTTGCCAATTACCAGCCCAAGCCGAGACATCGTTCTGGCCTTGTTGCATTTGGACATGGACAGATTCAGTATCTGAGGAGTGGTGAATGATGCTGAATATTCTGCTATCCCTGGTGAACATCCCCACTTCTGAGCTTATGATGGAGAGATGATGGGATAAATCAGCTGAAGATGGTTAGGCTTCGGACTGTACCCTCAGGACCTCCTGCAGGTGACCTCTAACAACCAAAATGCCAATCATGAGAGGCGATGACCTAATGGTATTATGACTAGACTATTAATCCAAACACTCAGGTAATGTTCTGAGGACCTGGTTCAAATTCCACCATGGCACATAATGGAATTTAAATTCAATGAAAATCTGGAATTAAGCGTCTAATGATGATCGTAAATCCATTGCCAATTGTCGGAAAACCCCATCTGATTCACTTATGTTCTTTAGGGAAGGAAACTGCGTGGCCTGCTGTGGCCTACATGGAACTCCAAATATCAGTTGGGCAATTTGGGATGGGCAATAAAAGCTGGTCTAACCAGCAATTACCTCTTTCCGATTCAAGAATGAAAAAATATCGTCCTCTGTACAGATATTATTCCAACCAGTGGTGAGTTTCTGCTGGATTCCCACCAGCTCCAGTTATGCGAGCGCTCTTTGATGCCACACTCGGTCAAATGTAGCCATCCTTAGCTCACCTCGGGAATTCAACTCTTTTGACCATGTTTGAACAAAAGCTGTAATGAAGTCAGGAGCTGATGAGGTGGCAGAATTGAGGATCTTCTACAGGGATCCGAGGGATGTGGCATATCGAGATTTCCAGAAAGAATTTGACCAGTTGCTGCATAAAAAAGTGAACCAGAAGGTTAGATCCAAGGGGATTAAGGGTAGAATATTGGTTTGAATAAAGGGCTGGCTAACTGACAGAAAGCTGAGTGTCAGGATAAATGAGTCTTTGCCTGGATGGTGAATTGTTACTGGTGGGTTGCTGCGGGGTTCAGGTCTCTGACCTGAACTATTTGTAACGTATACAAATGATATGTAAGCAGAGACAAAATGTAACATAACAGAATGCGTGGATGATTCTGAAAGAGATGGGAAAACAGCCTGTGATGTGAAATAAAACAGAGACAGCTGAATATTGACAGGCGAGGAGAATGGACCAGAATCTGGCAGGTGGTTAATGTGCATAAGCACAAGGCTTGCCTATTTTGTCCATGAAAAAAAGGGCGAATTTTTATTTAAATGGAGGGAAGGTTCAAAGTGTGTCAGTGCAGAGTTGTCTGGCTGTCTTTGTAGCTGAAAGTGGGTATGCAGGAAGAGCATAGCATAAGAAAGGCAGATGGAACTCTGGCATTTATCACCAAAGGACTGGATCATTAAAGTAACACAGTGTTTTTCCGAACACATTGGGTGTTGGTTAAGAAAGGATCAAGGCAAAAGATGGAAAATTACAGGCCGATTAGCCTAACCTCAGTAGTTGGTAAAATTCTAGAATCCATTGTCAAGGATGAGATTTCTAAATTCCTGGAAGTGCAGGGTCAGATTAAAACAAGTCAGCATGGATTTAGTCAGGGGACGTCGTGCCTATTAGAATTCTTTGAAGAGGTAACAAGTATGTTAAACCAGGGAATCCCAGTAGATGTTATCTATCTAGACTTCCAAAAGGCCTTTGATACAGTGCCTCACAGGACGCTGCTGAGCAAGGTGAGGGCCCATGGTGTTCAAGGTGAGCTACTGGCTTGGATTGAGGACTGGCTGTCTGACAGAAGGCAGAGAGTTGGGATAAAAGGCCTCCGCGATTTCCTCAGCCACCTCCCACAGAACTCTAGGATGTAGCCCATCGGGGCCAGGAGATTTATCAATTTTTAGACCCTTTAGGTTTTCTAGCACTTTCTCTTTTGAAATGCCTACCGTACTCAACTCTGCCCCCTGACTCTCCCTAATTGTTGGCATACTACTCATGTCTTCCACTGTGAAGACTGACGCAAAGTACTTATTGAGTTCTTCAGCTATTCCCTGATCTCCCATTACTAGCCTTCCAGCATCAATTTGGAGCGGCCCAATATCTACTTTGGCCTCTCATTTGTTTCTTGTGTATTGAATGAAGCTTTGACTATCATTTCTAATATTACTAGCTAGCCTACCTTCAAAATGATCTTCTCCTTCCTTGTTGCTCTCTTTGTTATCCTCTGTCTGTTTTAGTAGCCTTCCCAATCTTCTGATTTCCCAGTGCTCTTGGCCACTTTATAGGCTGTCTCTTTTACTTTGATATATTTCCTGACTTCCTTTGTCAGCCATGGCTGTCTAATCCCACCCCAGATAATCTTTGTTTTCTTTGGCATGAACCTCTGTACTCTGTCCTCAGTAACACGTATAAACTCCTGCCATTGTTGGTCTACTGTCTTCCCCGCTAGGCTCTGCTTCCAGTCGATCTTCGTCAATTCCCCTCTCATGCCCCTGTAATTACCTTTATTTAACTGGAATACCATTCCATCCGATTTTGCCTTCTCTCTTTCAAACTGCAGACCGAACTCTCCCATATTATGATCACTGCCTCCTAAGTGTTCCCTTACTTTAAGATCTTTTATAAAGTCTGGCTCAGTGCATAGCACCAAGTCCAGAATAGCCTGTTCCCTTCTGGGCTCCATCACAAGCTGTTCCAAAAAGCCATCCTGCAAACATTCCATGAACTCTTTTTCTTTGGATCCACCAGCAACATTATTCACCCAATCCACCTGCATGTTGAAGTCCCCCATGATCACCGTGACCTTGCCTTTCTGACGTGCCCTATTTATTTCTTGGTGCATCTTGCGCCCCTCATCCTGATCACTGTTAGGAGGTGTGTACATAACTCCCATTATAGTTTTTTTTGCCTTTGTGGTTCCTCAATTCCACCCACATAGACTCCACATCTTCTGACCCTATGTCATTTAGTGCCGTAGATCTCATTCCATTCTTAACGAACAAGGGAACCCCACCCGCTCTGCCCACCTCCCTCTCTTTTCGATATGTTGTGAATCCTTGGATGTTTAACTGCCAGTCCTGAGCTCCCTGCAACCATGTCTCTGTGCTGCCTACCACATCATAATCATTCAAGAGGATTTGTGCTGTTAATTCATCTACTTTGTTGCGAATGCTAAGAGCATTTAGATGAAGTGTCTTAATGCAAGCTTTCTTATCAATATGAGAGAGGTTGGACATGCCAAGATGCCTTAAGTTATCCTTCCTTTTTGCTGTATTCCTAGTCTGCCTCGAGCTTAAATCCTCCTGTACACATGCTATCCTGTTGCTTATCTTTCCATTTAACTCCATACTCCCTGTCTCTTTCACTTTCCCTTCCCCCCGACTCACGAGTTTAAAGTCTGACTGACCACCCCATTCATCTTTTTTGCTAGAACACTGGTTCCAGATCGGTTCAGGTGGAGACTGTCCCGATGGTACAGATCCCCCCCGGTTCCAAAACTGATGCCAATGCCCCATGAAATGGAATCCCTCTTTCCCACACCAATTCCTTCGCCACATGTTTACTTCCCTAACTTTCTTTTCCCTATGCCAATTGGCACGTGGCTCGGGCAGTAATCCAGAGATTATGACCCTTGAGGACCTGTACTTCAATTTCTTTCCTCGTGTTTCATAATCCCTGAGCAGGACCTCTACCCGAGCTTTGCCTATGATGTTAGTCCCAACGTGGACCACAACAACCGGATCTTCCCCCTCCTGCTCCAATATCCTTTCAACCCGGTCGGAGATGTCTCGCACCCTGGCACCGGGCAGGCAACACACCGTGAGGGACGCCCGATGCAGCTTGCACAGGATACTATCTGTCCCTCTAATTATAGAATCCCTGATAACAACTACCTGTCTTTTTGCTCCCCCCCTCTTGAATGACCTTGTGCGCCACGGTGCCATGGTCAGCTGGCTCATCCTGTCCACAGTCCTTTTCCTCAACCGTACAGGGAGCAACAATCTCATACCTGTTGCAGGTATCTGTCCAGATATATCTGAAAAGACGCTAATGTGTCTGCGTCTACCAGCTCCGCTGGCACCGCGTTCCAGGCACCCACCACCCTCTGTGTATAGAACTTTCCACGCCTATCTCCCTTAAACTTTCCTCCTCTCACTCTGAACTCATGACCCCTAGTAATTGAGTCCCCCACTCTGGGGAATAAGCTTCTTGCTATCCACCCTGTCTCTCCCCTCATGATTTTGTAGACCTCAATCAGGTACCCCCAATCTCCATCTTTCTCATGAAAATAATCCTAATCTACTCAACCTCTCTTCATAGCTAGCACCCTCCATACCAGGCAACATCCTGGTGAACCTCCGCTGCACCCTGCCCAAAGCGTCCACGTCCTTTTGGTAACGTACACAGTACTCTAAATGTGGCTGAACCAAAGTCTTATACAACAGTACATGACCTGCCAACTCTTGTACTCGGTACCCCGTCCGATGAAGGAAAGCATGCCGTATGCCTTCTTGACCACCCTCTTCACCTGGCTTGCCACCTCCAGGGAACAATGGACCTGAACACCCAGGTCTCTCTGTTCATCAATTTTCCCTAGGACTTTACCATTTACTGTATAGTTCGCCCTTGAATTAGATCTTCCAAAATGCATCACCTCACATTTGCCCGGATCGAACTCCATCTGCCATTTATCTGCCACACTCTGCAGTCTATCTATATTCTGCTGTAATCTCTGACAGTCCCCCTCACTATCTGCTGCTCTACCAATCTTAGTGTCATCTGCAAACTTGCTGATCAGACCACCTACACCTTCCTCCAAATCATTTACGTATATCACAAACAACAGTGGTCCCAGCACAGAACCTTGTGGAACACCACTGGTCACAGGTCTCCAATTTGAGAAACTCCTTACTACCGCTACTCTCTGTCTCCTGTTGCCGAGCCCATTTTTTTTTTATCCATCGAGCGAGCACACCCTGGACCCCATGCGACTTCACTTTCTCCATCAGCCTGCCATGGGGAACCTTATCAAACACCTTACTGAAGTCCATGTAAATGACATCTACAGCCTTTCCCTTTCAATCAACTTTGTCACGTCGTCAAAGAATTCTATTAAGTTGGTTAGACATGACCTTCCCTGCACAAAACCATGTTGCCTATCACTGACAAGCTGATTTGCTTCCAAATGGGAACAGATCCTATCCCTCAGTATCTTCTCCAGTAGCTTCCTGACCACTGACGTCAGGCTCACTGGTCAATGATTACCTGGGTTATCCTTGCTAACCTTCTTAAACAAGGCGACAACATGAGCAAGTCTCCAATCCTCCGGGACCTCACCCGTGTCTAAGGATGCTGCAAAGATATCTGTTAAGGCCCCGGCTATTTCCTGTCTCGCTTCCCTCAATAACCTGGTATAGATCCCCACCTTAATGCCTTTTTGGAGACCCAACACTTCATCCTTCCTTGTGTCAACTTGACCTGGAGTAAGCAAACATCTATCCCTCACATCACCATCTGTCATGTCCCTCCCCTTGATGAATACCGATGCAAAGTATTTGTTAAGAATGTCAAGATAATACAATGTGAGGCTGGATGAACACAGCAGGCCAAGCAGCATCTCAGGAGCTTTTGTGCTCCTGAGATGCTGCTTGGCCTGCTATGTTCATCCAGCCTCACATTGTATTATCTTGGAATTCTCCAGCATCTGCAGTTCCCATTATCTCTGTTAAGAATGTCACCCATTTTCTCTGACTCAGTGCATAACGTTGCTTCTTTGTCCTTAAGTGGGCCAATCCTTCCTCTAGTTACCCTCTTGCTCCTTATATATGAATAAAAGGCTTTGGGATTTTCCTTAACCATGTTTGCCAGCAATATCTCATGTCTTCTCTTAGCCCTCTTCATCCCTCGTTTCAGATGCGCTCGAAATTCCCCGTGTTCTTCCAAAGATTCATCTCTCTTCAGTCGCCTGGACCTAATCTATGCTTCCTTTTTCCTCTTGGCTAGTCTCACAATTTCATCTGTCACCCATGGTTCCCTCATCTTGCCTTTTCTGTTCCTCATTTTCACAGGAACATGTCCTGCACGCTAATCAAACTCTCTTTAAAAGCCTCCCACATATCAAATGTGGATTTACCTTCAAACAGTTTCTCCCAATCTAAATTCCCCAGATGCTGCCAAATCTTGGTATAGTTGGCCTTCCCCCAGTTTAGAACTCTTCCTTTAGGACCACTGCCATCCTTGTCGATGAGTATTGTAAAACTTAGGGAATTGTGGTCGCTATTTCCAAAGTCACTCCCTGCTGTAATTTCAACCATCTGGCTGGGTTCATTCCCCAGCACCAGGTCCAGTATGGCCCCTTCCCGAGTTGGACTACATACACACTGCTCTTGAAAACCCTCCTGGACACACCTTACAAATCCTGCTCCATCTTGACCCCTAACACTAAGTGAATCCCAGTCAATGTTGGGAAAATTAAAATCTCCCATCACCACCACCCTGTTTCTCCTACACCTTTCCATTATCTGTTTACATATTTGTACCTCTATCTCACGCTCGCTGTTGGGAGGCCTGTAGTACAGCCCCAGCATTGTTACTGCATCCTTCCTATTTCTGAGTTCTACCCATATTGCCTCAATGCTTGAGCCCTCCATGGGGCCCTCCTTCAGTACAGCTGTGATATCGTCTTCGACCAGTATTGCAACTGACATTAAAAAGTAGCAGTAGATCACTGGAAAAGGAGGCTGAAGAATCAGTATGAGGAATGAAGAAATGGAAGAGGAACTGAACAGGTACTTTGTATCAGTCTTCATGGTGGAAAACACCCATCGCATACTAGAACTTTGAGAGTTAGGGGCAGTGGTGAATTTCATAGCCATAACTAAGGAAAAGGTGCTCGGGAAGCAGAAAAGTCTGAAGGTGGACCAATCACCCCTGGACCAGATGGACTGTACTGCAGAGTTCTGAAGGAGATAGCTGAGGAAATTGTTGAGGCATTAGTGGTGATCTTTCAGGAATCACTGGAGATAGGGAGGATCTCAGGGATTTGGAAAATGGCTAAAGCAACACCCCTGTTTATGAAAAGAGAGAGGCAGAAGAAGGGAAATTATAGGCCAGTTATCCTGACCTCAATCATTGGTAAGATTTTAGAGTCCATTATTAAGGATGAGATTGCAGAGACCTTGGAAGTACATGACAAAATCGGGCTGAATCAGCACAGCTTCATCGAGGGGAAGTTATACTTGACAAATCTGTTAGAATTCTTTGAGTAGAAAGTGAGCAAGTTAGACAAAAGGAAGCCAGTGAATGTGATTTGTTTGGATTTCCAGAACGCTGTTGAGAAGGTACCAAATAAGATGAGAGCCCATAGTGTTTTAGCAAGGTACTGCCATAGATAGAGCATTGGCTGACTGTCAGAAGGCAGAGAGTGTAGATAAAGGGGTCTTTTACAGGATGGCAGCTGGTGACTAGTGGAGTCCTGCAGGGATCAGTGTTGGGACCGCAACAGTTCACGTAATACCTTAATGATATGTACGAAGCAACTGAGACATTGTTGCTGAGTTTACAGTCGACACAGTGACAGATGGAGGGACAGATAGCAGTGAGGAAGTTGAAGAAGGACTTGCATAGGCTCGGAGACTGGGCAAAGAAGTGGCAGACAGAGACTGTGTGGGACACTGTGAGGTTATGTGCTTTGGTAGGAAAATTGGAGGCGTAGATTATTTTCTAAATGAGAACGGGCATTTGAGGTCTGAAGCACAACTGTCCCTCGTTGCCCTTGAGAAGGTAGCAGTTAGTTTCCTTCTTGAACTGCTGAAAGTACATTTGCTGTTGGTAGATACAATGCCATTAGGGAGGGAATTTTGGATTTTGACCCAGCATGTTACCAGCTGAGCCTGAACATTGTCCAGTTCACTCTGCACAAAATAACCCTTTTTACCCCTGGAATTAACATCATGAACGTTCTGAGAACTGCTGTTGTAAGCATATCCTCGCTTAATAGACCAAAACTGTACACTGTGCTCCTTGAGTGGCGTCACCAATGTCTTGTGTGGAAAGATTTTCACTCCTTCCCTCCTTGAAATAAAGATTTGCACCTCACGTGCCTTCTAAAATACATGCTGTGCATAGAAGCTAAATTTTTGTGCTTCATGTACGCCTTTTGGAAATCCAAATTAACGACATCTGCTAATTTCGCTTCAACGACCCGGTTTGTTGAAGAATTAGAATTCCTTGAAGTAGAAACTCAAATGGATTCACCATATTTTAAAATTTATCCTTTTCACTTAACTTATCAAATCTGCCTGAATATGATCTAAATGGTTTGCTGCTGCCTTCTCAATAATAAATTCTAGCAATTTCCCAATGACAAACTTTAGACGAAGTAAATTCGTACTTCGCTGCATTCTGCTGGGATCTTTCCACAATCTAGAAAAGATTACAGCCAATACATCCATTTGGGCAGCACGGTGACTCAGTGGTTAGCTCTTCAGCCTCACAGCGCCAGGGCCCGGGTTCGACTCCAGCCTTGGGTAACTGTCTGTGCGGAGTTTGCACATTCTCCCTGTGTCTGCATGGGTTTGCTCCATGTGCTCCAATTTCCTCCCGCAGTCCAAAGATGTGCAGGCTAGGTGGATCGGCCATGCTGAATTGCCCATCGTGTTCAGTGGTGTTTGGGTTATAGGGGTGGGGTGGGATGCTGCAAGGGGCGATGTGGACTTGTTGGGCTGTCGGACCTGTTTCCACACTGTAGGGAACCTAATTTAATCTCATCTCTGCAGTCAACTCTTATAATCCTCCATGTTATCATCTAATTTAGTCTGAAGGGATGCCTGAGAACTAACGAAGTGAGGGAACAGGTTTTATGTCTGTATTAATTGAGGATGAATTGAGTGTGAGTTGGTTGTATAAATATGGGAGCTAGTAATTAGGGGTTGAAGTTTATGGAGTATTATTAAAAGAAATAAAGCTCTGATGGTACGATGTGGGGTTGGACTCTTTGCATACCTGGGATCCAAGTCTTTAGGTCCCAGGGAACCTGTTAACTTCATCTTCTCAGTTTTCCTCAATGTTTCCTTGAGGATTTCCTTCTCCCTTTCGCTCCCTACTTTTCGCCCATTGATATTTTTTGTATGTTTTCTACTGTGAAATCAGATGGAAAATATTGGTTCAAAGCTTGTGCCATTACCCTCATTTCCCATCATGAATTCCCCAGTCTCACCCTCTCATGAGCCATTATTCACTGTCTTTACTCTTTTCCTTTTGATACACTTGTGGAAGCCTTTACTGTATTTATATTAATGTCTCCCTCATTATTACTTTGGTCATCTTTTGTTCACATCTGAAATATTTCCAGTTCCACAATTTTCCAATCTTTCTTTCAATTTATACTATCTTTAACTTTCTTAGATAGCAACAGATGGCACCATGGTGCATTCTAGCTGTACATCCTTTCATTCTAAATTGACAATATTTTTGTTCAGAGTTATGAAATATCCCCTGAAACATCTGCCATTGTTTCTCTATGGTCTTACCTTTTAAACTATTTTCCCAGTTCAACTCTGCCTTTATACTCCTGAATTATCTTCAATGAAAGTTTAAGATATTAAACAGTTTCAGACCGAATTCTCAACCTCGACCTTGATGTAAAATTCTACCACATCCTGATCATTCTTACCCAGAGAATCCTATACTATTGATGAGTTGTATCTCAAAACATACTATCAGGTCTAAAATATCTTAATCCCTGCTTGGTTCCAGTGGTACAGTTTTAAGACTCCAAATGCATTCTGTGAATATATGCTGAGGGGTAGATAACTGCTCTTAACATCAAGGTGCCATTCAACCAAATATGACATCAAGGAGCCGTCGCAAAGCTGCAGTCAGTAAGAATCAGGTGAAAAACCCTCTGCTGGCTGGAACCTTACCATAAAGGAAGTGGTTGTGGTTGTTGGAAGTCAGTTGCCCCAACTCCAAAGCATCACTGCGGGGGTTACGTAAATTTGTGCCCTGAGCTCAACCATCTTCAACTATTTGATCAAATGCCATCCCTCCGTCAGAAGGTCGTACGTGGGGATGTTCTCAGTTGATTGTGCCATGTTCAGCACCACTCATAGCTCCTCAGATGCTGAAGTAGTCCATGTCCACGGAACATAAGTGATGAGAAGCAAGTGGTAGTTGTGCTGTGCAACTTACGGGCAATGAACGTCACCATTAAGGAGAATCTAACCATTACCCCATGACTTACACTCCTTTACTGCCAATATGCTGAGGCTTATCAGGTTTCCAGAAACTGAATTGGACCAAACTTATAATTATTGTGACGACAAGAGCAGGTCAGAGGTTAAGAATTCTGCAGTGAATAATGAGCCCCCTGTCTACACAAAGCCTGTCCACCATCTATCAAGCCCAAGTCAGGAACGTAATCTCCACTGGTCAGGACTGGTGCAGCTCCGTCAACACTCAGGAAGCTTGAACCATATGGACAAAGCAGCCTGTTGGATTGGTACCCCACCCACCACCTTCAACATCTGTTCTATCATCAGTAATGTATAATTAGTGCCCCATGCAAGTTTCCCTCCAAGCCACACACACTATCCTGACTCGGAACGATATCACTGTTCATTAATAGTCATTGAGTTAAGATTCTGGAGCTTCTTTCTGAACAGCACTGCTCTAAGGACTGCAGTTATTCAAGAAGGCAGCTCACCACCACCTTCTCCAGGGTAATTGGGCTTAGCCAGCAACATCCACATCCCGTGAATAAAAAAGAATCTTCCAGACTACCTGTGCCAATTGAATTCACAGTTTATTGTAACATCTTTCTGACAAGATCCCATTACTTCTTGGTCTATAGCCTCTCTGCTATCCTGGACTGTATCTTCTGTCAGGGGATCTATGAATCTGAAACTGTCACAGCCGTGACTTCTTTCCTTTGCTGCTCCTTATCTCTACCCAAACTGATTCTATATTTTGCCTGGGAGCCAGTTAGCTCAGTTGGCTGGTTTGTAATTCAGAATGATACCAACAGCATGGGATACTACACTGTCTGAAGTTACAATGAAGGAGTCTCCTTCTCAACCTGTCTCCTCATCGGAGGTGTGGTAACCTTCAATTTAAACCACCTCCAGATATCTCTCTTGACTGTGAGAGCAGCCCTGTGGTCCCATCTGGGACTATAGTGACTTTGAATCTCCAAACCAAGATAATTTCTCACCAATGTATTGATCTCATCTTTGACACAGTACAGAAAACCAAAAAAATTAAACCCAATGAGATGAATTTTGGATCACTGGATTATATGGCAAAATTGGACAAAAAAATGCACTATTG
The DNA here is from genome assembly GCF_030684315.1 of Stegostoma tigrinum. NCBI lineage: Eukaryota > Metazoa > Chordata > Chondrichthyes > Orectolobiformes > Stegostomatidae > Stegostoma > Stegostoma tigrinum. Next base: position 892,156 of record NW_026728065.1, on the reverse strand, counting down.
TTAAAATAATTAGCAGTTCAACCAGAAAGGCCACTAATGTGAATCCTGGATCTGTGTATCATTTGAAATGACTTAATTGTATAGTTCTAGTATTTGGCCACAAGATGGAGAATTCTTCTCAGGTGATGTTGTAGCCAGAAGATAGAAAGATGACAGAAATGTTTGGAGAGATATGGGCCAAGCACAGGCAGGTGGAACTAGTTCAGTTTGGGATTGTGATCAGCATAGACTGGTTGGACCAAAGGATCTGTTTTCATGCTGTCTGACTCTATGAAACTGAAGCTTAATAGTCTGAAACTCACATTCAGACATATCTAACTTTATCATAATCTTACAGAAAGATAGCCGACTTTATCCCTCAGAGTTGCAGACTCTTCAATTTTACATCTTCAAAGACATTTAGCAGGGAGAGCATGGATTATCGAGTGAGTTGAGTCGATTGGTTCATTGTTAATTCTGAACTAAATTTGATTTATTTTACGTTTTTAGACAACATCAGGTGAAGATGTGCGTGATTTCACCAAGGTGCTGAAAAATAAGTTCAGATCAAAGAAATACTTGGCCAAGCATCCTCGTTTGGGTTATTTCCCAGTACAAACAGTCCTAGAAGGTGAGAACCTTGAGATGTAAGTTTATTGATGTGAGATTTACTAATGTATCAATGCCCATTTGGGAGTTGACAAATATTGCAGCATTATTCATTCTGCAGCTTAGCAGGAGAGTGAGGTTGTCCATTTGCGCATATGTCAGACATACACAATACAAAAACAAGGGGGGCTTAATGATATCATTGGTCCTCTCGCCTTCAAAACAGTGTAGTTACTCAGAGAGTGCATCTGCTCAGGAGTTGTTGATACTGTCACTAACGTGCAACCTTCCTTGATATCTTTCTCTGTCCTCCAGTTCTGTCTTTAAAAACGACAATCAATTCCCCGCTCCTCAAAAGAAAAGAACCTTTGGCTGAACAGAGAACAAAGAACAGTACAGGCCCTTCGGCCCACGATGTTGTGCCGACCTATTATCCCACTAAGATCAAGCTACCCTGCATACCCTTCATTTTACTGTCCTTCATGTGCCTATCCAAGAGTCGCTTAAAAGTCTCTAAATGTATCTGACTCCATTACCACTGCCAGCAGTGCATTCCACACACCCGCCACTCTCTGTGTAAAGAACTTAGCTCTGACATCTCCCCTCCTCCTTCCTCCAGTCACCTTAAAATTTCTCCCCCTCGTAATAGTCATTTCTGCTCTGGGAAAAAATCTCTGACTATCCACTCCAGCTATGCCTCTCATCATCTTGTGTACCTCAATCAAGTCACCTCTCATTCTTCTTTGCTCCAATGAAAAAAGTCCTCGCCCCCGAACCCTTTCTCCTAAGACCTGCCATCCATTCCATGCAGCATCCTGCTAACTCTCTTCTACACCCTCACTAAAGCTTCCACATCCTCCCTGTAATGAAGCAACCAGAACTGAAGGCAATATTCCAAGCGCTGCTCCATCCCCACGAACTAATGCTCGATTCCAAATCCCTTTCCTCTTGATGCTTTAAATTCATTGCTGTCTTTCGTGTAATTTCATATTTGAATTCACTGGATCAACTTGCCCCTGCATTCCTGAGACGGTCACAGTGACTTCCCCCCGGCAGTCCTGTCCCGCTCACAGTGACTTCTACCAGCAGTCCTGATCCGCCCGAAGTGACTTCTCCCCGCAGCCCTGACCCGCTCACAGGGACTGGCCCCCGCAGCCCTGACCCGCTCACAGACTGGCCCTTGCAGCCCTGACCTGCTCACAGGGACTGGCCCCCGCAGCCCTGACCCGCTCACAGGGACTGGCCCCCGCAGCCCTGACCCGCTCACAGGGACTGGCCCCCGCAGCCCTGACCCGCTCACAGGGACTGGCCCCCGCAGCCCTGACCCGCTCACAGGGACTGGCCCCCGCAGCCCTGACCCGCTCACAGGGACTGGCCCCCGCAGCCCTGACCCGCTCACAGGGACTGGCCCCCGCAGCCCTGTCCCGCTCACAGGGACTGGCCCCCGCGGCCCTGACTTGCTCACAGGGACTGGCCCCCGCAGCCCTGACCCACTCACAGTGACTGGCCCCCGCGGCCCTGACCCGCTCACAGCATACTGCCCCCCGCAGCCGTGTCCCGCTCACAGCGTGCTGCCCCCCGCAGCCGTGTCCCGCTCACAGCGGATGGGCCCCGCAGCCCTGTCCCGCTCACAGGGACTGGGCCCCGAAGCCCTGTCCCGCTCACAGCGTACTTCTCCCCGCAGCCGTGTCCTGCTCACAGCGTACTGCCCCCCGCAGCCGTGTCCCGCTCACAGCGTACTGCCCCCCGCAGCCGTGTCCTGCTCACCGCGTACTGCCCCCCACAGCCATGTCCCGCTCACAGGGACAGGCCCCCGTAGCCCTGACCCGCTCACAGGGACTGGCCCCCGCAGCACTGACCCGCTCACAGGGACTGAACCCCGCAGCCGTGTCCCGCTCACAGGGACTGGACCCCGCAGCCCTGACCCGTTGAGAGGGACTGGCCCCCGCAGCCGTGTCCCGCTCACAGGGACATGCCCCCGCAGCCCAGACCCGCTCGCATCGACATGCCCCCCGCAGTCCTCTCCTGCTCACAGCGACTTGCCCCCGGCAGTCCAGTCCCGCTCACCGCCTACTGCACCCCGCAAACCTTTCCCGCTCACTGAGACTGGGCCCCGAAGCCCTGTCCCGCTCACAGCGTACTTCCCCCCGCAGCCGTGTCCTGCTCACAGCGTACTGCCCGCCGCAGCCGTGTCCCGCTCACAGCGTACTGCCCCCCGCAGCCGTGTCCTGCTCACCGCGTACTGCCCCCCGCAGCCATGTCCCGCTCACAGGGACAGGCCCCCGTAGCCCTGACCCGCTCACAGGGACTGGCCCCCGCAGCACTGACCCGCTCACAGGGACTGAACCCCGCAGCCGTGTCCCGCTCACAGGGACTGGACCCCGCAGCCCTGACCCGTTGAGAGGGACTGGTCCCCGCAGCCGTGTCCCGCTCACAGGGACATGCCCCCGCAGCCCAGACCCGCTCGCATCGACTTGCCCCCCGCAGTCCAGTCCCGCTCACCGCCTACTGCACCCCGCAAACCTTTCCCGCTCACTGGGACTGGGCCCTGCAGCCCTGTCCCGCTCATCGGGACTGGCCCCCGCTGCACTGACCCGCCCACAGGGACTGGCCTCTGCAGCCCTGACCCGCTCACAGGGACTGGTCCCCGCAGCCGTGTCCTGCTCACCGCGTACTGCCCCCCGCAGCCATGTCCCGCTCACAGCGGACTGGGCCCCGCAGCCCTTTCCCGCTCACAGGGACTGGCCCCCGTCGCCCTGACCCGCTCACAGCGACTTGCCCCCCGCAGTCCTAACCCGCTCACAGCGACTTGCCCCCCGCAGTCCTGTCCCGCTCACTGCGTACTGCCCCCCACAGCCCTGTCCCGCTCAAAGGGACTGGGCCCCGCAGTGCTGTCCCGCTCACAGGGACTGACCCCTGCGGCCCTGACTCGCTCACAGGGACTGGCCCCCGCAGCCCTGACCCGCTCACAGGGTCTGGCCCCCGCAGCCCTTACCCGCTCACAGGGACTGGCCCCCGATCCCTGACCCGCTCACAGCGAATTGCCCCCTGCAGTCCTGTCGCGCTCAGTGGGACTGGCCCCCGCAGCCCTGTCCCGCTGACAGGGACTGACCCCCGCAGCCCTGTCCCGCTGACAGGGATTTGCCCCTGCAGCCCTGACCCGCTCACTGTGACTTGCCCCTCCTTCCTGACCTGCTCACAGGCACTTGTTCCCTCCGTCGTAACCCGCTCACAACGACTTGTCCCCTCTGTCCTGACCCGCTGACAGCGTCTTGCCTCCCATTCCTCTTAGACAGGTCACCCCTTGCTCAGAAACGGTCCCAATTATCCATGAACCAGAAACCCTGCCCCCTGTGCCAGCTCCTTAACCATGCATTCATCTCACCTATCTTTCTATGACTTAGCTCACTAAGATGTGGCACTCATGGCAACCCATAAATTATTACCCTCTCGGTCCTGCCTTTCAGCCTCTTTGCTAACTCCTTGCACATAGTCCGCAGAATGTCATTCCTCTTTCTGCCGATGTCATTGGTACCAACGTGCACCGTGGCCTCTGGCTGCTCACCCTCCCCTTTTAGAATTTGTTGCAACCACTCAGAGATGTCCTTGACCTTGCACCAGGGAAGCAACACGCAGCCCTGGTGTCTCAAATGTGGCAACAGAATCTATGCCCCCAACGAATGAGTCTCCAACCACACTCGCTCACTTGGATTTGCCTTACTCTGTCCCACAGCAGGGTGGTTTGCACTATGGACCTGGCTACTGCTGATTATATAACTGACCCAGTTTAGTTTTAGATCAGTGTTAACCTTGGTTTAGTGGATAGCCAAGCACCTCAGTAGTCTACAATACAGGAGAAATGCATTCTTAAGCTGACAGATTCTGTGACAGTCAAGGACAAGCACTGAATTGTTCTGACCTCATTTCCAACACCTGGCCCGTAGCCTTGCATGGCTTGGATTGCACTTGCACATTTTAAAAAAAATAAATGTAACGATGATGTGAGGGTAAGGACATGGATTTTTTTTGATATGGCCATATTCTCTCTTGTTGGAGCTGATTGCTGCTCAGCACTTGTATGGTGCAAATGTAACTTATCCTTTCTCAGGCCAAGCCTGATCGTTGTCCAATTCTCACTGTATTTTCTCATCGTTGACTTAATGTTGGTTCGGCCCAACAGTGTTGTACGTACCCTGCCTATTCTGAAACTCTGTCACTTAATATTAAGTCTAATAAAGACAAGTATCCAATCTGCCTTCCAAACCACTTCAACGACCTGGTCCATTACATTGTGGGATCAACAGGCATACACATCAAGATCCTGAGATCCCTCTGATCATTGGTGCTTGTGAGGTCCCTATGATTCATCATGGGCTCCAAGATCTGATTGTGCTGTGTCACCTCATCCTTATCCCGTTTGTCCTAACATGAAATAATGTTCTCAAACGCTTCTCAAAAATTATTCCCAATCCTACTTTTTGTAATCATGATACAAGTGAGCATAAAACTTGGAACACGACGGCAACAGGAATGTGCCCTTCGGCCCACCATGTTGGGCCAAACATGACAACAAATGAAAAAATCCCTTCTGCCTGTCCTTGATCCATAGTCCTCCATTCCTTGCATATTCGTGCACGGAACTAAAAGTCCCTTTTAAATGCTTTCATCGTATCTGCATCCACTACCACCCCGGGCAATGTATTCCACACTTTTAACATGCTCAGTGTGAAATATTTGCCCCTCACATCTCTTTTGAACTTCCCCCCTCTCAGCGTAAATGCATGCCCCCTAATAGTGGACACTTCAACTCCGGGGGAGAAGTTTTCTGACCGTTAGCTGTATTGAAATATCTCCTAATTTTATAGACTTCTATCAAGCCTGCCCTCAGCTTCTACTGCCCCAGAGAAAACGAAGAGTTTTTCCAGCTCCTCCGTCTCGTTCATACCCTCTATTCCAGTCAGCATGCTGGTAAATCTCTTCTGCACCCTGTCCAAAGCCTGCACATCCTAAGTGTAATGTGGCGGCCAGAATTGGATGCAATACTTTGTGTGGTCTCAACAAAGTCTTGTAAAGCTGCAATGTGACATCCTGACTCTTGCACTGAGTTCCCCTATGAATAAAGGCAAGCATGCGATATACCTTCTTGACCACCCTATCTACTTGTGTGGCTACTGTCAGGGAGTTATGGTCTAGGACCCCAAGATCCCTCTGGACATCACTGCTGTTTGGGGTTCTGCCATTAACTGTGTATCCCTTTCCTTAACACTTGGTCTCCTAAAATGTAACACCTCATGCCTGCCCAGATTAAATTCCATCGGCCATTTCTCCGCTCGTGTTTGCAATTGGTCTGTATCTTGCTGTGTCCTTTGACAACCTTCCATGCTGTCCACAAGTCCACTGGTCCTTATATCATCTGCAAACTTAGTAATCCCCAATCTACATTTGCCACCAAGTCATTTACATATATCACAAACAGCAGAAGTCACATCGATGCGGAACACCACTCGTCACTGAGCTGCAGCCAGAAAAACAGCTTTCCACCACTGAGACGGCAAGAACTGTAGATGCTGGAATCAGAGTTAACCAAGTGTGGAGCTGGAGGAACGCAGCAGGTCAGGCAGCATCAGAGGAACAGGAAAGCTGACATTGTTGATGCTGCCTGGCCTGCTGTGTTCCTCCAGCCCTATACTGTGTGATCTTTGTTAGCCTTCCACCGCGACCGTCTGCCTTATATGGGCAGGCCAAGTCACCATGGATCTCATGGATCTTAATCTTCTGGATGAGCATACCATGAGGGACCTTGTTGAAAACGTTCGTAAAATCCATGTATATGCTATCAACTGTTCTACCCGAATTGATCACCCTTGTCACCTCCTTGAAAACTTCAACTGACTTGGTAAGACATAACCTGCCCCGCATAATGCCATGCTGGCTGTCCCTTATTAGCCCATACCTTTGAGACATGAGACACTCACCAGTCTGGAGTTTCCTGGAAAGTCCCTGTTTTCCTGCTTGAACAGAGGAACGACTTTATCCACTCACCAGTCTCCGCAACCCCTCCAGTGCCTGGCAAGGATATCAGATCCTGTTGAAAGTGGTGTGTTGATGCATTTGTGTCATGATTGTGTTTTGTTTGAGCCCTAACATTGAAAGCAGTGTAAGAATGTCTTTGTGCAGCAGGTGAGGTGTGATGAGACTGAGCCTTCATACAATTGCAAGATGTTGAAAATTTGCCATTATTTATGAAAACAGTGATAAATTTCCATGATCAACATTTCTGTTACACTGCGATGATTATCCCGTGGCATGTAAAATCAGAAAGATACGATAAAATGAGACTGGGTCATATGCAGGGAGAATGTTTGCCTTTCATGTCTATAGAAGTAGTGAAATATTTCCATGAAGCTAAAAGTCACTTTTCCGTTCATTGAAGGACACAATCATCGCCTTGGAAGCTTCATCACGATACTACTTTGCATTTCTGAAGAGGGAAGAAGAAATCAACATGCAAATTCAATTCCATGGTTTTGGAAGTCCCTTTGAGAACACGATTCATTTGCGCCGACATAATGCTCTGACCAAGAAAGAATTGAAGGTGAGTTTGTAGTTTGGAAGATCGCAGCAATTTATGCATCAACTTCTTCATCGATAATGTTCCATTGCTTTCAAACTGCATTTTCCTCTCTGCAAGATAATAACTGTTAGAACAAGCAACAGCATCGGTAGATGGTCTATGGGGAATGCAATGTTACAAAACCCGATCCATTCAACAACATATTTCAGATAAGTCAACAAATTAAATATTCCAGCACAGGATAAAACAAGGAGGATGAGAATGAGGAGGCAATAGCTCTGATGACAAAAGAACAGAAATTTACCTTTATCCATTCGAGCAAAAAAGCAGGCACACAAAGAAATAATCATCTAAGAATGCACGTGTGCAACGGAGGCTACAGGGGGACTAAGAATGCCGAATTGTTGTCATGCGTATTGCTGAAAGGATGATTGAAACAGAATCTGTGGTAAATTTGTTGAAATACAGATGATGCATCTCAGGATGTTGGAGGAAGAACATTTATGGACTGAGGCAAATTGTATTGCCCTTTTCAGGAGTTATTAGGTTCATAATGAATTGAAAGACTTCCTTCTGTGCTGAAAGCTTTAGTTTAGTTGCAGCTGAATCACAATTTCTGTTCCTGGTAGTATTTAGCAAACTGTTAAAAGTGAATGTCACTGCACAGAATTCCAAATATGACTCCAATCAGTAGAGAAAATATCCAAGGGGATATGTATCCTCTCATGTTGAACAGCGCAGCTACAGATACAATGGAGGCACTGATGATAATCTTCCAAGAATCCTTAGATTGTGGAAAATTCTCAGAGGATTGAAAGATTGTGAACAGAACACCATTATTACAAAGATACTTGGACAAAGTAGTAAGCATGTATTGCCAATTTAGGTCAACCTGGGTAGATGTTCATGCCTGCAATGAAAGATGAAATAACAGGGTACTTAGTGTGCTATAACATCCTACAGAGTTAACATCCTTTTATAAAGGGGAAATAATACTTGACAAACTTGCTACAGTGCTTTGAGAAGGAAACAAACATTACTGATGAAGGACCACCAGTTGATGTCGTACATTGAGATTTCAAAAAAGCATTTGATAAGGTGCAGCTCATAAGGTGTCTCAAAAGAAAAGAGCCCATGTGTTCAAGGGTAGTACGTTCGGATGGACAGAGGACTGCATCGTAAATAGAAGTAGAGACGTAGCAGCAGGATGGTAACTTACAAGTCATGTACGGCCACAGAGCGAATGCTGCGGAGGCCGAACACCTCATGTTGACTGGGTTGATTTGAGAAATGGCAGAGGGGATTGCTATGCTTATGAAAGTTGGGCAGGCAGGGACTACATTCATTGGCGTTTATAAGATTGAAAAAAATCTTATTTTTTCAACATGTAAGATTCTTAAGAGGCTTGATAGTGTATATCCGTAGAGATTACTCTCATTTGTGAAAGATTTTACGACCAGAGGCCACATTTTCAAATTGGTTGCCCATGAATTCAGGGAAGAATTACTTCTTTCAGGTTGTAGCAATTTATTGAACACTTTAGCCAAGAAGATTTTAGAGGTAATGCCATTAATCATATGCTAGGCTGTAACGGCCAGGTTAATTTTTAAATCAAGAAACAATGATCATGAGAAAAGGGTCTCGGCCTGAAACGTCAGCTTTTGTGCTCCTGAGATGCTGCTTGGCCTGCTGTGTTCATCCAGCTCCACACTTTGTTATCTTGGATTCTGAAGCATCTGCAGTTCCCATTATCTCCAATACAAATGGACAGAGATGCCAGGGTTGGCTTGTCAGTAAGAAATGAGGTCGCTCTTGTGCTTGTTTATGAATGACTTGGAGGAAAGAGGTGCATGTGCTGTGGCTAAATTTGTAGATGACTGAAAAAATATTTAGAAAGACAAGGCATGGCACAGAAACAGAGATTTACCAGGATGTTACTTGGATCGGAATGTATTAGCTATTTGGAGGGTTTGGTGGAAATGCTGTGTCATGATAAATGTAATGAGATCAACCATGATCTCACCGAATGATGGAGGAATATTCAATGGGCCAAATGACTTTTTTTGTGAGCCTTCTTGTTTGACAATGCATTCATGAAGGTGTTTTTTTTCTCTCTCTTGGATAAGATGTGAAAATGAAATGTATCTGAGATAATGGGAACTGCAGATGCTGGAGAATCCAAGACCACAAAATGTGAGGCTGGATGAACACAGCAGGCCAAGCAGCATCTCAGGAGCACAAAAGTGCTCCTGAGATGCTGCTTGGCCTGCTGTGTTCATCCAGCCTCACATTTTGTTGTCATGAAATGTATACACTTCCTTTTCATCTGGGAATAAATAATTGTTCTGAACGATTTCCATTGACTAATAGCAATCTGACAAGCTTCGCAATGTAAAGAGATTTTTAGCTTCTTTTTAATTGTAAAGGTATTCTTTGGATTTAATTTGGCATATATTATTTGCATCTCAGGAAGTATGTTCATCACTGCATCTCAAAAAGTGCTCTGGTGTATGACAGCAGCTTTTTAAAGATCACTTCAATGGTTGTGATTTTGAGTTGCCATAACACACATTAAATTACACTGTTGGCCAATCTGTCCATGATTATTTCATTATCTTATGCTTCAAACACACAAGGAAATATTGGTGATGCAATGAAGTGTTTGACTCTCAAATATAATTGCTGTTATAGTTTCCACTTGGAAGAAAGATTCACATCAAATTGACTGGTCAAGGAAATGGGACACTGACTGTGAGTACTTTGAATGTTCGAGTTATTCCTAAAATGAAAGTTATGACCTTGATGATTTCTCTTTCATGCAGATATGAAGAGACTCTTTTAAAATATCCTCTAGGTTAGTGGTTCAGGCATAAAAGTGTGATATGTATATTTATGTATATACATGTACATGCGTAATCTGATCAGAAAATGACTATAAAACACTTGTTGCATGGTGAGAATGAGTTATCCAGATGGTAAGACCTGCCAATGTTGGTGTCTGAGATAACACATTGTGGAGCTGGAGGAACACAGCAGGGCAGGCAGCATCAGAGGCTCAAGAAAGTTGGGGTTTTGGGTCAGGACCCTTCCTGAGAAATGGAGGGTGGAAGGGAGCTCAGAAACAACTAGTGTGGTGGGGGAGGAGGTGCTGGGGAAGGTAGGTGGGATGGTAATAAGTGAGTACTCTCCAGATTGGAACAGATTTTCCCCAGCGGGTATTGAGTACGAATTCCAAATCACTCTCAAAATCTTAGTGTCTGTTAACATTGATGTTTTTTGTCTGTGTGTTTCAGTAATTGCATGACAGTTGAATGGTTCGTTGAGAGTGAGGAACCTATGGACTCTCACACACCAAGATGGAATTTAGTTCGAAGAGTGACTTCAAAATAGTTGCTTGCTTTTAAAATCTTGACCGTTTTTGCTGTCCAGTTGAATGAATTTAGCTTCATACTGCTTCAATAGGAATTAGTGTTTAAGAGGAACATATTTGTGAAACTTACAGTTCCGTAAGTTTTAGCATAAACTGGTGCAGCCTTTCGGTGCAAAAAGGCTCACCTCTCCATTAATACCGAAGGAAAATTGGAGTTTAAAAGTAAGTTCACCCGCTGTCAGGGAATGAAATGTTAATGTTGACTCAAACATAATTTTTAAAAAAGTCATATATTTGTGTAACACTGAACTCAAATTAAAATTTGGATATGCTAGTTTTACAGATGGTTGGATATTGAATTCATTTTAAATGAGGGTGAAGATCACTTTAAATCCAGCATATTTGTGAAGAAAAGAAATAGCGTGTCAAATAAAATTAACTGCATGATTCTTCATAGCCCTATACGTAGAATTTCATTCTGAACTATGAGACAGTTGTGACCCCACACCACCTCAGTGCTCATGGCAAGAGTAAGACTCCTGTTTGACGTGCTGTGCACTGCATGGAATGGCGGCAACATCAGATTCATTGATGCTTGAGAATCAAAAGAATATGACGATAAGATTTAAAATCAAAATCTCATTGAACACTTCAAGGAATGTATTACAGGAAGAGGGGGAAAGCATGTATGACTAATAGAAGGTGGTGGCGCAGATCACATAGACCTGTGTGCTAAAACTTATCACAAATTTCACATTGAATGGAACAGTTTAAACAGGCTGGAGGAAGCAGACATGCCAGCCCAAACTTTTTGAATTTGAGCATTCTGTTCGTAAACATCAGCAAAATTGTGGGAAACATGTTTATTCTTTCTCTTTTATTGCACAGAACCATACGATTAGACTGTTTTGATGAGGAATTTAAAGATTATGTGTCCCATCCGTTTGACTCACAGTTTGGTACCACAGGTTGGTACGATCTTCGTTCGAGAAGGAAAAGGGATGTTCCAGATACAGAAAATCGTCAAACCATTTACTACAAAGTCCGTTTCTGGTTAGTATTAATTAATGCAGTTGACATTTTTAGCTCGACATGATTGCACAATGGAGTCAATAAGAAAATTCCATCTGATATTCCACATAAATTTTAAGTGGATGTTAAAGCAGCTCATTTCTTTTTCACGCTGTCTGCTGCTTTTAAGAATGGTTGTCTTATTGTCGAAATGTTTAGCTTTGACTCCATGGCTTCTTCCATTAGCTCACATTGAAACACATGTTTCTTCAGCCAAAAATGCACGTTTAGCCGGTGTAGCTTGACTAACCTTCCCCTGTGATCGTTCCCCTGAAATCCCCTGCGGTAGCTCCCCTGAAAAACAACGATACCATTTTGGATACTATTCCGGGGGACGACTTAGCAGGGGTACGCAGTAGGGTGCAGGTCTCTGGCACAGAGTCTGTCCCTCTTGCACAGAAGGGAAGCGGGGATAGGAAGAGAGTGATAGTCATTGGGGACTCAATAGTTAGAGGGACTGATAGAAGATTTGCCGGGAACGAAAGAGACCCACGATTGGTGTGTTGCCTACCAGGTGCCAGGGTCTGTGATGTCTCGGATCGTCTCTTTCGGGTCCTGAGGGGAGAGGGTGACCAGCCCCAAGTCGTGATCCAGATAGGCACCAACGGCATGTGTAGAAAGAGGGATAGGGATGTCAGGCAGGATTTGAGGGAGCTCGGGTGGAAGCCGAGAGCGAGAACAAACAGAGTGGTCATCTCTGGTTTGTCACCCGTACCACGTGATAGCGAGGCAAAGAACAGGGAGAGATTTCAGCTGAAGACGTGGCTGCAGGGATGGTGCAGGTGGGAGGGCTTCAGGCACATGGACAATTGGGGCTCGTTCTGGGGGAAGGTGGGACCTGTACAAACAGGACGGTCTCCACTTGAACCAGAGGGGCACAAATATCCTGGGTGGGAAATTGGCTAGTGCCATTCGGTTGGATTTAAACGAGCTCAGAATGGGGATGGGAAACTGAGGTGTAGCCCTAGTACACAGGAGGATGAGCATAGGGAGGACATGGTCAGGACCTCACTGTCACAGAAGTGTGCTGGCAGACAGCAAGCTGGATTGAAGTGTGACGACTTTAATGCCGGGAGTATCCGGAATAATGTAGGTGAGGTTGCAGCTTGGATAGGTACCTGGGACTTCGATGTTGTGGCCATTTCGGAGGCATGGATAGAGCAGGGTCAGGAATGGATGTTGCAGGTTCTCGGGTTTAGATCTTTCATTAAGGTCTGGGAAGGTGGTAAAAGAGGGGGAGGTGTGGCTTTGTTGGTCAAGGACAGTATAACGGCGGCTGAAAGAACCTTTGAGGACTCGTCTCCTGCGGTGGTATGGGCTGAGGTTGCCCAGGAAGGTTTGTCGACTGAGTCAGTGTGGGTGGAAGTTCGGAACAGCAAGGCAGCAGTCACTTCACTGGGGGTTTTCTACAGACCCCAAATAGCAGTTGGGAGATCGAAGAACTCATTGGCCGGCAGATTGTTGAAAAGTGCAAACGTATCAGGGTTGTTGTTATGGGTGACTTCAACTTTCCCAATATAGATTGAAACCTCCTTAGTGCAGATGGTTTGGATGGAGCCGTTTTTGTCAGGTGTGTTCAGGAGGGTTTCCTGACTCAGTATGTGGACAGGCCGACGAGGCGGGAGGCCATTTTGGATTTGGTGCTCGGCGATGAGCCAGCACAGGTGTCAGATCTCGTGGTGGGAGAACACTTTGGCGACAGTGACCGCAAGAGCCTCCCATTTACCATAGCCATGGAAAGGGAAAGGAGCAGTTACCAGGGGAAGATATTTCACTGGGGTCAAGGAAACTATGATGCTATCAGACAGGAGTTGGGAAGTACAGATTGGGAGCAATTGTTCCACAGAAAGGGAGCAGCAGACATGTGGAGGCTGTTCAAGGAGCAGTTGTTGCGAGTGATGTATAAATTGTTCCTCTGAGACAGGTAAGAAGGGGTAAGATTAAGGAGCCTTGGATGACGGGTACAGAGGTGCTTCTTGTCAAAAAGAAAAGGCAGCGTACGTAAGGTGGAGGAAGTGAAGGTCTAGCACAGCTTTAGAGTATTCCAGGCCTGCTCGGAAGGAGCTCAAAAGATATTGCCTGTACAATTGTTACCTGTTACAACCTTTGCGTCCACGCTTGCTCATTCAATGGTGTCAAGATGCCAGCAGTGCATGTACCTTCTCCATCCCCTAATGCCGTCAGCTCACACAAGACATAGTCCTTACTTAAAATCTTCTGATCAACCAAAGTTCATTGTAATGGACATTTTAGTTATCTGTCATGAAACGAAAACTGATTCTGACTGGCATGACCTGCAGTGCAAATGAATATAATCTGTGAAACGAGATTCCTTATGGGCTTGCAGCCGCTACAAATAATTGCTTTTCAAAGACGTTGCAGACATACATTTTTTTCTCCTATCACCTCAGATTATTTTTTTGTTTATGCATGTTGTGTGGGTTTCCAGTCAGACGCATAAACACAGGTTGATGCAGTCACTGTTACAACACGGTATTGAAGGAGAATTTGTGATCTTTGGAGTTTCATTCCAGTGTCTGAAGGAGTGCACCATCAAGCCACTTCAGAGCACTACTGGCGACAAATTGTTGCAAGTTTTCAAGTGTTACCGATGGTCACATAAAATATGGCCTTTTTGTTGTTGCGCTATTCATCTTAACTGCACCTTATCTAGTATTTAGGCTTGGAAACTATTTCAGTTTTTTTGATTTACTTATTCAAAATCATTTATGATTGTTGTCATGATATCTACAATATGTTATTTTGATTGGACATAGAGGATTGGATCTGTCTTAATGGAAATAATGTATGCGCTTATAAAACTCCTTCTGGGCAAGGTAGTTGCTCAGTGGTGAGAGCTGCTCATGCACTGGGGAGCCAATTGAGATTCCAGTCTTGGGTAACTATCTGTGTTGAATTGACACGTCCTCTCTGCGTCTGCGAGGGGCTTCTGCCAGGTGCTGCAGTTTCCTCCCATTGTTCAAAGATGTGCAGGTCCTTATATGTGATTTGTGAAGCATTTCTTAAATGTTTCAATCCTGCCAGCATCCAGTGCCTTGGACAAAATAACTGGAGATGAATAAAAGATACTGTGCCTTTTGACACCATTTCCTGCTGGATTTTCATCAGTCCTGCTTTATATCGGTGACAACTTCCATGACCTTTTTTGATGGTGTCTGAATTGACAGTCTAGTTCCAAATATTTGTTGTGCAGTATTTCAAGGTCTCTATTACAGCATACCCATGAATGCCCACTTCAAAAGATACTTCCATATCATAGAGTCCCTACGGTGTGGAAACAAGCCCCTTTTGACCCAAGAAGTCCACGGCCACCCTCCAAAGAGCATCTCACCCTGACTCATCCCCCGACCCTTTCCTCAGTAACCGTACATTTCCCATGACTAACACACCTAATCTACACATCCCTAAACACAATGGGCAAGTTTGGCATGGCCCATACACTGAGCCTGCACATCTTTGGACTGTGGGAGGAAACCAGAGCACCCAGCAGGAACCCATGCAGGCATGGGCAGAATGTACAAACTCCGCACAGAAAATCGTCCAACGGTGGGATCGAACCTGGGTCCCTGGCGCTGTGAGTCAGCAGTGCTAACCACTGAGCCACCGTGCTGCCCTTGGAGTTAGAGCTTGCTTGTTCCTGGGTGGCCTCAAACTGCCAACCTCCACTTAGTGGCAAAAGTGCTGACCAACTGCACTCATCTTCACTGGTTTTTGCTTTGTATCATTGAATTCAATCCTTCAAACTCTATGATAAATATTTAAATTTCCATTGATATGTGAGGGTTGTTTTTAGTACGCAGTATTGGTTTATTATGTTTCATTGGTACATAATGAATATTGTATGTATATGCAAATGGGCAAGTTGGTAACGATGCAGTCCGCAGACCTGGAGGATAATAACACTGTCCTTCAATCGCCCACGATGACCTCTGCAAATTGGTAGAAAACAAAAATTTCTATAAAATTCATCTCCCCTCCCGTCAGTCAATCAAAATTAATTCAGGATTTTGTACAGGCCAATAACCGTAAGATTACACGAGCCTAAACAAAACTACTGGCTCATATTAGTTCAGTAAAGTGAAAGGGCAACAATAGAGGTAGTAGGAACTGCAGATGCTGGAGAATCTGAGATAAGAAGGTGTAAAGCTGGATGAACACAGCAGGCCAAGCAGTATCATCCGTCTCTGCACCTTGTTATCTCAGATTCTCTAGCGCCAATTTTCTGAAGTAGGGTCTCGTCCCGAAACATCAGCTTTCTTGCTTCTCTGATGCTGCTTGACCTGCTGTGTTCATCCAGCTCTCCACCTTGGGCAACAATAGAGTATGTTTTAAGTCACTAGATATGTTACGTGGGTTTGTCTTCCTTAGGGTGGAGTTGGTGGAACCGAAAAAGATGTCTCCCTCACAGCGTTTGTGACACAAGAATTGCATCGTTCCTTGGCGGCCTTTCAACAGAAGAATATTCAGAGATTTCCCGAGTGGTAAGAATGTAACTTCTTTTACTTCTCTTTATCTCACTTTTTCCAACAATTGGAAAATAGATTTTAGAAATAACGTCGAGCTGATGAAGTGTGAAAAGAATAATAATTCCAAGCAGTGGTGGGAGTAGGTCAGTGAGGTGGGAGGAGTGGATAGGTGGGAGAGAAGGCGGACAGGTCATGGAGGCGGGGATGAGGGGAGGAACTAGCGTTTGAGACACAAGAATTGCATCTTGGGATGAGGCTGGCGGGTGGGGAGATTTTGAGGGTGGCAAAGTCCATATTAAGGCTATTGAGTTGGAAGCTCCCGAGGCGGAATAGGAGTTGCTGCTCCTCCAGTTTCTGGGTGGTGTGGTTGTGACACTGGAAGAGGCCCAGGATGGACATGTCGTCCAGGGAGTGGGAGGGGGAGTTGAAGTGATGCAATGATTTGGATATGAAAATAGAAGGTGTGGTTAGTAAGTTTCCCAATGATTGAAGGTGTAGTAGCCAGCCAAGAAGGTCACCTCAGAATACAATGGGACATTGACAAGGGCCAATAAACTGAGGAGTGGCAGATTGAGTTGAGGTTAGATAAATGTGAGGTGCTACATTTTGGAAAGGCAAATCAGGGCAGCACGTATACACTGAAGGTTGTGGGGAGAGTTGCTTAATAAAGAGACACTGGAGTGCAGTTTCGTAGTTCCATCAAAGTACAGCCACCGGTAGAAAGGATATGAAGGAGACATTTGGTGTGCTCGCCTTTATCGGTCAGTGCATTGAGTATAGGAGTTGGGAGATCACTTCGCAGCGATATAGGACGTTGGTTCGGCTGCTTTTGGAATACTGCAATCGATTTTGGTCTCCTTGCGAGAGGAAGGATGTCGGCGCAACATTGAGGGCCGAAGGGCCTGTTCTGCGCTGTATTGTTGTATGTTGTAAACTTGAAAGGGTTCAGAGAAGATCTACAAGGATGTTACGAGCATCGGAGGTTGGAGGTATACCGTGGGCTTGAATAGGCAGCTATTTCTTGGAACTTTGGAGTTCAGGGCTGACCATATAGAAGTTTATACAATTACGAGGGACGTGGATAGAGCGAACAGCCAAGATCTTTTCCCCGGGTTGCTGGAATCCAAAACTGGAGGGAATAGGTTAAAAATGAGAGAGGGAAGATTTAAAATGGACCGGATTTTTTTCATAGTGGTGCATGTATGGAATGAGCTGCCAGAGGAAGTGGTGGAGGCTTGTACGTTTAAAAGGCATGTGGATGGGTATATGAATAAGACGGGTTGAGAGGAATATGGGCCAAATGCTGGCAAATGGGACTAAATTAATTTAGGATATCTGGTCAACATAGACAAATTGTGCCAAAGGATCTGTTTCCCGACTGTACATCTCTCTGATTCTAAGTGTCTTTTTTCTTAACCACGTGGCCCATAATTAGAAAAACTTGAATCAGGATTTGGGAATGTGACAATTCTAATTGGATCTGTTTGATGAAATTAACTCTGTAGGTAATGGTGGTTGAATTATGATTTATCAAATTTGAGTTTATTGCAGCATCTTATAGAATAGACGAAACACATGTAATCAAAATTGAAAATCAAAACTTGGTAAAATTTTGCATTGGAAATACATGACCAGCCATTGGAGGAGATTCATGACCATTGCATTCAAGTGAGAACAACAAATGCGATTCAGTGACTCAGTGAAACGGGATGCAGTGACTCAGTGAAATTGGATGCAGTGACTGTGTGAACTGGGATGCAGTGACTGAGGGTAATGGGATGCAGTGGCTTGTGGAAATGGGATGCAGCGACTTATGGAAATGGGATGCACTGACTGAGGGAAATGGGATGCAGTGTCTGAGTGAAATAGTTTGCAGTGACTGCGGGAAATGGGTTGTAGTGACTGAGGGAAATGGGATGCAGTGACTGATGGAAATGGGATGCAGTGACTGAGTGAAATGGGATGCCGTGAATGACAAAAGGAGATGCAGTGACTGTGGGAAATGGTATGCAGTGACTGAGGGAAAGGAGATTCACTGACTGTGGGAAATGGGATGCAGTGACTCTTGGTAATGGGATGCAGTGACTGAGGGTAATGAGATGCAGTGAGTGAGGGTAATGGGATGCAGTGAGTGAGGGTCATGGGATGCAGTGAGTGAGGGTAATGAGATGCAGTGACTGCAGGAAAGGAGATGCAGTGACTGCGAGAAAGGAGATGCACTGACTGAGGGAAAGGAGATGCAGTGACTGAGTGAGATGGGATGCAGTGACTGAGTGGAATGGGATGCAGTGATTGAAGGAAATGGGGGCAGTGACCGATGGAAATGGGATGCAGTGACTGAGGGAAATGGGATGCAGTGGCTGATGGAAAGGAGATGTAGTGACTGAGTGAACTGGGATTCAGTGACTGAGCGAAATGGGATGCAGTGACTGAGCGAAATGGGATGCAGTGACTGAGGGAAATGGGATGCAGTGACTGAGGGTAATGGGATGCAGTGACTGATGGTAATGGGATGCAGTGACTAAGGGTAATGGGATGCAGTGACTGATGGTAATGGGATGCAGTGTCTCAGTGAAATGGGGTGCAGTGACTGATGGTAATGGGATGCAGTGTCTCAGTGAAATGGGGTGCAGTGTCTGAGTGAAATGAGCTGCAGTGACTGAGTGAAATGAGCTGCAGTGACTGAGTGAAATGGGATGCAGTGGCTGTGTGAAATGGGATGCAGTGACTGTGAACTGGGATGCAGTGTCTGTTTGAAATGGCATCCTGCGACTGAAGTTAATGGGATGCAGTGACTGAGGGAAATGGGATGCAGTGACTGATTGAAATGGAATGCACTGACTGATTGAAATGGAATGCACTGACTGAGTGAAATGGGATGCAGTGACTGATGGAAATGGGATGCAGTGACTGAGGGAAACAGGTTGCAGTGATTGAGTGAAATAGGATGCAGTGATTGAGTGAAATGCGATGCCGTGACTGAGTGAAATGGAAAGCATTGGCTGATGGAAATGGGATGTAGTGGCTGAGTGAAATGGGATGCAGTGGCTGAGTGAAATGGGATGCAGTGACTGAGTGAAATGCGATGCTGTGACTGACTGAAATGGGGTGCAGTGACTGAGGGAAAGGTGATTCAGTGACTGTGGGAAATGGCAAGATGTGACTGAGGAAAGGAGATGCAGTGACTGTGGGAAATGGGATGCAGTGGCTGAGTGAAATGGTATGCCGTGTCTGTGGGAAACGGGATGCGCTGACTGTGGGGAATGTGATGCAGTGACTGCGTGAAATGGGATGCAGTGACAGCGTGAAATGGGATGCAGTGACAGCGTGAAATGGGATGCAGTGACTGAGATAAATGGGATGCAGTGAGTGAGGGAAAGGAGATGCAGTGCCTGTGGAAACGGGATGCTGCGACTGAGGGTAATGGGTATGCAGTGACTGTGGGAAATGGGATGCAGTGACTGAGTGAAATGGGATGCAGTGACTGAATGGAATGGGATGCAGGGACTGAGGGAAATTGGATGCTGTGACTCAGTGGAATGGGATGCAGTTACTGAGGGAAAGGTGATTCAGTGACTGTGGGAAATGGCAAGCTGTGACTGAGGAAAGGAGATGCAGTGACTGTGGGAAATGGGACGCAATGACGGAGGGAAATGGGACGCAGTGACTGAGTGAAATGGGATGCAGTGGCTCAGTGAAATGGGATGCAGTGGCTGAGTGAAATGGGATGCCATGGCTGAGTGAAATGGGATGCTGTGGCTGAGTGAAATGGGATGCCGTGGCTGAGTGAAATGGGACGCAGTGACCGAGTGAAACGGGGTGCAGTGACTGAGGGAAATGGGAGGCAGTGGCTGAGTGAAATGGGATGCAGTCACTGAGGGAAATGGGATGCAGTGATGGATGGTAATGGGATGCAGTGACTGAGTAAAATGGGATGCAGTTACTGAATGAAATGGGATGTAGTGACTGAATGAAATGTGATGCAGTGGCTGAGTGAAGTGGGATGCAGTCACTGAGTGAAATGGGATGCAGTGACTGAGTGAAATGGGATGCAGTGACTGAGTGAAATGTGATGCAGTGGCTGAGTGAAATGGGATGCAGTCACTGAGTGAAATGGGATGCAGTGACTGAGTGAAATGGGATGCAGTGACTGAGTGAATTGGGATGCAGTGACTGAGTGAAATGGGATGCAGTGACTGACTGAAATGGGATGTAGTGAGTGAGTGAAATGGGAAGCAGTGACCGAGGGAAATGGAATGCGGTGACTGTGGGGAATAGGGTGCGGTGACTAACGGAAACGGATGCACTGTCTCAGCTGAATAGTGTTCACTGTCTTCGTTAAATGGGATGCAGTGACTGAGGGAAAGGACATGCAGTGAATGTGGGAAAATGGATGCAGTGACTGAGGGAAATGGGAGTCAGTGACTGACTGAAATGGGAGGGAGTGACTGATTGAAATGGGAGGGAGTGACTGACTGAAATGGGAGGGAGTGACTGACTGAAATGGGAGGGAGTGACTGAGTGAAATGGGAAGCAGTGACTGAGTGAATTGGGAGGCAGTGACTGAGTGAAGTGGAAGGCAGTGACTGAGTGAAATGGGTGGCAGTCACTGAGTGAAATGGGAGGCAGTCACTGAGTGAAATGGGATGCGGTGACTGAGGGTAATGTAATGCAGTGACTGAGTGAAATGCGATGCAGTTAATGGCAAAAGGAGGTGCAGTGACTGAGTGAAGTGGGTGGCAGTGACTGAGTGAAATGGGTGGCAGTGACTGGGTGAAGTGGGAGGCAGTGACTGTGTGAAGTGGGATGCACTGACTGAGTGAAATGGGATGCACTCACTGAGTGAAATGGGATGCTGTGACTGATGGAAATGGGATACTGTGACTGAGGGTAATGTGATGCAGTGCCTGTGGGAAATGGGATGCAATGACTGTGGGAAATGGGTTGCAGTGACTGAGGGAAATGGGACACAGTGACTGAGTGTAATGGGACGAATTGACTGAGTGTAATTGGACAAATTGATTGAGTGAAATGGGATGCTGTGACTGAGGGTAATGGGATGCAGTGGCTGATGGAAATGGGTTGCAGTGACTTCGTGAAATGGGAGGCAGTGACTGAGTGAAATGGGAGGCAGTGACTGAGGGGAATGGGAGGCAGTGACTGAGGGAAATGAGATGCAGCGACTGAGGGGCAGGAGATGCAGTGACTGAGGGGAAGGAGATGCAGTGACTGTGGGAAATGGAATGCTGTGTCTGAGTGTAATGGGATGCACTGTCTCAGTTCAATGAGATTCACTGTCTCAGTTAAATGGGATGCAGTGACTGAGGGAAAGGACATGCAGTGAATGTGGGAAAATGGATGCAGTGACTGAGGGAAATGGGAGTCAGTGACTGACTGAAATGGGAGGGAGTGACTGATTGAAATGGGAGGGAGTGACTGACTGAAATGGGAGGGAGTGACTGACTGAAATGGGAGGGAGTGACTGAGTGAAATGGGAAGCAGTGACTGAGTGAATTGGGATGCAGTGACTGAGTGAAGTGGAAGGCAGTGACTGCCTGAAATGGAATGGAGTGACTGAGTGAAGTGGGATGCAGTGACTGAGTGAAATGGGATGCACTCACTGAGTGAATTGGGATGCTGTTACTGATGGAAATGGGATACTGTGACTGAGGGTAATGGGATGCAGTGACTGTGGGAAATGGGTTGCAGTGACTGAGGGAAATGGGACGCAGTGACTGAGTGTAATGGGACGCAGTGACTGAGTGTAATGGGACGCAGTGACTGAGTGTAATGGGACGAATTGACTGAGTGAAATGGGACGCAGTCACTGAGTGAAATGGGATGCTGTGACTGAGGGAAATGTGATGCAGTGTCTGTGTGAAATGTGATGCAGTGTCTGTGTGAAATGTGATTCAGTGACTGAGGGTAATGGGATGCAGTGGCTGATGGAAATGGGTTGCAGTGACTTCGTGAAATGGGAGGCAGTGACTGAGTGAAATGGGAGGCAGTGACTGAGTGAAATGGGAGGCAGTGACTGAGGGGAATGGGATGCAGTGGCTGATGGAAATGGGAGGCAGTGACTGAGGGGAATGGGATGCAGTGGCTGAGGGGAAGGAGATGTAGTGACTGAGGGGAAGGAGATGCAGTGACTGTGGGAAATGGAATGCTGTGTCTGAGTGTAATGGGATGCACTGTCTCAGTTCAATAAGATTCACTGTCTCAGTTAAATGGTATGCAGTGACTGAGTGAAATGGGATGCTCTGACTAAGTGAAGTGGGATGCTGTGACTTAGGGACATGGGATGCAGTGACTGAGGATAATGCGATGCAGTGACTGAGGGAATGGAGATGCAGTGACTGAGTGAAATGGGATGCTGTGACAGAGGGAAAGGAGACGCACTGAATGTGGGAAATGGGATGCAGTGACTGAGTGAAATGGGGTGCAGTGACTGAGTGAAATGGGATGCAGTGACTGAGTGAAATGGGATGGAGTGTCTGAGTGAAATGGGATGCAGTGACTGAGTGAAATGGGATGCAGTGACTGAGTGAAATGGGGTGCAGTGACTGAGTGAAATGGGGTGCAGTGACTGAGTGAAATGGGATGCAGTGACTGAGTGTAATGGGATGCAGTGACTGAGTGAAATGGGATGCAGTGACTGAGGGAAATGGGATGCGGTGGCTGAGGGAAATGGGATGTAGTGACTGAGAGAAATGGGACGCAGTGACTGAGGGAAATGGGACGCAGTGACTGGGGGAAATGGGACGCAGTGGCTGAGTGAAATGGGATGCAGTTACTGAGTGAAATGGGATGCAGTGACTGAGGGCAATGGGATGCAGTGACTGAGGGCAATGGGATGCAGTGATTGAGGGAAATGGGATCAAGTGACTGAGTGAAATGGGATGCGGTGACTGAGGGAAATGGAATGTGGTGACTGTGGGGAATAGGGTGCGGTGATTGACGGAAACGGATGCACTGTCTCAGCTGAATAGTACTCACTGTCTCTGTTAAGTGGGATGCAGTGACTGAGGGACAGGAGATGCAGTGAATGTGGGGAATGGGATGCAGTGACTGAGTGAAATGGGAGGCAGTGACTGAGTGAAATGGGAGGCAGTGACTGAGTGAAATGGGAGGCAGTGACTTTGGGAAATGGGATGCAGTGACAGAGTGAAATGGGAGGCAGTGACTGAGTGAAATGGGATGCAGTGACTGAGTGAAATGTGATGCAGTGACTGAGTGAAATGTGATGCAGTGGACGGAGTGAAATGGGCTGCAGTCGCTGAGTGAAATGGGATGCAGTCGCTGAGTGAAATGGGATGCAGTGACTGAGTGAAATGGGATGCAGTGACTGCGTGAAATGGGATGCAGTGACTGAGGGAATTGGGATGCAGTGGCTGAAGGAAAGGAGACGCAGTGACTTTTGGAAACGGGTTGCAGTGATTGAGTGAAATAGGATGCAGTGACTGAGTGAAATGGGAGTCAGTGACTGAGTGAAATGGGAGGCAGTGACTGAGTGAAATGGGATGCAGTGACTGAGTCAAATGGGAGGCAGTGACTGAGTGAAATGGGATGCAGTGACTGAGTGAAATGTGATGCAGTGGACGGAGTGAAATGGGATGCAGTCGCTGAGTGAAATGGGATGCAGTGGCTGAGTGAAATGGGAAGCAGTGGCTGAGTGAAATGGGAAGCAGTGGCTGAGTGAAATGGGATGCAGTGACTGAGTGAAATGGGATGCAGTGACTGAGTGAAATGGGATGCAGTGACTGAGGGAATTGGGATGCAGTGGCTGAAGGAAAGGAGACGCAGTGACTTTTGGAAACGGGTTGCAGTGATTGAGTGAAATAGGATGCAGTGATTGAGTGAAATGCGATGCAGTGACTGAGTGAAATGGGATGCAGTGGCTGAGTGAAATGGGGTGCAGTGACTGAGTGAAATGCGATGCAGGGACTGAGGGAAATGGGATGGAGTCACTGAGGAAAGGAGATGCAGTGACGATGGGAAATGGTATGCAGTGACTGCCTGAAATGGGATGCAGTGACTGAATGAAATGGGATGGAGTGACTGAGTGAAATGGGATGGAGTGACTGAGTGAAATGGGAGGCAGTGACTGAGTGAAATGGGAGGCAGTGACTTTGGGAAATGGGATGCAGTCACTGAGTGAAATGGGAGGCAGTGACTGAGTGAAATGTGATGCAGTGACTGAGTGAAATGTGATGCAGTGACTGAGTGAAATGTGATGCAGTGGACGGAGTGAAATGGGCTGCAGTCGCTGAGTGAAATGGGAAGCAGTCGCTGAGTGAAATGGGATGCAGTGACTGAGTGAAATGGGATGCAATGACTGCGTGAAATGGGATGCAGTGGCTGAAGGAAAGGAGACGCAGTGACTTTTGGAAACGGGTTGCAGTGATTGAGTGAAATAGGATGCAGTGACTGAGTGAAATGGGAGTCAGTGACTGAGTGAAATGGGAGGCAGTGACTGAGTGAAATGGGATGCAGTGACTGAGTGAAATGGGAGGCAGTGACTGAGTGAAAAGTGATGCAGTGACTGAGTGAAATGGGATGCAGTGACTGAGTGAAATGTGATGCAGTGGACGGAGTGAAATGGGATGCCGTGGCTGAGTGAAATGGGATGCCGTGGCGAAGTGAAATGGGATGCCGTGGCTGAGTGAAATGGGATGCCGTGGCTGAGTGAAATGGGACGCCGTGGCTGAGTGAAATGGGACGCGGTGGCTGTGTGAAATGGGACGCATTGACCGAGTGAAATGGGACGCAGTGACCGAGTGAAACGGACGCAGTGACCAAGTGAAACGGGGTGCAGTGACTGAGGGAAATGGGATGCAGTGACTGAGTGAAAAGGCAGGCAGTGACTGAGTGAAATGGCAGGCAGTGACTGAGTGAAATGGGAGGCAGTGACTGAGTGAAATGGGAGGCAGTGGCTGAGTGAAATGGGAGGCAGTGGCTGAGTGAAATGGGAGGCAGTGACAGAGTGAAATGGGAGGCAGTGACTGAGTGAAATGGGATGCAGTGACTGAGTGAAATGGGGTGCAGTGACTGAGTGAAATGGGGTGCAGTGACTGAGTGAAATGGGATGCAGTGACTGAGTGAAATGGGATGCAGTGACTGAGTGTAATGGGATGCAGTGACTGAGTGAAATGGGATGCAGTGACTGAGGGAAATGGGATGCAGTGGCTGAGGGAAATGGGATGTAGTGACTGAGAGAAATGGGACGCAGTGACTGAGGGAAATGGGACGCAGTGACTGGGGGAAATGGGTCGCAGTGGCTGAGTGAAATGGGATGCAGTTACTGAGTGAAATGGGATGCAGTGACTGAGGGCAATGGGATGCAGTGACTGAGGGCAATGGGATGCAGTGATTGAGGGAAATGGGATCAAGTGACTGAGTGAAATGGGATGCGGTGACTGAGGGAAATGGAATGTGGTGACTGTGGGGTATAGGGTGCGGTGATTGACGGAAACGGATGCACTGTCTCAGCTGAATAGTACTCACTGTCTCTGTTAAGTGGGATGCAGTGACTGAGGGACAGGAGATGCAGTGAATGTGGGGAATGGGATGCAGTGACTGAGTGAAATGGGAGGCAGTGACTGAGTGAAATGGGAGGCAGTGACTGAGTGAAATGGGAGGCAGTGACTTTGGGAAATGGGATGCAGTGACTGAGTGAAATGGGAGGCAGTGACTGAGTGAAATGGGATGCAGTGACTGAGTGAAATGGGATGCAGTGACTGGGTGAAATGTGATGCAGTGGACGGAGTGAAATGGGATGCCGTGGCTGAGTGAAATGGGATGCCGTGGCGAAGTGCAATGGGATGCCGTGGCTGAGTGAAATGGGATGCCGTGGCTGAGTGAAATGGGACGCCGTGGCTGAGTGAAATGGGACGCGGTGGCTGTGTGAAATGGGACGCATTTACCGAGTGAAATGGGACGCAGTGACCGAGTGAAACGGACGCAGTGACCGAGTGAAACGGGGTGCAGTGACTGAGGGAAATGGGATGCAGTGACTGAGTGAAAAGGCAGGCAGTGACTGAGTGAAATGGCAGGCAGTGACTGAGTGAAATGGGAGGCAGTGACTGAGTGAAATGGGAGGCAGTGACTGAGTGAAATGGGAGGCAGTGGCTGTGTGAAATGGGAGGCAGTGGCTGAGTGAAGTGGGAGGCAGTGACAGAGTGAAATGGGAGGTAGTGACTGAGTGAAATGGGAGGCAGTGACTGAGTGAAATGGGATGCAGTGACTGAGTGAAATGGGATGCAGTGACTGAGTGAAATGTGATGCAGTGGACGGAGTGAAATGGGATGCAGTCGCTGAGTGAAATGGGAGGCAGTGACTGAGTGAAATGGGATGCAGTGGCTGAAGGAAAGGAGACGCAGTGACTTTTGGAAACGGGTTGCAGTGATTGAGTGAAATAGGGTGCAGTGATTGAGTGAAATGCGATGCAGTGACTGAGTGAAATGGGATGCAGTGGCTGAGTGAAATGGGGTGCAGTGACTGAGTGAAATGCGATGCAGGGACTGAGGGAAATGGGATGCTGTGACTCAGTTGAATGGGATGCAGTGACTGTGGGAAAGGTGATTCAGTGACTGTGGGAAATGGCAAGCTGTGACTGAGGAAAGGAGATGCAGTGACTGTGGGAAATGGGACACAATGACGGAGGAAAATGGGACGCAGTGACTGAGTGAAATGGGATGCAGTGGCTCAGTGAAATGGGATGCAGTCACTGAGTGAAATGGGATGCCGTGGCTGAGTGAAATGGGATGCCGTGGCTGAGTGAAATGGGATGCCGTGGCGAAGTGAAATGGGATGCCGTGGCTGAGTGAAATGGGACGCCGTGGCTGAGTGAAATAGGACGCCGTGGCTGAGTGAAATGGGACGCATTGACCAAGTGAAATGGGACGCAGTGACCGAGTGAAACGGACGCAGTGACCGAGTGAAACGGGGTGCAGTGACTGAGGGAAATGGGATGCAGTGACTGAGTGAAAAGGCAGGCAGTGATTGAGTGAAATGGCAGGTAGTGACTGAGTGAAATGGGAGGCAGTGACTGAGTGAAATGGGAGGCAGTGACTGAGTGAAATGGGGTGCAGTGACTGAGTGAAATGGGATGCAGTGACTGAGTGTAATGGGATGCAGTGACTGAGTGAAATGGGATGCAGTGACTGAGGGAAATGGGATGCAGTGGCTGAGGGAAATGGGATGTAGTGACTGAGAGAAATGGGACGCAGTGACTGACGGAAATGGGACGCAGTGACTGGGGGAAATGGGACGCAGTGGCTGAGTGAAATGGGATGCAGTTACTGAGTGAAATGGGATGCAGTGACTGAGGGCAATGGGATGCAGTGACTGAGGGCAATGGGATGCAGTGATTGAGGGAAATGGGATCAAGTGACTGAGTGAAATGGGATGCGGTGACTGAGGGAAATGGAATGTGGTGACTGTGGGGAATAGGGTGCGGTGATTGACGGAAACGGATGCACTGTCTCAGCTGAATAGTACTCACTGTCTCTGTTAAGTGGGATGCAGTGACTGAGGGACAGGAGATGCAGTGAATGTGGGGAATGGGATGCAGTGACTGAGTGAAATGGGAGGCAGTGACTGAGTGAAATGGGAGGCAGTGACTGAGTGAAATGGGAGGCAGTGACTTTGGGAAATGGGATGCAGTGACTGAGTGAAATGGGAGGCAGTGACTGAGTGAAATGGGATGCAGTGACTGAGTGAAATGGGATGCAGTGGACGGAGTGAAATGGGATGCCGTGGCTGAGTGAAATGGGATGCCGTGGCGAAGTGAAATGGGATGCCGTGGCTGAGTGAAATGGGATGCCGTGGCTGAGTGAAATGGGACGCCGTGGCTGAGTGAAATGGGACGCGGTGGCTGTGTGAAATGGGACGCATTGACCGAGTGAAATGGGACGCAGTGACCGAGTGAAACGGACGCAGTGACCGAGTGAAACGGGGTGCAGTGACTGAGGGAAATGGGATGCAGTGACTGAGTGAAAAGGCAGGCAGTGACTGAGTGAAATGGCAGGCAGTGACTGAGTGAAATGGGAGGCAGTGACTGAGTGAAATGGGAGGCAGTGACTGAGTGAAATGGGAGGCAGTGGCTGTGTGAAATGGGAGGCAGTGGCTGAGTGAAATGGGAGGCAGTGACAGAGTGAAATGGGAGGTAGTGACTGAGTGAAATGGGAGGCAGTGACTGAGTGAAATGGGATGCAGTGACTGAGTGAAATGGGATGCAGTGACTGAGTGAAATGTGATGCAGTGGACGGAGTGAAATGGGATGCAGTCGCTGAGTGAAATGGGAGGCAGTGACTGAGTGAAATGGGATGCAGTGGCTGAAGGAAAGGAGACGCAGTGACTTTTGGAAACGGGTTGCAGTGATTGAGTGAAATAGGGTGCAGTGATTGAGTGAAATGCGATGCAGTGACTGAGTGAAATGGGATGCAGTGGCTGAGTGAAATGGGGTGCAGTGACTGAGTGAAATGCGATGCAGGGACTGAGGGAAATGGGATGCTGTGACTCAGTTGAATGGGATGCAGTGACTGTGGGAAAGGTGATTCAGTGACTGTGGGAAATGGCAAGCTGTGACTGAGGAAAGGAGATGCAGTGACTGTGGGAAATGGGACACAATGACGGAGGAAAATGGGACGCAGTGACTGAGTGAAATGGGATGCAGTGGCTCAGTGAAATGGGATGCAGTCACTGAGTGAAATGGGATGCCGTGGCTGAGTGAAATGGGATGCCGTGGCTGAGTGAAATGGGATGCCGTGGCGAAGTGAAATGGGATGCCGTGGCTGAGTGAAATGGGACGCCGTGGCTGAGTGAAATAGGACGCCGTGGCTGAGTGAAATGGGACGCATTGACCAAGTGAAATGGGACGCAGTGACCGAGTGAAACGGACGCAGTGACCGAGTGAAACGGGGTGCAGTGACTGAGGGAAATGGGATGCAGTGACTGAGTGAAAAGGCAGGCAGTGATTGAGTGAAATGGCAGGTAGTGACTGAGTGAAATGGGAGGCAGTGACTGAGTGAAATGGGAGGCAGTGGCTGAGTGAAATGGGAGGCAGTGGCTGAGTGAAATGGGAGGCAGTGACTGAGTGAAATGGGAGGCAGTGGCTGAGTGAAATGGGAGGCAGTGGCTGAGTGAAATGGGAGGCAGTGACTGAGTGAAATGGGATGCAGTGATGGATGGTAATGGGATGCAGTGACTGAGTGAAATGGGATGCAGTGACGGAATGAAATGGGATGTAGTGACTGAATGAAATGGGATGTAGTGACTGAATGAAATGGGGTGCGGTGACTGAGGGAAATTGAATGCGGTGACTGTGGGGAATAGGGTGCGGTGACTAACGGAAACGGATGCACTGCCTCAGCTGAATAGTGTTCACTGTCTTCGTTAAATGGGATGCAGTGACTGAGGGAAAGGACATGCAGTGAATGTGGGAAATTGGATGCAGTGACTGAGGGAAATGGGAGGGAGTGACTGTCTGAAATGGGGGGGAGTGACTGTCTGAAATGGGGGGGAGTGACTGACTGAAATGGGAGGCAGTGACTGAGTGAATTGGGAGGCAGTGACTGAGTGAAGTGGGAGGCAGTGACTGAGTGAAGTAGGATACAGTGACTGAGTGAAATGGGTGGCAGTCACTGAGTGAAATGGGATGCTGTGACTGAGGGTAATGTAATGCAGTGACTGAGTGAAATGCGATGCAGTTACTGCCAAAAGGAGATGCAGTGACTGAGAGAAGTGGGTGGCAGTGACTGAGTGAAATGGGTGGCAGTGACTGGGTGAAGTGGGAGGCAGTGACTGGGTGAAGAGGGAGGCAGTGACTGTGTGAAGTGGGAGGCAGTGACTCGGTGAAATGGGATGCAGAGACTGAGTGAAGTGGGTGGCAGTGACTGAGTGAAATGGGTGGCAGTGACTGGGTGAAGTGGGAGGCAGTGACTCGGTGAAATGGGATGCAGTGATTTCGTGAAGTGGGAGGCAGTGACTGAGTGAAATGGGATGCACTCACTGAGTGAATTGGGATGCTGTTACTGATGGAAATGGGATACTGTGACTGAGGGTAATGGGATGCAGTGACTGTGGGAAATGGGATGCAGTGACTGTGGGAAATGGGTTGCAGTGACTGAGGGAAATGGGACGCAGTGACTGAGTGTAATGGGACGCAGTGACTGAGTGTAATGGGACGCAGTGACTGAGTGTAATGGGACGAATTGACTGACTGAAATGGGACGCAGTCACTGAGTGAAATGGGATGCTGTGACTGAGGGAAATGTGATGCAGTGTCTGTGTGAAATGTGATGCAGTGACTGAGGGGAATGGGATGCAGTGACTGAGGGAAATGAGATGCAGTGACTGAGGGGAAGGAGATGCAGTGACTGAGGGGAAGGAGATGCAGTGACTGTGGGAAATGGAATGCTGTGTCTGAGTGTAATGGGATGCACTGTCTCAGTTCAATGAGATTCACTGTCTCAGTTAAATGGGAGTCAGTGACTGAGTGAAATGTGATGCTCTCACTGAGTGAAGTGGGATGCTGTGACTTAGGGTAATGCGATGCAGTGACTGAGGGAATGGAGATGCAGTGACTGTGGGAAATGGATTGCAATGACTGAGTGAAATGTGATGCAGTGACTGAGTGAAATGTGATGCAGTGACTGAGTGAAATGGGATGGAGTCACTGAGGAAAGGAGATGCCGTGACGATGGGAAATGGTATGCAGTGACTGCCTGAAATGGGATGGAGTGACTGAGTGAAATGGGAGGCAGTGACTGAGGGGAATGGGATGCAGTGGCTGATGGAAATGGGATGCAGTGACCGTGGGAAATGGAATGCACTGTCTCAGTTCAATGAGATTCACTGTCTCAGTTAAATGGGATGCAGTGACTGAGTGAAAAGGGATGCTGTGACTTAGGGACATGGGATGCTGTGACTGAGGGTAATGCGATGCAGTGACTGAGGGAATGGAGATGCAGTGACTGTGGGAAATGGGTTGCAATGACTGAGTGAAATGTGATGCAGTGACTGAGTGAAATGTGATGCAGTGACTGAGTGAAATGTGATGCAGTGACTGAGTGAAATGGGATGCAGTGACTGAATGAAATGGGATGGAGTGACTGAGTGAAGTGGGATGCAGTGACTGAGTGAAATGGGATGCACTCACTGAGTGAATTGGGATGCTGTTACTGATGGAAATGGGATACTGTGACTGAGGGTAATGGGATGCAGTGACTGTGGGAAATGGGATGCAGTGACTGTGGGAAATGGGTTGCAGTGACTGAGGGAAATGGGACGCAGTGACTGAGTGTAATGGGACGCAGTGACTGAGTCTAATGGGACGCAGTGACTGAGTGTAATGGGACGAATTGACTGAGTGAAATGGGACGCAGTCACTGAGTGAAATGGGATGCAGTGACTGAGGGAATGGAGATGCAGTGACTGAGTGAAATGGGATGCTGTGACAGAGGGAAAGGAGACGCACTGAATGTGGGAAATGGGATGCAGTGACTGACTGAAATGGGATGGAGTGTCTGAGTGAAATGGGATGGAGTGACTGAGTGAAATGGGAGTCAGTGACTGAGTGAAATGGGAGGCAGTGACTGAGTGAAATGGGATGCAGTGACTGAGTGAAATGGGGTGCAGTGACTGAGTGAAATGGGATGCAGTGACTGAGTGAAATGGGATGCAGTGGCTGAGTGTAATGGGATGCAGTGACTGAGTGAAATGGGATGCGGTGGCTGAGGGAAATGGGACGTAGTGACTGAGAGAAATGGGACGCAGTGACTGAGGGAAATGGGACGCAGTGACTGGGGGAAATGGGACGCAGTGGCTGAGTGAAATGAGATGCAGTTACTGAGTGAAATGGGATGCAGTGATTGAGGGAAATGGGATCAAGTGACTGAGTGAAATGGGATGCGGTGACTGAGGGAAATGGAATGTGGTGACTGTGGGGAATAGGGTGCGGTGATTGACGGAATCGGATGCACTGTCTCAGCTGAATAGTACTCACTGTCTCTGTTAAGTGGGATGCAGTGACTGAGGGACAGGAGATGCAGTGAATGTGGGGAATGGGATGCAGTGACTGAGTGAAATGGGAGGCAGTGACTGAGTGAAATGGGAGGCAGTGACTGAGTGAAATGGGAGGCAGTGACTTTGGGAAATGGGATGCAGTGACTGAGTGAAATGGGAGGCAGTGACTGAGTGAAATGGGATGCAGTGACTGAGTGAAATGTGATGCAGTGACTGAGTGAAATGTGATGCAGTGGACGGAGTGAAATGGGCTGCAGTCGCTGAGTGAAATGGGATGCAGTCGCTGAGTGAAATGGGATGCAGTGACTGAGTGAAATGGGATGCAGTGACTGCGTGAAATGGGATGCAGTGACTGAGGGAATTGGGATGCAGTGGCTGAAGGAAAGGAGACGCAGTGACTTTTGGAAACGGGTTGCAGTGATTGAGTGAAATAGGATGCAGTGACTGAGTGAAATGGGAGTCAGTGACTGAGTGAAATGGGAGGCAGTGACTGAGTGAAATGGGATGCAGTGACTGAGTGAAATGGGAGGCAGTGACTGAGTGAAATGGGATGCAGTGACTGAGTGAAATGTGATGCAGTGGACGGAGTGAAATGGGATGCAGTCGCTGAGTGAAATGGGATGCAGTGGCTGAGTGAAATGGGAAGCAGTGGCTGAGTGAAATGGGAAGCAGTGGCTGAGTGAAATGGGAAGCAGTGGCTGAGTGAAATGGGATGCAGTGACTGAGTGAAATGGGATGCATTGACTGAGTGAAATGGGATGCAGTGACTGAGGGAATTGGGATGCAGTGGCTGAAGGAAAGGAGACGCAGTGACTTTTGGAAATGGGTTGCAGTGATTGAGTGAAATAGGATGCAGTGATTGAGTGAAATGCGATGCAGTGACTGAGTGAAATGGGGTGCAGTGGCTGAGTGAAATGGGGTGCAGTGACTGAGTGAAATGCGATGCAGGGACTGAGGGAAATGGGATGCTGTGACTCAGTGGAATGGGATGCAGTGACTGTGGGAAAGGTGATTCAGTGACTGTGGGAAATGGCAAGCTGTGACTGAGGAAAGGAGATGCAGTGACTGTGGGAAATGGGACACAATGACGGAGGAAAATGGGACGCAGTGACTGAGTGAAATGGGATGCAGTGGCTCAGTGAAATGGGATGCAGTCACTGAGTGAAATGGGATGCCGTGGCTGAGTGAAATGGGATGCCGTGGCTGAGTGAAATGGGATGCAGTGGCTGATGGAAATGGGTTTCAGTGACTTAGTGAAATGGGAGGCAGTGACTGAGTGAAATGGGAGGCAGTGACTCGGTGAAATGGGATGCAGAGACTGAGTGAAGTGGGTGGCAGTGACTGAGTGAAATGGGTGGCAGTGACTGGGTGAAGTGGGAGGCAGTGACTCGGTGAAATGGGATGCAGTGATTGCGTGAAGTGGGAGGCAGTGACTGAGTGAAATGGGATGCACTCACTGAGTGAATTGGGATGCTGTGACTGATGGAAATGGGATACTGTGACTGAGGGTAATGGGATGCAGTGACTGTGGGAAATGGGATGCAGTGACTGTGGGAAATGGGTTGCAGTGACTGAGGGAAATGGGACGCAGTGACTGAGTGTAATGGGACGCAGTCACTGAGTGAAATGGGATGCTGTGACTGAGGGAAATGCGATGCAGTGTCTGTGTGAAATGTGATGCAGTGACTGAGGGTAATGGGATGCAGTGGCTGATGGAAATGGGTTGCAGTGACTTAGTGAAATGGGAGGCAGTGACTGAGTGAAATGGGACGCAGTGACCGAGTGAAACGGACGCAGTGACCGAGTGAAACGGGGTGCAGTGACCGAGGGAAATGGGATGCAGTGACTGAGTGAAAAGGCAGGCAGTGACTGAGTGAAATGGGAGGCAGTGGCTGAGTGAAATGGGAGGCAGTGGTTGAGTGAAATGGGATGCAGTGATGGATGGTAATGGGATGCAGTGACTGAGTGAAATGGGATGCAGTGACGGAATGAAATGGGATGTAGTGACTGAATGAAATGGGATGTAGTGACTGAATGAAATGGGGTGCGGTGACTGAGGGAAATGGAATGCGGTGACTGTGGGGAATAGGGTGCGGTGACTAACGGAAACGGATGCACTGCCTCAGCTGAATAGTGTTCACTGTCTTCGTTAAATGGGATGCAGTGACTGAGGGAAATGGGAGGGAGTGACTGTCTGAAATGGGAGGGAGTGACTGACTGAAATGGGAGGCAGTGACTGAGTGAAATGGGAGGCAGTGACTGAGTGAATTGGGAGGCAGTGACTGAGTGAATTGGGAGGCAGTGACTGAGTGAAGTGGGAGGCAGTGACTGAGTGAAGTAGGATACAGTGACTGAGTGAAATGGGTGGCAGTCACTGAGTGAAATGGGATGCTGTGACTGAGGGTAATTTGATGCAGTGACTGAGGGTAAGGGGACGCAGTGACTGAGTGAAATCGGACGCAGTGACTGAGTGAAATGGGAAGCAGTGAGCGAGGGTCATGGGATGCATTGACTGAGGAAAATGAGATGCAGTGACTGAGGGAAAAGAGATGCAGTGACTGAGGGTAATGGGATGCACCGTCTCAGTTCAATGAGATTCACTGTCTCAGTTAAATGGGACGCAGTGACTGAGTGAAATGGGACGCAGTGACTGAGGGAAATGTGATGCCGTGACTGTGGGGAATAGGCTGCGGTGACTGATGGAAATGGATTCACTGTCTCACTTGGATAAGATTCACTGTCTCTGTTAAATGGGATGCAGTGACTGAGTGAAATGGGAGGGAGTGACTGAGTGAAATGGCAGGCAGTGACTGAGTGAAATGGCAGGCAGTGACTGAGTGAAATGGGAGGCAGTGGCTGAGTGAAATGGGACGCAGTGACTGAGGGAAATGGGATGCAGTGACTGAGGGAAATGCGATGCGGTGAGTGAGGGAAAGGAGATGCAGTGAATGTGGGAAAGGAGATG
The DNA here is from genome assembly GCF_030684315.1 of Stegostoma tigrinum. Taxonomy (NCBI): domain Eukaryota; kingdom Metazoa; phylum Chordata; class Chondrichthyes; order Orectolobiformes; family Stegostomatidae; genus Stegostoma; species Stegostoma tigrinum. The sequence continues at coordinate 857,075 of NW_026728065.1, read as the reverse complement.
CAGTGAATGTGGAAAATGGGAGGCAGTGACTGAGGAAATGGGTTGCAGTACCTGACGGAAATTGAATGCAGCGTCAGTGAGAAACGGGATACAGTGACTGAGGGAAATGGGATGCAGTGACTGAGTGAAATGTGATTAACTCACTGAGTGAAATGGGATGCAGTGATTGTGAGAAATGAGATGCAGAGACTGATGGAAATTGCATGCAGTAAGAGAGTGACATCAGCTGCAGTGACTGAGTGAAATGGGATGCAGTGACTGCGCAAGTGGGATGCAGTATCTGATGGAAATTTGATGAAGTGTCAGTGAGAAACGGGACACAGTGACTGAGTGAAATGGGATGCAGTGACTGAGGAAAGGAGATGCAGTGACTATGGGATATGGGATGCAGTGACTGCGTGAAATGGGATGCAGTGACTGACTGAAATGGGAGTGACTGACTGAAATGGGAGGGAGTGACTGAGTGAAATGGGATGCCGTGACTGAGTGAAATGGGATGCCGTGACTGAGTGAAATGGGATGCAGTGACTGAGTGAAATGGGATGCAGTGACTGAGTGAAATGGGATCCATTGACTGAGGGAAATGGGATGCAGTGACTGACTGAAATGGGAGGGAGTGACTGACAGAAATGGGAGGGAGTGACTGACTGAAATGGGAGGGAGTGACTGACTGAAATGGGATGTAGTGACTGAGGGAATTGGGATGCAGTGACTGAGGGAAATGGGATGCAGTGACTGAGTGAAATGGGATGCACTGAATGAGTGACATGAGATGCAGAGACTGATGGAAATTGCATGCAGTAAGAGAGTGACATGAGCTGCAGTGACTGAGTGAAATGGGATGCAGTGACTGCGCAAGTGGGATGCAGTATCTGACGGAAATTTGATGAAGTGTCAGTGAGAAACGGGATACAGTGACTGAGTGAAATGGGTTGCAGTGACTGAGGGAAATGGGACGCAGTGACTGAGGGAAATGGGACGCAGTGACTGAGGGTATGGGACGCAGTGACTGAGGGAAATAGGACGCAGTGACTGAGTGAAATGTGATGCAGTGACTGAGTGAAATGGGGTGCAGTGACTGAGTGAAATGGGATGCAGTGACTGAGTGAAATGGGACGCAGTGCTCGCGGGAAATGGGACGCAGTGACTGAGTGAAAAGGGGCGGTGACTGAGTGAAATAGGATGCAGTGACTGAGTGTAATGGGATGCAGTGACTGAGTGTAATGTGATGCCGTGACTGTGGGGAATAGGGGGCGGTGACTGATGGAAATGGGTTCACTGTCGCAGTTGAATAGGATTCACTGTCTCCATGAAATGGGATGCAGTGACTGATTGTAATGGGATGCAGTGACTGAGGGAAATGGGATGCAGAGACTGACTGAAATGGGAGGGACTGACTGAAATGGGAGGGAGTGACTGACTGAAATGGGAGGGAGTGACTGACTGAAATCCGATGTAGTGACTGAGTGAAATGGGATGCAGTGACTGCGTGAAATGGGTTGTAGTGACTGAGTGAAATGGGATGCAGTGACTGAGTGAAATGGGATGCAGTGACTGAATGTAATGGGATGCACTGACTGAGGGAAATGGGATGCAGTGACTGAGTGCAATGTGATGCCGTGACTGTGGGGAATAGGGGTGGTGACTGATGGAAGTGGATTCCCTGCCTGACTTGGACAGGTGTCACTGTCTCCTGCTCAGAGGGACTGGCCCCTGCAGCCCTGAACCGCTCAGAGGGACTGGCGCCCGCCGCCCTGACCCGCTCAGAGGGAGTGGCCCCCGCAGCCCTGACCCGCTCAGAGGGACTTGCCCCCGCAGCCAGATCCGCTCAGAGGGACGAGCCCCCGCAGCCCTGACCCGCTCACTGCGACTTGCCCCCTGCAGTCCTGACCCGCTCACTGCGACTTGCCCCCGACAGTCCTGACCCGCTCACTGCGACCTGCCCCCCGCAGACCTGACCCGCTGACAGGGACTTCCCCCTTGCAGTCCTGTCCCGCTGACAGGGACTTGCCCCCGCAGCCCTGACCCGCTCACTGCGACTTGCCCCCCGCAGACCTGACCGCTCACTGTGACTTGCCCCCCGCAGTCCTGAACCGCTCAAAGCGACTTGCCCCCGCAGCCCTGACCCGCTCACTGCAACACTGCCCCCCGCAGCCCTGACCCGCTCACGTGGGCTGTCCGCCCACAGCCCTGACCGGCTCACTGCGACACTGCCCCCCGCAGCCCTGACCCGCTCACTGCGACTTGCCCCCTGCAGCCCTGACCCGCTCACTGCGACTTGCCCCCCGCAGTGCTGACCCGCTCACAGGGACTGGCCCCCCGCAGCCCTGACCCGCTCACAGGGACTGGCCCCCCGCAGCCCTGACCCGCTCACAGGGACTGGTCCCCGCAGCCCAGACCCGCTCACAGGGACAGGCCCCCAGCAGCCCTGACCCACTCACTGCGACTTGCCCCCCGCAGCCCTGACCCGCTCACTGCGACTTGCCCCCCGCAGTCCTGACCCGCTCACTGCGACTTGCCACCCGCAGTCCTGACCCGCTCAGAGGGACTGCCCCCGGAGCCCTGACCCGCTCAGAGGGACTGGCCCCTGCAGCCCTGAACCGCTCACAGGGACTGGCCCCCGCAGCCCTGACCCGCTCACTGGGACTGGCCCGCCGCAGCCCTGACCCGCTCACAGGGACTGGCCCCCGCAGCCCTGACCCACTCACAGGGACTGGCCCCCCACAGCCCTGAACTGCTCACTGCGACACTGCCCACGGCAGCCCTGACCCGCTCACTGCGACTTGCCGCCCGCAGCCCTGACCCGCTCACTGCGACTTGCCCCCCGCAGACCTGACCCGCTCACTGCGACTTGCCGCCCGCAGCCCTGACCCGCTCACTGTGACCTGCCCCCTGCAGCCCTGACCCGCTCACTGCGACTTACCCCCCGCAGACGTGACCCGCTCACTGCGACTTGCCCCCGCAGCCCTGACCCGCTCACTGCGACTTGCACTCAGCAGCCCTTACCCGCTCATGGGGACTTGCCCCCGCAGTCCTGTCCTGCTCACATTGACTGGCCCCCGCAGCCCTGACCCGCTCACTGCGACTGGCCCCCGCAGCCCTGACCTGCTCGCTGCGACAATGCCCCCCGCAGCCCTGACCTGCTCACTGTGACTTGCCCCTCGCAGTCCTGTCCCGCTGAGAGGGACTTGCCCCCGCAGCCCTGACCCGCTCACTGCGACTGGCCCCCCGCAGCCCTGACCCGCTCACTGTGACTTGCACCCCGCAGCCCTGACCCGCTCACGGGCACTTGCCCCCGCAGTCCTGTCCCGCTCACATTGACTTGCCCCCGCAGCCCTGACCCGCTCACTGCGACTGCCCCCCGCAGCCCTGACCCGCTGACTGCGACTTGCCCCCCGCAGCCCTGACCCGCTCACTGCGACACTGCCACTCGCAGCCCTGACCCGCTCACTGCGACTTGCTCCCCGCTGCCCTGACCCGCTGACAGGGACTTGCCCCCCGCAGTCCTATCCCGCTGACAGTGACTGGCCCCCGCATCCTGACCCGCTCACTGCGCCACTCCCCCCCGCAGCCCTGACCCGCTGAGTGGGACTGGCCCCCGCAGCCCTGACCCGCTCACTGCGACTTGCCCCCGCAGTCCTGTCCCGCTGACAGGGATTTGCCCCCGCAGCCCTGGACTGCTCACTGCGACTGGCCCCCCGCAGCCCTGACCCGCTCACTGTGACTTGCACCCCGCAGCCCTGACCCGCTCACGGGCACTTGCCCCCGCAGTCCTGTCCCGCTCACATTGACTTGCCCCCGCAGCCCTGACCCGCTCACTGCGACCTGCCCCCCGCAGCCCTGACCCGCTCACTGCGACCCGCCCCCCCCGCAGCCGAGACCCGCTCACGGGTACTGGCCCCCTGCTGCCCTGACACGCTCACTGCGACACTGTCCCCCGCAGTCCTGACCCCCTCAGAGGGACTGGTCCCTGCAGCCCTGAACTGCTCACAGGGACTGGCCCCCGCAGACCTGACCCGCTCACTGTGACTTGCCCCCTGCAGACCTGACCCATTTCACTTCGACTTGCCACCCGCAGACCTGACCCGCTCACTGCTACTTGCCCCCCGCAGCCCTGATCCGCTCAGGGGGTCCGGACCCCCGAACCCCGACCCGCTCACGGGGACTTGCCCCCGCAGTCCTGTCCCGCTCACTGCGACTTACCCCCCGCAGACGTGACCCGCTCACTGCAACTGGCCCCCCGCAGTCCTGTCCCGCTCACTGCGACTGGCCCCCCGCAGCCCTGACCCGCTCACTGCGACTTGCCCCCCGCTGTCCTGTCCCGCTGACAGGGACTTGCCCCCGCAGCCCTGACCCGCTCACTGCGACTGGCCCCCCCACAGCCCTGACCCGCTCACTGCAACTTGCATCACGCAGCCCTGACCCGCTCACTGCGACATGCCCCCCTCAGCCCTGTCCCGCTGACAGGGACTTGGCCCCGCAGCCCTGACACGCTGACAGGGACTGGCCCCCGCAGCCCTGACCCGCTCACTGCGACTTGCCCCCCGCAGGCCTGACCCGGTGAAAGGGACTGGCCCCCGCCGCCCTGACCAGCTCACAGGGACTGGCCCTGACCCGCTCACTGCGACTTGCCCCCCGCAGTCCTGACCCGCTCACAGGGACTTGTCCCCCGCAGTCCTGACCCGCTCACTGCAACTGGCCCCCGCAGCCCTGACCCGCTCGCTGCGACTGGCCCCCCGCAGCCCTGACCCGCTCACTGTGACTTGCACCCCGCAGCCCTGACCCGCTCACGGGGACTTGCCCCCGCAGTCCTGTCCCGCTCACATTGACTTGCCCCCGCAGCCCTGACCCGCTCACTGCGACTGCCCCCCGCAGCCCTGACCCGCTGACTGCGACTTGCCCCCCGCAGCCCTGACCCGCTCACTGCGACACTGCCACTCGCAGCCCTGACCCGCTCACTGCGACTTGCCCCCCGCTGCCCTGACCCGCTGACAGGGACTTGCCCCCCGCAGTCCTATCCCGCTGACAGTGACTGGCCCCCACATCCTGACCCGCTCACTGCGCCACTGCCCCCCGCAGCCCTGACCCGCTGAGTGGGACTGGCCCCCGCAGCCCTGACCCGCTCACTGCGACATGCCCCCGCAGTCCTGTCCCGCTGACAGGGACTTGCCCCCGCAGCCCTGACCCGCTCACTGCGACCCGCCCCCCCGCAGCCGAGAACCGCTCACGGGTACTGGCCCCCCGCTGCCCTGACACACTCACTGCGACACTGTCCCCCGCAGTCCTGACCCCCTCAGAGGGACTGGTCCCTGCAGCCCTGAACTGCTCACAGGGACTGGCCCCCGCAGACCTGACCCGCTCACTGCGACTTGCCCCCTGCAGACCTGACCCATTTCACTTCGACTTGCCACCCGCAGACCTGACCCGCTCACTGCTCCTTGCCCCCCGCAGCCCTGATCCGCTCACAGCGACTGGCCCCGGCAGCCCTGACCCGCTCACTGCGACTTGCCCCCCGCTGCCCTGACACGCTCACTGCGACACTGCCCCCCGCAGTCCTGACTCCCTCAGAGGGACTGGTGCCTGCAGCCCTGAACTGCTCACAGGGACTGGCCCCCGCAGACCTGGCCCGCTCACTGCGACTTGCCCCCTGCAGACCTGACCCATTTCACTGCGACTTGCCACCCGCAGACCTGACCCGCTCACTGCGACTTGCCACCCGCAGCCCTGATCCGCTCACAGCGACTGGCCCCGGCAGCCCTGACCCCCTCACTGCGACTTGCCCCCCGCAGTCCTGACCTGCTCCCTGCGACTGGCCCCCCCCTGCGCTGACCCGCTCACTGCGACTTGACCCCCGCAGACCTCACCCGCTCACTGCGACTTGCCCCCCCCGCTGCCCTGACCCGCTGACAGGGACTTGCCCCCCGCAGTCCTATCCCGCTGACAGTGACCGGCCCCCGCAGCCCTGACCCGCTCACTGCGACTTGCCCTCCGCAGTCCTGTCCCGCTGACAGGGATTTGTCCCCGCAGCCCTGACCCGCTCACTGCGACTTGACCCCCGCAGACCTCACCCGCTCACTGCGATTTGACCCCCGCAGCCCTGACCCGCTCACGGGGACCGGCCCCCCGCAGCCCTGACCCGGTGACAGTGACTGGCCCCCGCAGCCCTGACCAGCTCACAGGGACTGGCCCCCCGCAGCCCTGACCCGCTCACTGCCACTTGCCCTCCGCAGTCCTGTCCCGTGACAGGGACTTGCCCCTGCAGCCCTGACCCGCTCACTGTGACACTGCCCCCCGCAGCCCTGACCCGCTCACTGCGACTTCCCCCCCGCAGTCCTCACCCGCTCAGGGGGACCGGCCCCCCCGGCAGCCCTGACCCGCTCACATGGACTGGCCCCCGCAGCCCTGACCCACTCACTGCGACACAGCCCCCCGCAGCCCTGACGCACTAACTGGGACTGGCCCGCCGCCGCCCTGACTCGCTCACAGGGACTGGCCCGCCGCAGCCATGACCCGCTCACTTTGACTTGCCCCCCGCAGCCCTGACCCGCTCACTGCGACTTGCTCCCCGCAGACCTGACCCGCTCACTGCGATTTGCCCCCCGCAGTCCTGACCTGCTCACTGCGACTTAGCCCCGCAGTCCTGTCCCGCTCACAGGGACTGGCCCCCCCGCCGCCCTGACCCGCTCACTGCGACTTGACCCCGCACACCTGACCCGCTCACTGCGACTTGCCCCCCCCGCTGCCCTGACCCGCTGACAGGGACTTGCCCCCCGCAGTCCTATCCCGCTGACAGTGACCGGCCCCCGCAGCCCTGACCCGCTCACTGCGACTTGCCCTCCGCAGTCCTGACCCGCTGACAGGGACTTGCCCCCGCAGCACTGACCTCCTCACTGCGACTTCCCCCCCGCAGTCCTGACCCGCTCCCTGCGACTGGCCCCCTGCTGCCCTGACCAGCTCACTGCGACTTGCCCCCCGCAGACCTCACCCGCTGACAGGGACTTGCCCCCGCAGCCCTGACCCGCTCACTGCGACTTGCACCCCGCAACCCTGACCCGCTCACTGCGACTAGCCCCCCGCAGTCCAACCCGCTGACATGGACTGGCCCCTGCAGCCCTGACCCGCTCACAGGGACTGGCCCCCGCAGCCCTGACCCGCTCACAGGGACTGGCCCCAGCAGCCCTGACCCGCTCAGAGGGACTGGCCCCCCGCAGCCCTGACCAGCTCACTGTGACTTGCCCCCCGCACACCTGACCCGCTCACTGCGACTTGCCCCCCGCAGTCCTGACCCGCTCACTGCGACTTGCCCCCCGCAGTCCTGTCCCGCTGACAGGGACTTTGCCCCCGCAGTCCTGTCCCGTGACAGGGACTTGCCCCCGCAGCCCTGACCCGCTCACTGCGACTTCCCCCCCGCAGTCCTCACCCGCTCAGGGGGACCGGCCCCCCCGGCAGCCCTGACCCGCTCACATGGACTGGCCCCCCGCAGCCATGACCCGCTCACTGCGACACTGCCCCCCTCAGCCCTGACCCGCTCACTTCGACTTGCTCCCCGCAGACCTGACCCGCTCACTGCGATTTGCCCCCGCAGTCCTGTCCCGCTGATAGGGACTGGCCCCTGCAGCCCGGACCCGCTCACAGGGACTGGCCCCCCCGCCGCCCTGACCCGCTCACTGCGACTTGACCCCGCACACCTGACCCGCTCACTGCGACTTGCCCCCCGCAGTCCTGACCCGCTCACTGCAAATGGCCCCCGCAGCCCTGACCCGCTCACAGGGACTGGCCCACCGCAGCCCTGACCCGCTCACAGGGACTGGCCCACCGCAGCCCTGACCCGCTGACAGGGACTTGCCCCCGCAGCACTGACCTCCTCACTGCGACTTGCGCCCCGCTGCCCTGACCCGCTCAGTGCGACTTGCCGCCCGCAGACCTGACCCGCTCACTGCGTCTGGCCCCCCGCAGCCCTGACCTGCTCACAAGGACTGGCAGCCGCAGCCCTGACTCGATCACAGGGACTGGCCCCCCACAGCCCTGAGCCGCTCACGGGGACCGGCCCCCCGCAGCCCTGACCCGCTCACTGCGACTTGCCCCCCGCACCTCTGACCCGCTGACAGGGACTTGCCCCCGCAGCCAAGACACGCTCACTGCGACTGGCCCCCCGCAGCCCTGACCCGCTGACAGGGGCTGGCCCCGGCAGCCCTGAGCAGCTCACAGGGACTGGCCCCCACAGCCCTGACCCGCTCACTGCGACTGGCCCCCCGCAGCCCTGACCCGCTCACTGCGACACTGCCCCCCGCAGCCCTGACCCACTCAGGGGGCCCAGCCCCCCGCAGCCCTGACCCGCTCACTGCGACTGGCCCCTCGCAGTCCTGACCCGCTCCCTGCGACTTGCCCCCCGCAGTCCTGTCCCGCTGCCATGGACTGGCCCCTGCAGCCCAGTCCCGCTCACTGCGACTTTCCCCCTGCAGCCCTGACCCGCTCAGGGGGACTGGCCCCCGCAGACCTGACCTGCTGACTGCGACTTGCCCCACGGAGCCCAGTCCCGCTCACTGCGACTTCCCCCCGCAACCCTGACCCGCTCAGGGGGACTGGCCCCCGCAGACCTGACCCGCTCACTGTGACTTGCCACCGGCAGCCGTGACCCGCTGACTGTGACTTACCCCCCGCAGACGTGACCCGCTCACTGCGACTTGCGCCCCGCTGCCCTGACCCGCTCACTGCGACTTGACCCCCGCAGTCCTGTCCCGTGACAGGGACTTGCCCCTGCAGCCCTGACCCGCTCACTGTGACACTGCCCCCCGCAGCCCTGACCCACTCACTGCGACTTCCCCCCCGCAGTCCTCACCCGCTCAGGGGGACCGGCCCCCCCGGCAGCCCTGACGCGCTCACTGGGACTGGCCCGCCGCAGCCCTGACTCGCTCACAGGGACTGGCCCCCTGCAGCCCTGACCCGCTCACTTTGACTTTCCCCCGCAGCCCTGACCCGCTCACTGCGACTTGCTCCCCGCAGACCTGACCCGCTCACTGCGACTTGCCCCCCGCAGCCCTGACCCGCTGACTGCAACTTGCTCCCCGCAGACCTGACCCGCTCACTGCGACTTGCCCCCCCCGCAGCCCTGTCCTGCTGACAAGGACTGGCCCCCGCTGCCCTGACCCGCTCACAGGGACTGGCCCCCGCAGCCCTGACCCGCTCACAGGGACTGGCCCCCGCTGCCCTGACCCGCTCACAGGGACTGGCCCCCGCAGCCCTGACCCGCTCACAGGGACTGGCCCCACACAGCCTTGACCCGCTCACAGCGACTGGCCCCCGCTGCCCTGACCCGCTCACAGGGACTGGCTCCACACAGCCTTGACCCGCTCACAGGGACTGGGCCTCCGCAGCACTGACCCGCTCACTGCGACCTGCCCCACGCAGCTCTGACCCGCTCACTGCGACTTGCCCCCAGCAGTCCTGTCCCGCTCACTGCGACTTGCCCCCCGCAGCCCTGACACGCTCACTGCGACTTGCCCCCCGCAGACCTGACCCGCTCATTGCGACTTGCCCCCCGCAGCCCTGACACGCTCACTGCGACTTGCCCCCGGCAGACCTGACCCGCTCACTGTGACTTGCCCCCCGCAGCCCAGTCCCGCTGACAGGGACTCGCCCCCCGCAGACCTGACCCGCTCACTGCGACTTGCCCCCCGCACCCCTGACCCGTGACAGGGACTTGCCCCTGCAGCCCTGACCCGCTCACTGTGACACTGCCCCCCGCAGCCCTGACCCGCTCACTGCGACTTCCCCCCCGCAGTCCTCACCCGCTCAGGGGGACCGGCCCCCCCGGCAGCCCTGACCCGCTCACATGGACTGGCCCCCGCAGCCCTGACCCACTCACTGCGACACTGCCCCCCGCAGCCCTGACGCGCTCACTGGGACTGGCCCGCCGCAGCCCTGACTCGCTCACAGGGACTGGCCCCCCGCAGCCCTGACCCGCTCACTTTGACTTGCCCCCCGCAGCCCTGACCCGCTCACTGCGACTTGCTCCCCGCAGACCTGACCCGCTCACTGCGATTTGCCCCCCGCAGTCCTGACCTGCTCACTGCGACTTAGCCCCGCAGTCCTGTCCCGCTCACAGGGACTGGCTCCCCCGCCGCCCTGACCCGCTCACTGCGACTTGCCCCCCGCAGTCCTGACCCGCTCACTGCAAATGGCCCCCGAAGCCCTGACCCGGGCACTGCGACCTGCCCCCACAGCCCTGACCCGCTCACTCCGACCTGCCCCCCGAAGCCCTGACCCGCTCCCTGCATCTGGCCCCCCGCTGCCCTGACCCACTCACTGCGACTTGCCACCCGCAGACCTCACCCGAACACTGCGACCTGCCCCCCGCAGCCCTGACCCGCTCAGGGGTCGGGCCCCCCGCAGCCCTGACCCGCTCAGTGCGACACTGCACCCCGCAGCCCTGACCCGCTCACTGCGACTTGCCCCCCCGCAGTCCTGACCCGCTCAGAGGGCCTGCCCCCACAGCCCTGACCCGCTCAGTGCGACACTTCACCCCGCAGCCCTGACCCGCTTACTGCGACTTGCCCCCCGCAGTCCTGACCCGCTCAGAGGGCCTGCCCACGCAGCCCTGACCCGCTCAGTGCGACACTGCACCCCGCAGCCGTGACCCGCTCACTGCGATTTGCCCCCCGCAGTCCTGACCCACTCAATGCGACTTGCGCCCCGCAGTCCAACCCGCTGACATGGACTGGCCCCTGCAGCCCTGACCCGCTCACAAGGACTGGCCCCCGCAGACCTGACCCGCACACTGCGACTTGCCCCCCGCAGACCTGACCCGCTCACTGCGACTTGCCCCCTGCAGTCCTGACCCGCTCACTGCGACTTGCCCCCCGCAGACCTGACCCGCTCACTGTGACTTGCCACCAAGAGCCGTGACCCGCTGACTGTGACTTACCCTCCGCAGACGTGACCCGCTCACTGCGACTTGACCCCCGCAGTCCTGTCCCGTGACAGGGACTTGCCCCCGCAGCCCTGACCCGCTCACTGCGACTTGCGCCCCGAGTCCAACCCGCTGACATGGACTGGCCCCTGCAGCCCTGACCCGCTCACAAGGACTGGCCCCCGCAGCCCTGACCCGCACACTGCGACTTGCCCCCCGCAGACCTGACCCGCTCACTGCGACTTGCCCCCTGCAGTCCTGACCCGCTCACTGCGACTTGCCCCCCGCAGACCTGACCCGCTCACTGTGACTTGCCACCGAGAGCCGTGACCCGCTGACTGTGACTTACCCTCCGCAGACGTGACCCGCTCACTGCGACTTGACCCCCGCAGTCCTGTCCCGTGACAGGGACTTGCCCCCGCAGCCCTGACCCGCTCACTGCGACTTCCCCCCCGCAGTCCTCACCCGCTCAGGGGGACCGGCCCCCCCGTCAGCCCTGACCCGCTCACATGGACTGGCCCCCGCAGCCCTGACCCACTCACTGTGACACTGCCCCCCGCAGCCCTGACGCGCTCACTGCGACTTGCCCCCCGCGCCCTGACTCGCTCACAGGGACTGGCCGCCGCAGCCCTGACTCGCTCACAGGGACTGGCCCCCCGCAGCCCTGACTCGCGCACAGTGACTGGCCCCCCGCAGCCATGACCCGCTCACTGCGACACTGCCCCCCTCAGCCCTGACCCGCTCACTTCGACTTGCCCCCCGAAGCCCTGACCCGCTCACTGTGACTTGCTCCCCGCAGACCTGACCCGCTCACTGCGATTTGCCCCCGCAGTCCTGTCCCGCTGATAGGGACTGGCCCCTGCAGCCCGGACCCGCTCACAGGGACTGGCCCCCCCGCCGCCCTGACCCGCTCACTGCGACTTGACCCCGCACACCTGACCCGCTCACTGCGACTTGCCCCCCGCAGTCCTGACCCGCTCACTGCAAATGGCCCCCGCAGCCCTGACCCGGGCACTGCGACCTGCCCCCCACAGCCCTGACCCGCTCACTCCGACCTGCCCCCCACAGCCCTGACCCGCTCACTCCGACCTGCCCCCCGAAGCCCTGACCCGCTTACTGCGACTTGCCCCCCGCAGTCCTGACCTGCTCACTGCGACTTGCCCCACGCAGTCCTGACCCGCTCCCTGCAACTGGCCCCCCGCTGCCCTGACCCGCTCACTGCGACTTGCCACCCGCAGACCTCACCCGAACACTGCGACCTGCCCCCCGCAGCCCTGACCCGCTCACGGGGACCGGCCCCCCACAGCCCTGACCCGCTCACTGCGACTTGCCCCCCGCAGCCTGACCCGGTGACAGAGACTGGCCCCCGCAGCCCTGACCAGCTCACAGGGACTGGCCCCCACAGTCCTGACCCGCTCACTGCGACTTGCCCCCCGCAATCCTGTCCCGTTGACCGGGACTGGCCCCCGCAGCTCTGACCCGCTCGCAGGGTCTGGCCCCCCGCAGCCCTGACTCGCTCACAGGGACTGGCCCCCCGCAGCCATGACCCGCTCACTGCGACACTGCCCCCCGCAGCCCTGACCCACTCACTTCGACTTGCCCCCCGCTGCCCTGACCCGCTCACTGCGACTTGCTCCCCGCAGACCTGACCCGCTCACTGCGATTTGCCCCCCGCAGTCCTGTCCCGCTGACAGGGACTGGCCCCTGCAGCCCTGACCCGCTCACAGGGACTGGCCCCCCAGCAGCCCTGACCCGCTCACTGCGACTTGCCCCCCGCAGACCTGACCCGCTCACTGCGACTTGCCCCCTGCAGTCCTGACCCGCTCACAGGGACCTGCCCCCTGCAGTCCTGTCCCGCTGACAGGGACTTGCCCCCGCAGCACTGACCTGCTCACTGCGACTTGCCCCCCGCAGACCTGACTCGCTCACTGCGACTTGCCCCCCGCAGACCTGACTCGCTCACTGCGACTTGCCCCCTGCAGTCCTGACCCTCTCACAGGGACCTGCCCCCTGCAGTCCTGTCCCGCTGACAGGTACTTGCCCCCGCAGCACTGACCTCCTCACTGCAACTTGCCCCCCGCAGACCTGACTCGCTCACTGCGACTTGCCCCCTGCAGTCCTGACCCGCTCACAGGGACCTGCCCCCTGCAGTCCTGACCCGCTTACTGCGACAAGCCCCCCGCAGCCCTGACCCGCGCAGAGGGACTGGCCCCCGCAGCCCTGACCCGCTCACAGGGACTGGCCCACCGCAGCCCTGACCCGCTTGCTGCGACTTGCGCCCCGCTGCCCTGACCCGCTCACTGCGACTTGCCGCCCGCAGACCTGACCCGCTCACTGCGTCTGGCCCCCCGCAGCCCTGACCTGCTCACAAGGACTGGCAGCCGCAGCCCTGACTCGATCACAGGGACTGGCCCCCCACAGCCCTGAGCCGCTCACTGTGACACTGCCCCCCGCAGTCCTGATCCGCTCAGTGCGACTTGCCCCCCGCAGCCCTGACCCGCTCACTGCGACTTGCTCCCCGCAGACCTGACCCGCTCAGTTCGATTTTCCCCCCGCAGTCCTCTCCTTCTGACAGGGACTGGCCCCCGCAGCCCGGACCCGTTCGCAGGGTATGGCCCCCGCAGCCCTGGCCCGCTCACAGTGACTGGCCCCCCGCAGCCCTGACCCGCTCACTGTGACTTGCCCCCCGCACCCCGACCCGCTGACTGCAACTTGCTCCCCGCAGACCTGACCCGCTCACTGCGACTTGCCCCCCCCGCAGCCCTGTCCTGCTGACAGGGACTGGCCCCCGCTGCCCTGACCCGCTCACAGGGACTGGCCCCCGCAGCCCTGACCCGCTCACAGGGACTGGCCCCACACAGCCTTGACCCGCTCACAGCGAATGACCCCCGCAGCCCTGACCCGCTCACAGGGACTGGCTCCACACAGCCTTGACCCGCTCACAGGGACTGGGCCTCCGCAGCACTGACCCGCTCACTGCGACCTGCCCCCCGCAGCTCTGACCCGCTCACTGCGACTTGCCCCCAGCAGTCCTGTCCCGCTCACTGCGACTTGCCCCCCGCAGCCCTGACACGCTCACTGCGACTTGCCCCCCGCAGACCTGACCCGCTGACAGGGACTTGCCCCCCGCAGACCTGACCCGCTCACTGCGACTTGCCCCCCGCACCCCTGACCCGCTCAGCGGGACCGGCCCCCCGTAGCCCTGACCCACTCACGGGGACCGGCCCCCCGCAGCCCTGACCCGATCACTGCGACACTTCCCCCCGCAGCCCTGACCCGCTCACGGGGACCGGCCCCTCGCAGTCCTGACCCGCTCACTGCTACTTGCCCCCCGCAGCCCTGACCCGCTCACTGCGACACTGCCCCCCTCAGCCCTGACCCGCTCACGGGGACCGGCCCCTCGCAGTCCTGACCCGCTCACTGCTACTTGCCCCCCGCAGCCCTGACCCGCTCACTGCGACACTGCCCCCCTCAGCCCTGACCCGCTCAAGGGCACCGGCCTCCCGCAGCCCTGACAGCTCACGGGGACCGGCCCCCCGCAGCCCTGACCCGCTCTCTGCGACACTGCCCCCCTCAGCCCTGACCCGCTCACTGCGACTTGCCCCCCGCAGCCCTATTCCACTGACTGCGACTGGCCCCCCGCAGCCCTGACCCGCTCACAGGGACTGGCTCCACACAGCCTTGACCCGCTCACAGGGACTGGGCCTCCGCAGCACTGACCCGCTCACTGCGACCTGCCCCCCGCAGCTCTGACCCGCTCACTGCGACTTGCCCCCAGCAGTCCTGTCCTGCTCACTGCGACTTGCCCCCCGCAGCCCTGACACGCTCACTGCGACTTGCCCCCCGCAGACCTGACCCGCTCACTGCGACTTGCCCCCCGCAGTCCTGACCCGCTCACTGCAACTGGCCCCCGCAGCCCTGACCCGGGCACTGCGACCTGCCCCCCACAGCCCTGACCCGCTCACTCCGACCTGCCCCCCGAAGCCCTGACCCGCTCCCTGCATCTGGCCCCCCCCTGCCCTGACCCGCTCACTGCGACTTGCCACCCGCAGACCTCACCCGAACACTGCGACCTGCCCCCCGCAGCCCTGACCCGCTCAGGGGGACGGGCCCCCCGCAGCCCTGACCCGCTCAGTGCGACACTGCACCCCGCAGCCCTGACCCGCTCACTGCGACTTGCCCCCCCGCAGTCCTGACCCGCTCAGAGGGCCTGCCCCCGCAGCCCTGACCCGCTCAGTGCGACACTGCACCCCGCAGCCCTGACCCGCTCACTGCGACTTGCCCCCCGCAGTCCTGTCCCGCTGACAGGGAATTGCCAACCGCAGACCTGACCCGCTCACTGTGACTTGCCACCGGCAGCCGTGACCCGCTGACTGTGACTTACCCCCCGCAGACGTGACCCGCTCACTGCGACTTGACCCCCGCAGTCCTTTCCCGTGACAGGGACTTGCCCCTGCATCCCTGACCCGCTCACTGTGACACTGCCCCCCGCAGCCCTGACCCGCTCACTGCGACTTCCCCCCCGCAGTCCTCACCCGCTCAGGGGGACCGGCCCCCCCGGCAGCCCTGACCCGCTCACATGGACTGGCCCCCGCAGCCCTGACCCACTCACTGCGACACTGCCCCCCGCAGCCCTGACGCGCTCACTGGGACTGGCCCGCCGCAGCCCTGACTCGCTCATAGGGACTGGCCCCCCACAGCCATGACCCGCTCACTTTGACTTGCCCCCCGCAGTCCTGACCCGCTCACTGCAAATGGCCCCCGCAGCCCTGACCCGTGCACTGCGACCTGCCCCCCACAGCCCTGACCCGCTCACTCTGACCTGCCCCCCGAAGCCCTGACCCGCTCCCTGCAACTGGCCCCCCGCTGCCCTGACCCGCTCACTGCGACTTGCCACCCGCAGACCTCACCCGAACACTGCGACCTGCCCCCGGCAGCCCTGACCCGCTCAGGGGGACTGGCCCCCCGCAGCCCTGAACCGCTCACGGGGACCGGCCCCCCACAGCCCTGACCCGCTCACTGCGACTTGCCCCCCGCAGCCCTGTGCCGCTGACAGGGACTTGCCTGCCGCGGCCCTGACCCGCTCACTGCGACTTGCCCCCCGCAGCCCTGACCCGCTCAGGGGGACCGGCCCCCCACAGCCCTGTCCCGCTCATTGCGACACTGCCCCTCGCAGCCCTGACTCGCTCAGTGCGACTTGCCACCCGCAGCCCTGACCCGCTGACAGGGACTTACCCCCACAGCCCTGACCCGCTCACAGCGACTGGCCCCCCGCAGCCGTGACCCGCTGACTGTGACTTACCCCCCGCAGACGTGACCCGCTCACTGCGACTTCCCCCCCGCAGTCCTGACCCGCTCCCTGCGACTGGCCCCCTGCTGCCCTGACCTGCTCACTGCGACTTGCCCCCCGCAGACCTCACCCGCTGACAGGGACTTGCCCCCGCAGCCCTGCCCCGCTCACTGCGACTTGCACCCCGCAACCCTGACCCGCTCATTGCGACTAGCCCCCCGCAGTCCAACCCGCTGACATGGACTGGCCCCTGCAGCCCTGACCCGCTCACAGGGACTGGCCCCCGCAGCCCTGACCCGCTCAGAGGGACTGGCCCCCCGCAGCCCTGACCAGCTCACTGTGACTTGCCCCTCGCACACCTGACCCGCTCACTGCGACTTGCCCCCCGCAGTCCTGACCCGCTCACTGCGAGTTGCGCCCCGCAGTCCTGTCCCGCTGACAGGGACTTTGCCCCCGCAGTCCTGTCCCGTGACAGTGACTTGTCCCCGCAGCCCTGACCCGCTCACTGCGACTTCCCCCCCGCAGTCCTCACCCGCTCAGGGGGACCGGCCCCCCCGGCAGCCCTGACCACATGGACTGGCCCCCGCAGCCCTGACCCACTCACTGCGACACTGCCCCCCGCAGCCCTGACGCGCTCACTGCGACTTGCCCCCCGCGCCCTGACTCGCTCACAGGGACTGGCCTGCCGCAGCCCTGACCCGCTCACAGGGACTGGCCGCCGCAGCCCTGACTCGCTCACAGGGTCTGGCCCCCCGCAGCCCTGACCCGCTCACTGCGACTTGCCCCCCGCAGCCCTGACCCGCTGACTGCAACTTGCTCCCCGCAGACCTGACCCGCTCACTGCGACTTGCCCCCCCCGCAGCCCTGTCCTGCTGACAGGGACTGGCCCTCGCTGCCCTGACCCGCTCACAGGGACTGGCCCCCGCAGCCCTGACCCGCTCACAGGGACTGGCCCCACACAGCCTTGACCCGCTCACAGCGACTGGCCCCCGCAGCCCTGACCCGCTCACTGCGACTTCCCCCCCGCAGTCCTCACCCGCTCAGGGGGACCGGCCCCCCCGGCAGCCCTGACCCGCTCACATGGACTGGCCCCCGCAGCCCTGACCCACTCACTGCGACACTGCCCCCCGCAGCCCTGACGCGCTCACTGGGACTGGCCCGCCGCAGCCCTGACTCGCTCATAGGGACTGGCCCCCCACAGCCATGACCCGCTCACTTTGACTTGCCCTCCGCAGCCCTGACCCGCTCACTGCGACTTGCTCCCCGCAGACCTGACCCGCTCACTGCGATTTGCCCCCCGCAGTCCTGACCTGCTCACTGCGACTGAGCCCCGCAGTCCTGTCCCGCTCACAGGGACTGGCCCCCCCGCCGCCCTGACCCGCTCACTGCGACTTGACCCCGCAGACCTGACCCGCTCACTGCGACTTGCCCCCCGCAGTCCTGACCCGCTCACTGCAAATGGCCCCCGCAGCCCTGACCCGGGCACTGCGACCTGCCCCCCACAGCCCTGACCCGCTCACTCTGACCTGCCCCCCGAAGCCCTGACCCGCTCCCTGCAACTGGCCCCCCGCTGCCCTGACCCGCTCACTGCGACTTGCCACCCGCAGACCTCACCCGAACACTGCGACCTGCCCCCGGCAGCCCTGACCCGCTCAGGGGGACTGGCCCCCCGCAGCCCTGAACCGCTCACGGGGACCGGCCCCCCACAGCCCTGACCCGCTCACTGCGACTTGCCCCCCGCAGCCCTGTGCCGCTGACAGGGACTTGCCTGCCGCGGCCCTGACCCGCTCACTGCGACTTGCCCCCCGCAGCCCTGACCCGCTCAGGGGGACCGGCCCCCCACAGCCCTGTCCCGCTCATTGCGACACTGCCCCTCGCAGCCCTGACTCGCTCAGTGCGACTTGCCACCCGCAGCCCTGACCCGCTGACAGGGACTTACCCCCACAGCCCTGACCCGCTCACAGCGACTGGCCCCCCGCAGCCGTGACCCGCTGACTGTGACTTACCCCCCGCAGACGTGACCCGCTCACTGCGACTTCCCCCCCGCAGTCCTGACCCGCTCCCTGCGACTGGCCCCCTGCTGCCCTGACCTGCTCACTGCAACTTGCCCCCCGCAGACCTCACCCGCTGACAGGGACTTGCCCCCGCAGCCCTGACCCGCTCACTGCGACTTGCACCCCGCAACCCTGACCCGCTCACTGCGACTAGCCCCCCGCAGTCCAACCCGCTGACATGGACTGGCCCCTGCAGCCCTGACCCGCTCACAGGGACTGGCCCCCGCAGCCCTGACCCGCTCAGAGGGACTGGCCCCCCGCAGCCCTGACCAGCTCACTGTGACTTGCCCCCCGCACACCTGACCCGCTCACTGCGACTTGCCCCCCGCAGTCCTGACCCGCTCACTGCGACTTGCGCCCCGCAGTCCTGTCCCGCTGACAGGGACTTTGCCCCCGCAGTCCTGTCCCGTGACAGTGACTTGTCCCCGCAGCCCTGACCCGCTCACTGCGACTTCCCCCCCGCAGTCCTCACCCGCTCAGGGGGACCGGCCCCCCCGGCAGCCCTGACCACATGGACTGGCCCCCGCAGCCCTGACCCACTCACTGCGACACTGCCCCCCGCAGCCCTGACGCGCTCACTGCGACTTGCCCCCCGCGCCCTGACTCGCTCACAGGGACTGGCCTGCCGCAGCCCTGACCCGCTCACAGGGACTGGCCGCCGCAGCCCTGACTCGCTCACAGGGTCTGGCCCCCCGCAGCCCTGACCCGCTCACTGCGACTTGCCCCCCGCAGCCCTGACCCGCTGACTGCAACTTGCTCCCCGCAGACCTGACCCGCTCACTGCGACTTGCCCCCCCCGCAGCCCTGTCCTGCTGACAGGGACTGGCCCTCGCTGCCCTGACCCGCTCACAGGGACTGGCCCCCGCAGCCCTGACCCGCTCACAGGGACTGGCCCCACACAGCCTTGACCCGCTCACAGCGACTGGCCCCCGCAGCCCTGACCCGCTCACAGGGACTGGCTCCACACAGCCTTGACCCGCTCACAGGGACTGGGCCTCCGCAGCACTGACCCGCTCACTGCGACCTGCCCCCCGCTGCTCTGACCCGCTCACTGCGACTTGCCCCCAGCAGTCCTGTCCCGCTCACTGCGACTTGCCCCCCGCAGCCCTGACACGCTCACTGCGACTTGCCCCCCGCAGACCTGACCCGCTCATTGCGACTTGCCCCCCGCAGCCCTGACACGCTCACTGCGACTTGCCCCCCGCAGACCTGACCTGCTCACTGCGACTTGCCCCCCGCAGCCCAGTCCCGCTGACAGGGACTTGCCCCCCGCAGACCTGACCCGCTCACTGCGACTTGCCCCCCGCACCCCTGACCCGCTCAGCGGGACCGGCCCCCCGTAGCCCTGACCCACTCACGGGGACCGGCCCCCCGCAGCGCTGACCCGATCACTGCGACACTTCCCCCCGCAGCCCTGACCCGCTCACGGGGACCGGCCCCTCGCAGTCCTGACCCTCTCACTGCTACTTGCCCCCCGCAGCCCTGACCCGCTCACTGCGACACTGCCCCCCTCAGCCCTGACCCGCTCAGGGGCACCGGCCTCCCGCAGCCCTGACAGCTCACGGGGACCGGCCCCCCGCAGCCCTGACCCGCTCTCTGCGACACTGCCCCCCTCAGCCCTGACCCGCTCACTGCGACTTGCCCCCCGCAGCCCTGTTCCACTGACTGCGACTGGCCCCCCGCAGCCCTGACCCGCTCGGGGTCCGGCCCCGCGCAGCCCTGACCCGCTCACGGGGACCGGCCCCCTGCAGCCCTGACCCGCTCACGGGGACCGGCCCCCCGCAGCCCTGACCCGCTCACTGCGACTTGCCCCCCGCACCCCTGACCCGCTGACAGGGACTTGCCCCCGCAGCCAAGACACGCTCACTGCGACTGGCCCCCCGCAGCCCTGACCCGCTGACAGGGGCTGGCCCCGGCAGCCCTGAGCAGCTCACAGGGACTGGCCCCCACAGCCCTGACCCGCTCACTGCGACTGGCCCCCCGCAGCCCTGACCCGCTCACTGCGACTGGCCCCCCGCAGCCCTGACCCGCTCACTGCGACACTGCCCCCCGCAGCCCTGACCCACTCAGGGGGCCCAGCCCCCCGCAGCCCTGACCCGCTCACTGCGACTGGCCCCTCGCAGTCCTGACCCGCTCCCTGCGACTTGCCCCCCGCAGTCCTGTCCCGCTGCCATGGACTGGCCCCTGCAGCCCAGTCCGGCTCACTGCGACTTTCCCCCTGCAGCCCTGACCCGCTCAGGGGGACTGGCCCCCGCAGACCTGACCCGCTGACTGCGACTTGCCCCATGGAGCCCAGTCCGGCTCACTGCGACTTTCCCCCTGCAGCCCTGACCCGCTCAGGGGGACTGGCCCCCGCAGACCTGACCCGCTCACTGTGACTTGCCACCGGCAGCCGTGACCCGCTGACTGTGACTTACCCCCCGCAGACGTGACCCGCTCACTGCGACTTGCGCCCCGCTGCCCTGACCCGCTCACTGCGACTTGACCCCCGCAGTCCTGTCCCGTGACAGGGACTTGCCCCTGCAGCCCTGACCCGCTCACTGTGACACTGCCCCCCGCAGCCCTGACCCGCTCACTGCGACTTCCCCCCCGCAGTCCTCACCCGCTCAGGGGGACCGGCCCCCCCGGCAGCCCTGACCCGCTCACATGGACTGGCCCCCGCAGCCCTGACCCACTCACTGCGACACTGCCCCCCGAAGCCCTGACGCGCTCACTTTGACTGGCCCGCCGCAGCCCTGACTCGCTCACAGGGACTGGCCCCCCGCAGCCCTGACCCGCTGACTGCAACTTGCTCCCCGCAGCCCTGACCCGCTCACTTTGACTTGCCCCCCGCAGCCCTGACCCGCTCACTGCGACTTGCTCCCTGCAGACCTGACCCGCTCACTGCGACTTGCCCACCGCAGCCCTGACCCGCTGACTGCAACTTGCTCCCCGCAGACCTGACCCGCTCACTGCGACTTGCCCCCCCCGCAGCCCTGTCCTGCTGACAGGGACTGGCCCCCGGCTGCCCTGACCCGCTCACAGGGACTGGCCCCCGCAGCCCTGACCCGCTCACAGGGACTGGCCCCACACAGCCTTGACCCGCTCACAGGGACTGGCTCCACACAGCCTTGACCCGCTCACAGGGACTGGGCCTCCGCAGCACTGATCTGCTCACTGCGACCTGCCCCCCGCAGATCTGACCCGCTCACTGCGACTTGCCCCCAGCAGTCGTGTCCCGCTCACTGCGACTTGCCCCCCGCAGCCCTGACACGCTCACTGCGACTTGCCCCCCGCAGACCTGACCTGCTCATTGCGACTTGCCCCCCGCAGCCCTGACACGCTCACTGCGACTTGCCCCCCGCAGACCTGACACGCTCACTGCGACTTGCCCCCCGCAGCCCAGTCCCGCTGACAGGGACTTGCCCCCCGCAGACCTGACCCGCTCACTGCGACTTGCCCCCCGCACCCCTGACCCGCTCAGCGGGACCGGCCCCCCGTAGCCCTGACCCACTCACGGGGACCGGCCCCCCGCAGCCCTGACCCGATCACTGCGACACTTCCCCCCGCAGCCCTGACCCGCTCACGGGGACCGGCCCCTCGCAGTCCTGACCCGCTCACTGCTACTTGCCCCCCGCAGCCCTGACCCGCTCACTGCGACACTGCCCCCCTCAGCCCTGACCCGCTCAGGGGCACCGTCCTCCCGCAGCCCTGACAGCTCACGGGGACCGGCCCCCCGCAGCCCTGACCCGCTCTCTGCGACACTGCCCCCCTCAGCCCTGACCCGCTCACTGCGACTTGCCCCCCGCAGCCCTGTTCCACTGACTGCGACTGGCCCCCCGCAGCCCTGACCCGCTCGGGGTCCGGCCCCGCGCAGCCCTGACCCTCTCGGGGTCCGGCCCCGCGCAGCCCTGACCCGCTCACGGGGACCGGCCCCCGGCAGCCCTGACCCGCTCACTGCGACTTGCCCCCCGCACCCCTGACCCGCTGACAGGGACTTGCCCCCGCAGCCAAGACACGCTCACTGCGACTGGCCCCCCGCAGCCCTGACCCGCTGACAGGGACTTGCCCCCCGCAGACCTGACCCGCTCACTGCGACTGGCCCCCCGCAGCCCTGACCCGCTCACTGCGACTGGCCCCCCGCAGCCCTGACCCGCTCACTGCGACACTGCCCCCCGCAGCCCTGACCCACTCACGGGGCCCAGCCCCCCGCAGCCCTGACCCGCTCACTGCGACTGGCCCCTCGCAGTCCTGACCCGCTCCCTGCGACTTGCCCCCCGCAGTCCTGTCCCGCTGCCATGGACTGGCCCCTGCAGCCCAGTCCCGCTCACTGCGACTTTCCCCCTGCAGCCCTGACCCGCTCAGGGGGACTGGCCCCCGCAGACCTGACCCGCTGACTGCGACTTGCCCCACGGAGCCCAGTCCCGCTCACTGCGACTTCCCCCCGCAACCCTGACCCGCTCAGGGGGACTGGCCCCCGCAGACTTGACCCGCTGACTGTGACTTGCCACCGGCAGCCGTGACCCGCTGACTGTGACTTACCCCCCGCAGACGTGACCCGCTCACTGCGACTTGCGCCCCGCTGCCCTGACCCGCTCACTGCGACTTGACCCCCGCAGTCCTGTCCCGTGACAGGGACTTGCCCCTGCAGCCCTGACCCGCTCACTGTGACACTGCCCCCCGCAGCCCTGACCCGCTCACTGCGACTTCCCCCCCGCAGTCCTCACCCGCTCAGGGGGACCGGCCCCCCCGGCAGCCCTGACCCGCTCACATGGACTGGCCCCCGCAGCCCTGACCCGCTCACTGCGACACTGCCCCCCGAAGCCCTGACGCGCTCACTGGGACTGGCCCGCCGCAGCCCTGACTCGCTCACAGGGACTGGCCCCCCGCAGCCCTGACCCGCTCACTTTGACTTGCCCCCCGCAGCCCTGACCCGCTCACTGCGACTTGCTCCCCGCAGACCTGACCCGCTCACTGCGACTTGCCCCCCCCGCAGCCCTGTCCTGCTGACATGGATTGGCCCCCGCTGCCCTGACCCGATCACTGCGACACTTCCCCCCGCAGCCCTGACCCGCTCACGGGGACCGGCCCCTCGCAGTCCTGACCCGCTCACTGCTACTTGCCCCCCGCAGCCCTGACCCGCTCACTGCGACACTGCCCCCCTCAGCCCTGACCCGCTCAGGGGCACCGTCCTCCCGCAGCCCTGACAGCTCACGGGGACCGGCCCCCCGCAGCCCTGACCCGCTCTCTGCGACACTGCCCCCCTCAGCCCTGACCCGCTCACTGCGACTTGCCCCCCGCAGCCCTGTTCCACTGACTGCGACTGGCCCCCCGCAGCCCTGACCCGCTCGGGGTCCGGCCCCGCGCAGCCCTGACCCTCTCGGGGTCCGGCCCCGCGCAGCCCTGACCCGCTCACGGGGACCGGCCCCCGGCAGCCCTGACCCGCTCACTGCGACTTGCCCCCCGCACCCCTGACCCGCTGACAGGGACTTGCCCCCGCAGCCAAGACACGCTCACTGCGACTGGCCCCCCGCAGCCCTGACCCGCTGACAGGGACTTGCCCCCCGCAGACCTGACCCGCTCACTGCGACTGGCCCCCCGCAGCCCTGACCCGCTCACTGCGACTGGCCCCCCGCAGCCCTGACCCGCTCACTGCGACACTGCCCCCCGCAGCCCTGACCCACTCACGGGGCCCAGCCCCCCGCAGCCCTGACCCGCTCACTGCGACTGGCCCCTCGCAGTCCTGACCCGCTCCCTGCGACTTGCCCCCCGCAGTCCTGTCCCGCTGCCATGGACTGGCCCCTGCAGCCCAGTCCCGCTCACTGCGACTTTCCCCCTGCAGCCCTGACCCGCTCAGGGGGACTGGCCCCCGCAGACCTGACCCGCTGACTGCGACTTGCCCCACGGAGCCCAGTCCCGCTCACTGCGACTTCCCCCCGCAACCCTGACCCGCTCAGGGGGACTGGCCCCCGCAGACTTGACCCGCTGACTGTGACTTGCCACCGGCAGCCGTGACCCGCTGACTGTGACTTACCCCCCGCAGACGTGACCCGCTCACTGCGACTTGCGCCCCGCTGCCCTGACCCGCTCACTGCGACTTGACCCCCGCAGTCCTGTCCCGTGACAGGGACTTGCCCCTGCAGCCCTGACCCGCTCACTGTGACACTGCCCCCCGCAGCCCTGACCCGCTCACTGCGACTTCCCCCCCGCAGTCCTCACCCGCTCAGGGGGACCGGCCCCCCCGGCAGCCCTGACCCGCTCACATGGACTGGCCCCCGCAGCCCTGACCCGCTCACTGCGACACTGCCCCCCGAAGCCCTGACGCGCTCACTGGGACTGGCCCGCCGCAGCCCTGACTCGCTCACAGGGACTGGCCCCCCGCAGCCCTGACCCGCTCACTTTGACTTGCCCCCCGCAGCCCTGACCCGCTCACTGCGACTTGCTCCCCGCAGACCTGACCCGCTCACTGCGACTTGCCCCCCCCGCAGCCCTGTCCTGCTGACATGGATTGGCCCCCGCTGCCCTGACCCGCTCACAGGGACTGGCCCCCGCAGCCCTGACCCGCTCACAGGGACTGGCCCCACACAGCCTTGACCCGCTCACAGCGACTGGCCCCCGCAGCCCTGACCCGCTCACAGGGACTGGCTCCACACAGCCTTGACCCGCTCACAGGGACTGGGCCTCCGCAGCACTGACCCGCTCACTGCGACCTGCCCCCCGCAGCTCTGACCCGCCCCCCGCAGCTCTGACCCACTCACTGCGACTTGCCCCCAGCAGTCCTGTCCCGCTCACTGCGACTTGCCCCCCGCAGCCCTGACACGCTCACTGCGACTTGCCCCCCGCAGACCTGACCCGCTCATTGCGACTTGCCCCCCGCAGCCCTGACACGCTCACTGCGACTTGCCCCCCGCAGACCTGACCCGCTCACTGCGACTTGCCCCCCGCAGCCCAGTCCCGCTGACAGGGACTTGCCCCCCGCAGACCTGACCCGCTCACTGCGACTTGCCCCCTGCACCCCTGACCCGCTCACTGCGACACTGCCCCCCTCAGCCCTGACCCACTCACGGGGACCGGCCCCCCGCAGCCCTGACCCGATCACTGCGACACTTCCCCCCGCAGCCCTGACCCGCTCACGGGGACCGGCCCCTCGCAGTCCTTACCCGCTCACTGCTACTTGCCCCCCGCAGCCCTGTCCCGTGACAGGGACTTGCCCCTGCAGCCCTGACCCGCTCACTGTGACACTGCCCCCCACAGCCCTGACCCGCTCACTGCGACTCCCCCCCGGCAGTCCTCACCCGCTCAGGGGGACCGGCCCCCCCGGCAGCCCTGACCCGCTCACATGGACTGGCCCCCGCAGCCCTGACCCACTCACTGCGACACTGCCCCCCGCAGCCCTGACGCGCTTACTGGGACTGGCCCGCCGCAGCCCTGACTCGCTCACAGGGACTGGCCCCCCGCAGCCCTGACCCGCTGACTGCAACTTGCTCCCCGCAGACCTGACCCGCTCACTGCGACTTGCCCCCCCCGCATCCCTGTCCTGCTGACAGGGACTGGCCCCACACAGCCTTGACCCGCTCACAGCGACTGGCCCCCGCAGCCCTGACCCGCTCACAGGGACTGGCTCCACACAGCCTTGACCCGCTCACAGGGACTGGGCCTCCGCAGCACTGACCCGCTCACTGCGACCTGCCCCCCGCAGCTCTGACCCGCTCACTGCGACTTGCCCCCAGCAGTCCTGTCCCGCTCACTGCGACTTGCACCCCGCAGCCCTGACACGCTCACTGCGACTTGCCCCCCGCAGCCCAGTCCCGCTGACAGGGACTTGCCCCCCGCAGACCTGACCCGCTCACTGCGACTGGCCCCCCGCAGCCCTGATCCGCTGACAGGGGCTGGCCCCGGCAGCCCTGAGCAGCTCACAGGGACTGGCCCCCACAGCCCTGACCCGCTCACTGCGACTGGCCCCCCGCAGCCCTGACCCGCTCACTGCGACTGGCCCCCCGCAGTCCTGTCCCGCTGCCATGGACTGGCCCCTGCAGCCCAGTCCCGCTCACTGCGACTTTCCCCCTGCAGCCCTGACCCGCTCACTGTGACACTGCTCCCCGCAGCCCTGACCCGCTCACTGCGACTTCCCCCCCGCAGTCCTCACCCGCTCAGGGGGACTGGCCCCCCGGTAGCCCTGACCCCGCTCACATGGACTGGCCCCCGCAGCCCTGACCCACTCACTGCGACACTGCCCCCCGAAGCCCTGACGCGCTCACTGGGACTGGCCCGCCGCAGCCCTGACTCGCTCACAGGGACTGGCCCCCCGCAGCCCTGACCCGCTCACTTTGACTTGCCCCCCGCAGCCCTGACCCGCTGACTGCAACTTGCTCCCCGCAGACCTGACCCGCTCACTGCGACTTGCCCCCCCCCGCAGCCCTGTCCTGCTGACAGGGACTGGCCCCCGCTGCCCTGACCCGCTCACAGGGACTGGCCCCCGCAGCCCTGACCCGCTCACAGGGACTGGCCCCACACAGCCTTGACCCGCTCACAGCGACTGGCCCCCGCAGCCCTGACCCGCTCACAGGGACTGGCTCCACAAAGCCTTGACCCGCTCGCAGGGACTGGGCCTCCGCAGCACTGACCCGCTCACTGCGACCTGCCCCCCGCAGCTCTGACCCGCTCACTGCGACTTGCCCCCAGCAGTCGTGTCCCGCTCACTGCGACTTGCCCCCCGCAGCCCTGACACGCTCACTGCGACTTGCCCCCCGCAGACCTGACCCGCTCATTGCGACTTGCCCCCCGCAGCCCTGACATGCTCACTGCGACACTGCCCCCGACAGACCTGACCCGCTCACTGCGACTTGCCCCCCGCAGCCCAGCCCCGCTGACAGGGACTTGCCCCCCGCAGACCTGACCCGCTCACTGCGACTTGCCCCCCGCACCCCTGACCCACTCAGCGGGACCGGTCCCCCGTAGCCCTGACCCACTCACGGGGACCGGCCCCCCGCAGCCCTGACCCGATCACTGCGACACTTCCCCCCGCAGCCCTGACCCGCTCACGGGGACCGGCCCCTCGCAGTCCTGACCCGCTCACTGCTACTTGCCCCCCGCAGCCCTGTCCCGTGACAGGGACTTGCCCCTGCAGCCCTGACCCGCTCACTGTGACACTGCCCCCCACAGCCCTGACCCGCTCACTGCGACTTCCCCCCGGCAGTCCTCACCCGCTCAGGGGGACCGGCCCCCCCGGCAGCCCTGACCCGCTCACATGGACTGGCCCCCGCAGCCCTGACCCACTCACTGCGACACTGCCCCCCGCAGCCCTGACGCGCTCACTGGGACTGGCCCGCCGCAGCCCTGACTCGCTCACAGGGACTGGCCCCCCGCAGCCCTGACCCGCTCACTTTGACTTGCCCCCCGCAGTCCTGACATGCTCACTGCGACTTAGCCCCGCAGTCCTGTCCCGCTCACAGGGACTGGCTCCCCCGCCGCCCTGACCCGCTCACTGCGACTTGACCCCGCACACCTGACCCGCTCACTGCGACTTGCCCCCCGCAGTCCTGACCCGCCCACTGCAAATGGCCCCCGCAGCCCTGACCGGGGCACTGCGACCTGCCCCCCACAGCCCTGACCCGCTCACTCCGACCTGCCCCCCGAAGCCCTGACCCGCTCCCTGCATCTGGCCCCCCGCTGCCCTGACCCGCTCACTGCGACTTGCCACCCGCAGACCTCACCCGAACACTGCGACCTGCCCCCCGCAGCCCTGACCCGCTCAGGGGGACGGGCCCCCCGCAGCCCTGACCCGCTCATTGCGACACTGCACCCCGCAGCCCTGACCCTCTCACTGCGACTTGCCCCCCCGCAGTCCTGACCCGCTCAGAGGGCCTGCCCCCCCGCAGCCCTGACCCGCTCAGTGCGACACTGCACCCCGCAGCCCTGACCCGCTCACTGCGACTTGCCCCCCGCAGTCCTGACCCGCTCAGAGGGCCTTCCCCCGCAGCCCTGACCCGCTCAGTGCGACACTGCACCCCGCAGCCGTGACCCGCTCACTGGGACTGGCCCGCCGCAGCCCTGACTCGCTCACAGGGACTTGCCCCCCGCAGCCATGACCCGCTCACTGCGGCACTGCCCCCCGCAGCCCTGACCCGCTCACTTTGACTTGCCCCCCGCAGCCCTGACCCGCTCACTGCGACTTGCTCCCCGCAGACCTGACCCGCTCACTGCGATTTGCCCCCCGCAGTCCTGACCTGCTCACTGCGACTTAGCCCCGCAGTCCTGTCCCGCTCACAGGGACTGGCTCCACCGCCGCCCTGACCCGCTCACTGCGACTTGACCCCGCACACCTGACCCGCTCACTGCGAATTGCCCCCCGCAGTCCTGACCTGCTCACTGCAAATGGCCCCCGCAGCCCTGACCCGGGCACTGCGACCTGCCCCCCACAGCCCTGACCCGCTCAGTCCGACCTGCCCCCCGAAGCCCTGACCCGCTCCCTGCATCTGGCCCCCCGCTGCCCTGACCCGCTCACTGCGACTTGCCACCCGCAGACCTCACCCGAACACTGCGACCTGCCCCCCGCAGCCCTGACCCGCTCAGGGGGACGGGCCCCCCGCAGCCCTGACCCACTCAGTGCGACACTGCACCCCGCAGCCCTGACCCGCTCACTGCGACTTGCCCCCCCGCAGTCCTGACCCGCTCAGAGGGCCTGCCCCCGCAGCCCTGACCCGCTCAGTGCGACACTGCACCCCGCAGCCCTGACCCGCTCACTGCGACTTGCCCCCCGCAGTCCTGACCCGCTCAGAGGGCCTGCCCCCGCAGCCCTGACCCGCTCAGTGCGACACTGCACCCCGCAGCCGTGACCCGCTCACTGCGATTTGCCCCCCGCAGTCCTGACCCACTCAATGCGACTTGCGCCCCGCAGTCCAACCCGCTGACATGGACTGGCCCCTGCAGCCCTGACCCGCTCACAAGGACTGGCCCCCGCAGACCTGACCCGCACACTGCGACTTGCCCCCTGCAGTCCTGACCCGCTCACTGCGACTTGCCCCCCGCAGACCTGACCCGCTCACTGTGACTTGCCACCGAGAGCCGTGACCCGCTGACTGTGACTTACCCTCCGCAGACGTGACCCGCTCACTGCGACTTGACCCCCGCAGTCCTGTCCCGTGACAGGGACTTGCCCCCGCAGCCCTGACCCGCTCACTGCGACTTCCCCCCCGCAGTCCTCACCCGCTCAGGGGGACCGGCCCCCCCGGCAGCCCTGACCCGCTCACATGGCCTGGCCCCCGCAGCCCTGACCCACTCACTGCGACACTGCCCCCCGCAGCCCTGACGCGCTCACTGCGACTTGCCCCCCGCGCCCTGACTCGCTCACAGGGACTGGCCCGCCGCAGCCCTGACTCGCTCACAGGGACTGGCCCCCCGCAGCCCTGACTCGCGCACAGTGACTGGCCCCCCGCAGCCATGACCCGCTCACTGCGACACTGCCCCCCTCAGCCCTGACCCGCTCACTTCGACTTGCCCCCCGAAGCCCTGACCCGCTCACTGTGACTTGCTCCCCGCAGACCTGACCCGCTCACTGCGATTTGCCCCCGCAGTCCTGTCCCGCTGATAGGGACTGGCCCCTGCAGCCCGGACCCGCTCACAGGGACTGGCCCCCCCGCCGCCCTGACCCGCTCACTGCGACTTGACCCCGCACACCTGACCCGCTCACTGCGACTTGCCCCCCGCAGTCCTGACCCGCTCACTGCAAATGGCCCCCGCAGCCCTGACCCGGGCACTGCGACCTGCCCCCCACAGCCCTGACCCGCTCACTCCGACCTGCCCCCCACAGCCCTGACCCGCTCACTCCGACCTGCCCCCCGAAGCCCTGACCCGCTCACTGTGACTTGCCCCCCGCAGTCCTGACCCGCTCACTGCGACTTGCCCCACGCAGTCCTGACCCGCTCCCTGCAACTGGCCCCCCGCTGCCCTGACCCGCTCACTGCGACTTGCCACCCGCAGACCTCACCCGAACACTGCGACCTGCCCCCCGCAGCCCTGACCCGCTCAGGGCGACCAGCCCCCCGCAGCCCTGACCCGCTCACGGGGACCGGCCCCCCACAGCTCTGACCCGCTCACTGCGAATTGCCCCCCGCAGCCCTGACCCGGTGACAGAGACTGGCCCCCGCAGCCCTGACCAGCTCACAGGGACTGGCCCCCACAGTCCTGACCCGCTCACTGCGACTTGCCCCCCGCAATCCTGTCCCGTTGACAGGGACTGGCCCCCGCAGCTCTGACCCGCTCGCAGGGTCTGGCCCCCCGCAGCCCTGACTCGCTCACAGGGACTGGCCCCCCGCAGCCATGACCCGCTCACTGCGCCACTGCCCCCCGCAGCCCTGACCCACTCACTTCGACTTGCCCCCCGCAGCCCTGACCCGCTCACTGCGACTTGCTCCCCGCAGACCTGACCCGCTCACTGCGATTTGCCCCCCGCAGTCCTGTCCCGCTGACAGGGACTGGCCCCTGCAGCCCTGACCCGCTCACAGGGACTGGCCCCCCAGCAGCCCTGACCCGCTCACTGCGACTTGCCCCCCGCAGACCTGACCCGCTCACTGCGACTTGCCCCCTGCAGTCCTGACCCGCTCACAGGGACCTGCCCCCTGCAGTCCTGTCCCGCTGACAGGGACTTGCCCCCACAGCACTGACCTCCTCACTGCGACTTGCCCCCCGCAGACCTGACACGCTCACTGCGACTTGCCCCCTGCAGTCCTGACCCTCTCACAGGGACCTGCCCCCTGCAGTCCTGTCCCGCTGACAGGTACTTGCCCCCGCAGCACTGACCTCCACACTGCGACTTGCCCCCCGCAGACCTGACTCGCTCACTGCGACTTGCCCCCTGCAGTCCTGACCCGCTCACAGGGACCTGCCCCCTGCAGTCCTGACCCGCTCACTGCGACAAGCCCCCCGCAGCCCTGACCCGCGCAGAGGGACTGGCCCCCGCAGCCCTGACCCGCTCACAGGGACTGGCCCACCGCAGCCCTGACCCGCTTACTGCGACTTGCGCCCCGCTGCCCTGACCCGCTCACTGCGACTTGCCGCCCGCAGACCTGACCCGCTCACTGCGTCTGGCCCCCCGCAGCCCTGACCTGCTCACAAGGACTGGCAGCCGCAGCCCTGACTCGATCACAGGGACTGGCCCCCCACAGCCCTGAGCCGCTCACTGTGACACTGCCCCCCGCAGTCCTGATCCGCTCAGTGCGACTTGCCCCCCGCAGCCCTGACCCGCTCACTGCGACTTGCTCCCCGCAGACCTGACCCGCTCAGTTCGATTTTCCCCCCGCAGTCCTCTCCTTCTGACAGGGACTGGCCCCCGCAGCCCGGACCCGTTCGCAGGGTATGGCCCCCGCAGCCCTGGCCCGCTCACAGTGACTGGCCCCCCGCAGCCCTGACCCGCTCACTGTGACTTGCCCCCCGCACCCCGACCCGCTGACTGCAACTTGCTCCCCGCAGACCTGACCCGCTCACTGCGACTTGCCCCCCCCGCAGCCCTGTCCTGCTGACAGGGACTGGCCCCCGCTGCCCTGACCCGCTCACAGGGACTGGCCCCCGCAGCCCTGACCCGCTCACAGGGACTGGCCCCACACAGCCTTGACCCGCTCACAGCGAATGGCCCCCGCAGCCCTGACCCGCTCACAGGGACTGGCTCCACACAGCCTTGACCCGCTCACAGGGACTGGGCCTCCGCAGCACTGACCCGCTCACTGCGACCTGCCCCCCGCAGCTCTGACCCGCTCACTGCGACTTGCCCCCAGCAGTCCTGTCCCGCTGACAGGGACTTGCCCCCCGCAGACCTGACCCGCTCACTGCGACTTGCCCCCCGCAGACCTGACCCGCTCACTGCGACTTGCCCCCCGCAGCCCAGTCCTGCTGACAGGGACTTGCCCCACGCAGACCTGACCCGCTCACTGCGACTTGCCCCCCGCACCCCTGACCCGCTCAACGGGACCGGCCCCCCGTAGCCCTGACCCACTCACGGGGACCGGCCCCCCGCAGCCCTGACCCGATCACTGCGACACTTCCCACCGCAGCCCTGACCCGCTCACGGGGACCGGCCCCTCGCAGTCCTGACCCGCTCACTGCTACTTGCCCCCCGCAGCCCTGTCCCGCTCACTGCGACACTGCCCCCCTCAGCCCTGACCCGCTCACGGGGACCTGCCCCTCGCAGTCCTGACCCGCTCACTGCTACTTGCCCCCCGCAGCCCTGACCCGCTCACTGCTACACTGCCCCCCTCAGCCCTTACCCGCTCAGGGGCACCGGCCTCCCGCAGCCCTGACAGCTCACGGGGACCGGCCCCCCGCAGCCCTGAACCGCTGTCTGCGACACTGCCCCCCTCAGCCCTGACCCGCTCACTGCGACTTGCCCCCCGCAGCCCTGTTCCACTGACTGCGACTGGCCCCCCGCAGCCCTGACCCGCTCGGGGTCCGGCCCCGCGCAGCCCTGACCCGCTCACGGGGACCGGCCCCCTGCAGCCCTGACCCGCTCACGGGGACCGGCCCCCCGCAGCCCTGACCCGCTCACTGCGACTTGCCCCCCGCACCCCTGACCCGCTGACAGGGACTTGCCCCCGCAGCCAAGACACGCTCACTGCGACTGGCCCCCCGCAGCCCTGACCCGCTGACAGGGGCTGGCCCCGGCAGCCCTGAGCAGCTCACAGGGACTGGCCCCCACAGCCCTGACCCGCTCACTGCGACTGGCCCCCCGCAGTCCTGACCCGCTCACTGCGACACTGCCCCCCCGCAGCCCTGACCCACTCAGGGGGCCCAGCCCCCCGCAGCCCTGACCCGCTCTCTGCGACTGGCCCCTCGCAGCCCTGACTCGCTCACTGCGACTTACCCCCCGCAGACGTGACCCGCTCCCTGCGACTTGCCCCCCGCAGTCCTGTCCCCCTGTCAGGGACTTGCCCCTGCAGCCCAGTCCCGCTCACTGCGACTTTCCCCCTGCAGCCCTGACCCGCTCAGGGGACTGGCCCCTGCAGCCCAGTCCCGCTCACTGTGACTTTCCCCCTGCAGCCCTGACCCGCTCAGGGGGACTGACCCCCGCAGACCTGACCCGCTCACTGTTACTTGCCACCGGCAGCCGTGACCCGCTGACTGTGACTTACCCCCCGCAGACGTGACCCGCTTACTGCGACTTGCGCCCCGCTGCCCTGACCCGCTCACTGAGACTTGCCGCCCGCAGACCTGACCCGCTCACTGCGTCTGGCCCCCCGCAGCCCTGACCTGCTCACAAGGACTGGCAGCCGCAGCCCTGACTCGATCACAGGGACTGGCCCCCCACAGCCCTGAGCCGCTCACTGTGACACTGCCCCCTGCAGCCCAGTCCCGCTCACTGCGACTTGCCCCCCGCAGCCCTGACCCGCTCACTGCGACTTGCTCCCCGCAGACCTGACCCGCTCAGTTCGATTTTCCCCCCGCAGTCCTCTCCTTCTGACAGGGACTGGCCCCCGCAGCCCTGACCCGTTCGCAGGGTATGGCCCCCGCAGCCCTGGCCCGCTCACAGTGACTGGCCCCCCGCAGCCCTGACCCGCTCACTGCGACTTGCCCCCCGCAGCCCTGACCCGCTCACTGCAACTTGCTCCCCACAGACCTGACCCGCTCACTGCGACTTGCCCCCCCCGCAGCCCTGTCCTGCTGACAGGGACTGGCCCCCGCTGCCCTAACCCGCTCTCAGGGACTGGCCCCCGCAGCCCTGACCCGCTCACAGGGACTGGCCCCACACAGCCTTGACCCGCTCACAGCGACTGGCCCCCACAGCCCTGACCCGCTCACAGGGACTGGCTCCACACAGCCTTGACCCGCTCACAGGGACTGGGCCTCCGCAGCACTGACCCGCTCACTGCGACCTGCCCAAGCAGCTCTGACCCGCTCACTGCGACTTGCCCCCCGCAGACCTGACCCGCTCACTGCGACTTGCCCCCCGCAGACCTGACCCGCTCACTGCGACTTGCCCCCCGCAGTCCTGACCCGCTCACTGCAAATGGCCCCCGCAGCCCTGACCCGGGCACTGCGACCTGCCCCCCACAGCCCTGACCCGCTCACTCCGACCTGCCCCCCGAAGCCCTGACCCGCTCCCTGCATCTGGCCCCCCGCTGCCCTGACCCGCTCACTGCGACTTGCCACCCGCAGACCTCACCCGAACACTGCGACCTGCCCCCCGCAGCCCTGACCCGCTCAGGGGGACGGGCCCCCCGCAGCCCTGACCCGCTCAGTGCGACACTGCACCCCGCAGCCCTGACCCGCTCACTGCGACTTGCCCCCCCGCAGTCCTGACCCGCTCAGAGGGCCTGCCCCCGCAGCCCTGACCCGCTCAGTGCGACACTGCACCCCGCAGCCCTGACCCGCTCACTGCGACTTGTCCCCCGCAGTCCTGTCCCGCTGACAGGGACTTGCCAACCGCAGACCTGACCCGCTCACTGTGACTTGCCACCGGCAGCCGTGACCCGCTGACTGTGACTTACCCCCCGCAGACGTGACCCGCTCACTGCGACTTGACCCCCGCAGTCCTGTCCCGTGACAGGGACTTGCCCCTGCATCCCTGACCCGCTCACTGTGACACTGCCCCCCGCAGCCCTGACCCGCTCAGGGGGACTGGCCCCCCGCAGCCCTGAACCGCTCACGGGGACCGGCCCCCCACAGCCCTGACCCGCTCACTGCGACTTGCCCCCCGCAGCCCTATGCCGCTGACAGGGACTTGCCTGCCGCGGCCCTGACCCGCTCACTGCGACTTGCCCCCCGCAGCCCTGACCCGTTCAGGGGGACCGACCCCCCGCAGCCCTGACCCGCTCAGGGCGACCGGCCCCCCACAGCCCTGTCCCGCTCATTGCGACACTGCCCCTCGCAGCCCTGACTCGCTCAGTGCGACTTGCCACCCGCAGCCCTGACCCGCTGACAGGGACTTACCCCCACAGCCCTGACCCGCTCACAGCGACTGGCCCCCCGCAGCCGTGACCCGCTGACTGTGACTTACCCCCCGCAGACGTGACCCGCTCACTGCGACTTCCCCCCCGCAGTCCTGACCCGCTCCCTGCGACTGGCCCCCTGCTGCCCTGACCCGCTCACTGCGACTTGCCCCCCGCAGACCTCACCCGCTGACAGGGACTTGCCCCCGCAGCCCTGACCCGCTCACTGCGACTTGCACCCCGCAACCCTGACCCGCTCACTGCGACTAGCCCCCCGCAGTCCAACCTGCTGACATGGACTGGCCCCTGCAGCCCTGACCCGCTCACAGGGACTGGCCCCCGCAGCCCTGACCCGCTCAGAGGGACTGGCCCCCCGCAGCCCTGACCAGCTCACTGTGACTTGCCCCCCGCACACCTGACCCGCTCACTGCGACTTGCCCCCCGCAGTCCTGACCCGCTCACTGCGACTTGCCCCCCGCAGTCCTGTCCCGCTGACAGGGACTTTGCCCCCGCAGTCCTGTCCCGTGACAGGGACTTGCCCCCGCAGCCCTGACCCGCTCACTGCGACTTCCCCCCCGCAGTCCTCACCCGCTCAGGGGGACCGGCCCCCCCGGCAGCCCTGACCCGCTCACATGGACTGGCCCCCGCAGCCCTGACCCACTCATTGCGTCACTGCCACCCGCAGCCCTGACGCGCTCACTGCGACTTGCCCCCCGCGCCCTGACTCGCTCACAGGGACTGGCCCGCCGCAGCCCTGACCCGCTCACAGGGACTGGCCGCCGCAGCCCTGACTCGCTCACAGGGACTGGCCCCCCGCAGCCCTGACTCGCGCACAGTGACTGGCCCCCCGCAGCCATGACCCGCTCACTGCGACACTGCCCCCCTCAGCCCTGACCCGCTCACTTCGACTTGCTCCCCGCAGACCTGACCCGCTCACTGCGATTTGCCCCCGCAGTCCTGTCCTGCTGATAGGGACTGGCCCCTGCAGCCCGGACCTGCTCACAGGGACTGGCCCCCCCGCCGCCCTGACCCGCTCACTGCGACTTTACCCCGCACACCTGACCCGCTCACTGCGACTTGCCCCCCGCAGTCCTGACCCGCTCACTGCAAATGGCCCCCACAGCCCTGACCCGGGCACTGCGACCTGCCCCCCACAGCCCTGACCCGCTCACTCCGACCTGCCCCCCACAGCCCTGACCCGCTCACTCCGACCTGCCCCCCGAAGCCCTGACCCGCTCCCTGCATCTGGCCCCCCGCTGCCCTGACCCGCTCACTGCGACTTGCCACCCGCAGACCTCACCCGAACACTGCGACCTGCCCCCCGCAGCCCTGACCCGCTCACTGCGACTTGCCCCCCCGCAGTCCTGACCCGCTCAGAGGGCCTGCCCCCGCAGCCCTGACCCGCTCAGTGCGACACTGCACCCCGCAGCCCTGACCCGCTCACTGCGACTTGCCCCCCGCAGTCCTGTCCCGCTGACAGGGACTTGCCAACCGCAGACCTGACCCGCTCACTGTAACTTGCCACCGGCAGCCGTGACCCGCTGACTGTGACTTACCCCCCGCAGACGTGACCCGCTCACTGCGACTTGCCCCCCGCAGTCCTGACCCGCTCACTGCAAATGGCCCCCACAGCCCTGACCCGCTCACAGGGACTGGCCGCCGCAGCCCTGACTCGCTCACAGGGTCTGGCCCCCCGCAGCCCTGACTCGCGCACAGTGACTGGCCCCCCGCAGCCATGACCCGCTCATTGCGACACTGCCCCCCTCAGCCCTGACCCGCTCACTTCGACTTGCCCCCCGCAGCCCTGACCCGCTCACTGTGACTTGCTCCCCGCAGACCTGACCCGCTCACTGCGATTTGCCCCCGCAGTCCTGTCCCGCTGATCGGGACTGGCCCCTGCAGCCCGGACCCGCTCACTGCGACTTGACCCCGCACACCTGACCCGCTCACTGCGACTTGCCCCCCGCAGTCCTGACCCGCTCACTGCAAATGGCCCCCACAGCCCTGACCCGGGCACTGCGACCTGCCCCCCACAGCCCTGACCCGCTCACTCCGACCTGCCCCCCACAGCCCTGACCCGCTCACTCCGACCTGCCCCCCAAAGCCCTGACCCGCTCACTGCGACTTGCCCCCCGCAGTCCTGACCCGCTCACTGCGACTTGCCCCACGCAGTCCTGACCCGCTCCCTGCAACTGGCCCCCCGCTGCCCTGACCCGCTCACTGCGACTTGCCACCCGCAGACCTCACCCGAACACTGCGACCTGCCCCCCGCAGCCCTGACCCGCTCAGGGCGACCAGCCCCCCGCAGCCCTGACCCGCTCACGGGGACCGGCCCCCCACAGCCCTGACCCGCTCACTGCGACTTGCCCCCCGCAGCCCTGACCCGGTGACAGAGACTGGCCCCCGCAGCCCTGACCAGCTCACAGGGACTGGCCCCCACAGTCCTGACCCGCTCACTGCGACTTGTCCCCCGCAATCCTGTCCCGTTGACAGGGACTGGCCCCCGCAGCTCTGACCCGCTCGCAGGGTCTGGCCCCCCGCAGCCCTGACTCGCTCACAGGGACTGGCCCCCCGCAGCCATGACCCGCTCACTGCGACACTGCCCCCCGCAGCCCTGACCCGCTCACTTCGACTTGGCCCCCGCAGACCTGACCCGCTCACTGCGATTTGCCCCCCGCAGTCCTGTCCAGCTGACAGGGACTGGCCCCTGCAGCCCTGACCCGCTCACAGGGACTGGCCCCCCAGCAGCCCTGACCCGCTCACTGCGACTTGCCCCCCGCAGACCTGACCCGCTCACTGCGACTTGCCCCCTGCAGTCCTGACCCGCTCACGGGGACCTGCCCCCTGCAGTCCTGACCCGCTCACTGTGACAAGCCCCCCGCAGCCCTGACCCGCGCAGAGGGACTGGCCCCCGCAGCCCTGACCCGCTCACAGGGACTGGCCCACCGCAGCCCTGACCCGCTTACTGCGACTTGCGCCCCGCTGCCCTGACCCGCTCACTGCGACTTGCCGCCCGCAGACCTGACCCGCTCACTGCGTCTGGCCCCCCGCAGCCCTGACCTGCTCACAAGGACTGGCAGCCGCAGCCCTGACTCGATCACTGGGACTGGCCCCCCACAGCCCTGAGCCGCTCACTGTGACACTGCCCCCCGCAGTCCTGATCCGCTCAGTGCGACTTGCCCCCCGCAGCCCTGACCCGCTCACTGCGACTTGCTCCCCGCAGACCTGACCCGCTCAGTTCGATTTTCCCCCCGCAGTCCTCTCCTTCTGACAGGGACTGGCCCCCGCAGCCCTGACCCGTTCGCAGGGTATGGCCCCCTGCAGCCCTGACCCGCTCA
Source organism: Stegostoma tigrinum (assembly GCF_030684315.1). Lineage (NCBI taxonomy): Eukaryota > Metazoa > Chordata > Chondrichthyes > Orectolobiformes > Stegostomatidae > Stegostoma > Stegostoma tigrinum. Next base: position 818,589 of record NW_026728065.1, on the reverse strand, counting down.
CTGCGACCTGCCCCCGCAGCCCTGACCCGCTGACTGCAACTTTCTCCCCGCAGACCTGACCCGCTCACTGCGACTTGCCCCGCCCCGCAGCCCTGTCCTGCTGACAGGGACTGGCCCCCGCTGCCCTGACCGCTCACAGGGACTGGCCCCCGCAGCCCTGACCCGCTCACAGGGACTGGCCCCACACAGCCTTGACCCGCTCACAGCGACTGGCCCCCGCAGCCCTCACCCGCTCACAGGGACTGGCTCCACACAGCCTTGACCCGCTCACAGGGACTGGGCCTCCGCAGCACTGACCCGCTCACCGGGACCGGCCCCCCGCAGCCCTGACCCGCTCACTGCGACTTGCCCCCCACACCCCTGACCCGCTGACAGGGACTTGCTCCCGCAGCCAAGACACGCTCACTGCGACTGGCCCCCCGCAGCCCTGACCCGCTGACAGGGGCTATCCCCGGCAGCCCTGAGCAGCTCACAGGGACTGGCCCCCACAGCCCTGACCCGCTCACTGCGACTGGCCCCCCGCAGCCCTGACCCGCTCACTGCGACACTGCCCCCCGCAGCCCTGACCCACTCAGGGGGCCCAGCCCCCCGCAGCCCTGACCCGCTCACTGTGACTGGCCCCTCGCAGCCCTGACTCGCTCACTGCGACTTGCCCCCAGCAGTCCTGTCCCGCTCACTGCGACTTGCCCCCCGCAGCCCTGACACGCTCACTGCGACTTACCCCCGCAGACCTGACCCGCTCACTGCGACTTGCCCCCCGCAGCCCTGACACGCTCACTGCGACTTGCCACCCGCAGTCCTGACCCGCTCACAGGGACTTGTCCCCCGCAGCCCTGACTCGCTCACTGCGACGCTGCCCCCCGCAGCCCTGACCCGCTCACTGCGACTTTCCCCCCGCAGCCCTGACCCGCTCACAGGGACTGGCCCCCGCGGCCCTGACCCGCTCACTGCGACACTGCCCCCAGCAGCCCTGACCCGCTCACTACGACACTGCCCCCCGCAGCCCTGACCCGCTCACTGCGACTTGCCCCCGCAGTCCTGTCCCGCTGACAGGGACTTGCCCCCGCAGCCCTGGCCTGCTCACTGCGACTGGCCCCCCCGCAGCCCTGACCCGCTCACTGCGACACTGCCCCCCGCAGCCCTGACCCGCTCACAGGGCCTGGCCCCCGCAGCCCTGGCCCGCTCACAGGGTCTGGCCCCCGCAGCCCTGGCCCGCTCACAGGGACTGGCCCCCTCAGCCCTGACCCGCTCACAGGGACTGGCCCCCGCAGCCCTGACGTGCTCACAGGGACTGGTCCCCGCAGCCCTGGCCCGCTCACAGGGACTGGCCCCCGCAGCCCTCACCCGCTCACAGGGACTGGCCCCCGCAGCCATGACACAATCACAGGCACTGTCCCCCGCAGCCCTTGCCCGCTCACAGGGACTGGCACCCGCAGCCCTGAACCCCTGACAAGCTAATTGCCATCGCAGCCGTCACCCGCTCATCGGGACTGGCCCCCGCAGGCCTGACCCGCACCCAGGGACTGGCCATGCAGCCCTGACCCGCTCCCAGGTACTGGCCCCCGCAGCCCTGACCCGTTCACAGGGACTGTCCCCCGCAGCCCTGACCCGCTCACAGGGACTGTCCCCCGCAGCCCTGACCCGCTCACAGGGACTGGCCCCCGCAGGCCTTACCCGCTCTCAGGGACTGGCCCCCGCATCCCTGACCCGCTCACAGGGTCTGGTCCCCGCAGCCCTGAGCCGCTCACAGGGACTGGTCCCCGCAGCCCTGACCCGCTCACAGGGACTGGCCCCCGCAGCCCTGACCCCCTGACAGCTATTTGCCACCGCAGCCCTCACCCGCTCACAGGGACTGGCCCCCGCAGCCATGTCACGATCACAGGCACTGTCCCCCGCTGCCCTGTCCCGCTGACAGCTATTTGCCACCGCAGCCTGACCCGCTCACAGGTACTGTCCCCCGCAGCCCTGACCCGCTCACAGGGACTGTCCCCCGCAGCCCTGACCCGCTCACAGGGACTGTCCCCCGCAGCCCTGACCCGCTCACAGGGCCCGGCCCGCGCAGCCCTCCCCGCTCACAGGGACTGGCCCCCCAGCCCTGACCCGCTCACAGGTATCTTCGCCCGCTGCCCTGTCCCGCTGACAGCTATTTGCCACCGCAGCCTTGACCCGCTCACAGGGACCGGCCCCCGCAGCCCTGACCCGCTCACAGGGACTTGCCCCCGCAGCCCTAACCCGCTCACAGCGTCCGGCCCCCGCAGCCCTGACCCGCTCACAGGGACCGGCCCCCGCAGCCCTGACCCGCTCACAGGGACCGGCCCCCGCAGCCCTAACCCTCTCACAGGGACTGGCCCCCGCAGCCCAGACCCGCTCACAGGGACCGGCCCCTGCTGCCCTGACCCGCTCACAGGGACCGGCCCCCGCAGCCCTGACCCGCTGACAGGGACTGGCCCCCGCCGCCCTGACCCGCTGACAGGGACTGGCCACCGCAGCCCTGACCCGCTAACAGGGACTGGCCCCCGCAGCCATGACCCGCTCACAGGGACTGGCCCCCGCTGCCCTCACCCGCTCACAGGGACTGGCCCCCCCAGCCCTGACCCCCTCACAGGGACTGGCCCCCCCAGCCCTGACGCGCTCACAGGGACTGGCCCCCGCAGCCCTGTCCCGCTGAAATGGACTGGCCCCCGCAGCCCTGACCCGCTCACAGGGACTGGCCCCCCAGCCCTGACCCGCTCACAGGTATCTTCGCCCGCTGCCCTGTCCCGCTGACAGCTATTTGCCACCGCAGCCTTGACCCGCTCACAGGGACCGGCCCCCGCAGCCCTGACCCCCTCACAGGGACCGGCCCCCGCAGCCCTGACCCGCTCACAGGGACTGGCCCCCCCAGCCCTGACGCGCTCACAGGGACTGGCCCCCGCAGCCCTGTCCCGCTGAAATGGACTGGCCCCCGCAGCCCTGTCCCGCCACAGGGACTGGCCCCCGCAGCCCTGACCTGCTCACAGGGACTGGCCCCCGCAGCCCTGACCCGCTCACAGGGACTGGCCCCGCAGCCCTGACCCGCTCACAGGGACTGGCCCCCGCAGCCCTGACCCGCTGAATTGGACTGGCCCCCGCAGCCCTGTCCCGCCACAGGGACTGGCCTACGCAGACCTGTGCGGCTGACAGGGACTGGCCCCCGCAGCCCTGACCCTCTGACAGCTATTTGCCACCGCAGCCCTGACCCGCTCACAGGGACCGGCCCCCGCAGCCCTGACCCGCTCACAGGGACCGGCCCCCGCAGCCCTGACCCTCTCACAGGGACTGGCCCCCGCAGCCCTGACCCGCTTACAGGGACCGGCCCCTGCTGCCCTGACCCGCTCACAGGGACCGGCCCCCGCAGCCCTGACCCGCTGACAGGGACTGGCCCCCGCAGCCCTGACCCGCTGACAGGGACTGGCCACCGCAGCCCTGACCCGCTAACAGGGACTGGCCCCCGCAGCCATGACCCGCTCACAGGGACTGGCCCCCGCTGCCCTCACCCGCTCCCAGGGACTGGCCCCCGCAGCCCTCACCCGCTCCCAAGGTCTGGCCCCCGCAGCCCTGACCCGCTCACAGGGACCGGCCCCCGCAACCCTGACCCGCTCACAGGGACTGGCCCCCGCAGCCCTGACCCGCTCACAGGGTCTGGCCCCCGCAGCCCTGACCCGCTCACAGGGACCGGCCCCCGCAGCCCTGACCCGCTCACAGGGACCGGCCCCCGCAGCCCTGACCCGCTCACAGGGACCGGCCCCCGCAGCCCTGACCCGCTCACAGGGACCGGCCCCCGCAGCCCTGACCCGCTGACAGGGACCGGCCCCCGCAGCCCTGACCCGCTGACAGGGACTGGCCCCCGCAGCCCTGACCCGCTGACAGGGACTGGCCACCGCAGCCCTGACCCGCTGACAGGGACTGGCCCCCGCAGCCCTGACCCGCTGACAGGGACTGGCCCCCGCAGCCCTGACCCGCTCACAGGGACTGGCCCCCGCAGCCCTGACCCGCTCACAGGGACTGGCCCCCGCAGCCCTGACCCGCTCACAGGGACTGGCCTACGCAGACCTGTGCGGCTGACAGGGACTGGCTCCCGGAGCCCTGACCCGCTCACAGGGACTGGACCCCGCCCCACTGACCCGCTCACGGGGACTGGCCCCCGCAGCCCTGACCCGCTCAGGGGGACTGCCCCCCGCAGCCTGACCCGGTCACAGGGTCTGGCCCCCGCAGCCCTGACCCGCTGACATGGACTGGCCCCGCAGCCCTGTCCCGCCACAGGGACTGGCCTACACAGACCTGTGCGGCTGACAGGGATTGACCCCCGCGGCCCTGACCCGCTCACAGGGACTGGCCCCCGCCCCCAGGACCCGCTCACGGGGACTGGCCCCCGCAGCCCTGACCCGCTCCCAGGTACATGTCCCCCGCAGCCCTGATCGGCTCCCAGTGACCGGCCCCCGCAGCCCTGACCCGCTCACAGGGACTGGCCCCCGCAGCACTGACCCCGTGACAGGGACTGGTCCCCGCAGCCCTGACCCCCTGATAGGGACTGGCCCCCGCAGCCGTGGCCCGCTCACAGGGACTGGCCCCCGCTGCCCTGGCCCACTCACAGGGACTGGCCCCCGCAGCCCTGGCCTGCTCACAGGGACTGGCCCCCGCAGCCCTGACCCTCTGACAGCTATTTGCCACCGCAGCCCTGACCCGCTCACAGGTACTGGCCCCCGCAGCCCTGATCCGCTCACAGGGACTGGCCCCCGCAGCCCTGGCCCGCTCACAGGGACTGGCCCCCGCAGCCCTGGCCCGCTCACAGGGACTGGCCCCCGCAGCCCTGACCCCCTGACAGCTATTTGCCACCGCAGCCCTCACCCGCTCACATCGACTGCCCTCGCATCCCTTACCCGCTCCCAGGGACTGGCCCCCGCAGCCCTGATCCGCTCCCAGGGACTGGCCCCCGCAGCCCTGAACCGCTCCCAGGCACTGGCCCCCGCAGCCCTGACCCTCTGACAGCTATTTGCCACCGCAGCCCTGACCCGCTCACAGGTACTGGCCCCCGCAGCCCTGATCCGCTCACAGGGACTGGCCCCCGCAGCCCTGGCCCGCTCACAGGGACTGGCCCCCGCAGCCCTGGCCCGCTCACAGGGACTGGCCCCCGCAGCCCTGGCCCGCTCACAGGGACTGGCCGCCGCAGCCCTGACCCCCTGACAGCTATTTGCCACCGCAGCCCTCACCCGCTCACATCGACTGCCCCCGCATCCCTTACCCGCTCCCAGGGACTGGCCCCCGCAGCCCTGATCCGCTCCCAGGGACTGGCCCCCGCAGCCCTGAACCGCTCCCAGGCACTGGCCCCCGCAGCCCTGACCCGCTCCCAGGTACTGGCCCCCGCAGCCCTGACCCGCTCCCAGGGACTGGCCCCCGCAGCCCTGACCCGCTCCCAGGGACTGGCCCCCGCAGCCCTGACCCGCTAACAGGGACTGGCCCCCGCAGCCCTGACCTGCTCACAGGGACTGGCCCCCGCTGCCCTCACCCGCTCCCAGGGACTGGCCCCCGCAGCCCTGACCCGCTCCCAGGGACTGGCCCCCGCAGCCCTGACCCGCTCCCAGGGACTGGCCCCCGCAGCCCTGACCCGCTCCCAGAGACTGGCCCCCGCAGCCCTGACCCGCTCCCAGGGACTGGCCCCCGCAGCCCTGACCGGCTCCCAGGGACTGGCCCCCGCAGCCCTGACCCGCTCCCAGGGACAGGCCCCCGCAGCCCTGACCCGCTCTGAGGGACCGGCCCCCGCAGCCCTGACCCGCTCACAGGGACCGGCCCCCGCAGCCCTCACCCGCTCACAGGGACTGGCCCCCGCAGCCCTGACCCCCCTCACAGGGACCAGCCCCCGCAGCCCTGACCTGCTCACAGGGACCGGCCCCCGCAGCCCTGTCCCGCTCACAGGGACTGGCCCCCGCAGCCCTGGCCCGCACACAGGGACTGGCCCCCGCAGCCCTGACCCGCTCACAGTGACTGGTCCCTGCAGCCCTGACCCCCTGACAGAGACTGGTCCCCGCAGCCCTGACCCGCTCACAGGGACTCGTCCCCGCAGCCCTGACCCGCTCACAGGGACGGGTCCCCGCAGCCCTGACCCGCTCCCAGGGACTGGCCCCTGCAGCCCTGACCCCCTGACAGCTATTTGCCACCGCAGCCCTCACCCGCTCACAGGGACTGGTCCCTGCAGCCCTGACCCGCTCCCAGGGACTGGCCCCCGCAGCCCTGACCCCCTGACTGCTATTTGCCACCGCAGCCCTCACCCGCTCACAGGGACTGGCCCCCGCAGCCCTGACCCGCTCCCAGGGACTGTCCCCCGCAGCCCTGACCCGCTCCCAGGGACTGGCCCCCGCAGCCCTGACCCACTCCCAGGGACTGTCCCCCGCAGCCCTGACCCGCTCACAGGGACTGGCCCCCGCAGCCCTGACCCGCTCAGGGACTGGCCCCCGCAGCCGTGACCCGCTCCCAGGGACTGGCCCCCGCAGCCCTGGCCCGCTCACAGGGACTGGCCCCCGCAGCCCTGACCCCCTGACAGCTATTTGCCACCGCAGCCCTCACCCGCTCACATCGACTGCCCCCGCATCCCTTACCCGCTCCCAGGGACTGGCCCCCGCAGCCCTGACCCGCTCACAGGGACTGGCCCCCGCAGCCCTGACCCGCTCAGGGACTGGCCCCCGCAGCCGTGTCCCGCTCCCAGGGACTGGCCCCCGCAGCCCTGACCCGCTCCCAGGGACTGGCCCCCGCAGCCCTGTCCCGCTCCCAGGGACTGGCCCCCGCAGCCCTGAACCGCTCCCAGGGAATGGCCCCCGCAGCCCTGACCCGCTCCCAGGTACTGGCCCCCGCAGCCCTGACCGGCTCCCACGGACTGGCCCCCGCAGCCCTGACCCGCTCCCAGGGACCGGCCCCCGCAGCCCTGACCCGCTCACAGGGACCGGACCCGCAGCCCTGACCCGCTCACAGGGACCGGCCCCCGCAGCCCTGACCTGCTCACAGGGACCGGCCCCCGCAGCCCAGACCCGATCAAAGGGACTGGTCCCCGCAGCCCTGACCCCCTGATAGGGACTGGTCCCTGCAGCCCTGACCCCCTGACAGGGACTGGTCCCCGCAGCCCTGACACCCTGACAGGGACTGGTCCCCGCAGCCCTGACCCGCTCACAGGGACTGGTCCCCGCAGCCCTGGCCCGCTCACAGGGACTGGCCCCCGCAGCCCTGGCCCGCTCACAGGTACTGGCCCCCGCAGCCCTGGCCTGCTCACAGGGACTGGCCCCCGCAGCCCTTGCCCGCTCACAGGGACTGGCCCCCGCAGCCCTGGCCCGATCTCAGGGACTGGCCCCCGCAGCCCTGACCCGCTCACAGTGACTGGTCCACGCAGCCCTGACCCCCTGACAGAGACTGGTCCCCGCAGCCCTGACCCGCTCACAGGGACTCGTCCCCGCAGCCCTGACCTGCTCACAGGGACTGGTCCCCGCAGCCCTGACCCGCTCCCAGGGACTGGCCCCCGCAGCCCTGACCCCCTGACAGCTATTTGCCACCGCAGCCCTCACCCGCTCACAGGGACTGGTCCCCGCAGCCCTGACCCGCTCCCAGGGACTGGCCCCCTCAGCCCTGACCCCCTGACAGCTATTTGCCCCCGCAGCCCTCACCCGCTCACAGGGACTGGCCCCCGCAGCCCTGACCCGCTCCCAGGGACTGGCCCCCGCAGCCCTGACCCGCTCCCAGGGACTGGCCCCCGCAGCCCTGACCCGCGCCCAGGTTCTGGCCCCCGCAGCCCAGACCGGCTCCCAGGGACTGGCCCCCGCAGCCCTGACACACTCCCAGGGACTGGCCCCCGCAGCCCTGACCCGCTCACAGGGACTGGCCCCCGCAGCCCTGACCCGCTCAGGGACTGGCCCCCGCAGCCCTGACCCGCTCCCAGGGACTGGCCCCCGCTGCCCTGACCCGCTCCCAGGGACTGGCCCCCGCAGCCCTGACCCGCTCCCAGGGACTGGCACCCGCAGCCCTGAACTGCTCCCAGGGAATGGCCCCCGCAGCCCAGACCCGCTCCCAGGTACTGGCCCCAGCAGCCCTGACCGGCTCCCAGGGACTGGCCCCCGCAGCCCTGACCCGCTCCCACGGACTGGCCCCCGCAGCCCTGACCCCCTCACAGGCACCTGCCCCCGCAGCCCTGACCCCCTCACAGGGACCGGCCCCCGCAGCCCTGACCTGCTCACAGGGACCGGCCCCCGCAGCCCTGACCCCCTGATAGGGACTGGTCCCTGCAGCCCTGACCCCCTGACAGGGACTGGTCCCCGCAGCCCTGACACCCTGACAGGGACTGGTCCCCGCAGCCCTGACGCGCTCACAGGGACTGGTCCCCGCAGCCCTGGCCCGCTCACAGGGACTGGCCCCCGCAGCCATGGCCTGCTCACAGGGACTGCCCCCCGCAGCCCTGGCCTGCTCACAGGGACTGGCCCCCGCAGCCCTTGCCCGCTCACAGGGACTGGCCCCCGCAGCCCTGACCCCCTGACAGCTATTTGCCACCGCAGCCCTCACCCGCTCACAGGGACTGGCCCCCGCAGCCATGACACAATCACAGGCACTGTCCCCGCAGCCCTGTCCCGCTGACATGGACTGGCCCCCGCAGCCCTGAACCCCTGACAAGCTAATTGCCATCGCAGCCGTCACCCGCTCATCGGGACTGGCCCCCGCAGGCCTGACCCGCACCCAGGGACTGGCCATGCAGCCCTGACCCGCTCCCAGGTACAGGCCCCCGCAGCCCTGACCCGTTCACAGGGACTGTCCCCCGCAGCCCTGACCCGCTCACAGGGACTGTCCCCCGCAGCCCTGAACCGCTCACAGGGACTGGCCCCCGCAGGCCTGACCCGCTCTCAGGGACTGGCCCCCGCAGCCCTGAGCCGCACACAGGGACTGGTCCCCGCAGCCCTGAGCCGCACACAGGGACTGGTCCCCGCAGCCCTGACCCGCTCACAGGGACTGGCCCCCGCAGCCCTGACCCCCTGACAGCTATTTGCCACCGCAGCCCTCACCCGCTCACAGGGACTGGCCCCCGCAGCCATGACACGATCACAGGCACTGTCCCCCGCTGCCCTGTCCCGCTGACAGCTATTTGCCACCGCAGCCTTACCCGCTCACAGGTACTGTCCCCCGCAGCCCTGACCCGCTCACAGGGACTGTCCCCCGCAGCCCTGACCCGCTCACAGGGACTGTCCCCCGCAGCCCTGACCCGCTCACAGGGCCTGGCCCGCGCAGCCCTCCCCGCTCACAGGGACTGGCCCCCCAGCCATGACCCGCTCACAGGTATCTGCGCCCGCTGCCCTGTCCCGCTGACAGCTATTTGCCACCGCAGCCTTGACCCGCTCACAGGGACCGGCCCCCGCAGCCCTGACCCGCTCACAGGGACTTGCCCCCGCAGCCCTAACCCGCTCACAGCGTCTGGCCCCCGCAGCCCTGACCCGCTCACAGGGACCGGCCCCCGCAGCCCTGACCCGCTCACAGGGACCGGCCCCCGCAGCCCTGACCCTCTCACAGGGACTGGCCCCCGCAGCCCTGACCCGCTTACAGTGACCGGCCCCTGCTGCCCTGACCCGCTCACAGGGACCGGGCCCGCAGCCCTGACCCGCTGACAGGGACTGGCCCCCGCAGCCCTGACCCGCTGACAGGGACTGGCCACCGCAGCCCTGACCCGCTAACAGGGACTGGCCCCCGCAGCCATGACCCGCTCACAGGGACTGGCCCCCGCTGCCCTCACCCGTTCCCAGGGACTGGCCCCCGCAGCCCTGACCCGCTCCCAGGGTCTGGCCCCCGCAGCCCTGACCCGCTCACAGGGACCGGCCCCCGCAGCCCTGACCCGCTCACAGGGACTGGCCCCCGCAGCCCTGACCCGCTCACATGGTCTGGCCCCCGCAGCCCTGACCCGCTCACAGGGACCGGCCCCCGCAGCCCTGACCCGCTCACAGGGACCGGCCCCCGCAGCCCTGACCCGCTCACAGGGACCGGCCCCCGCAGCCCTGACCCGCTCACAGGGACCGGCCCCCGCCGCCCTGACCCGCTGACAGGGACCGGCCCCCGCAGCCCTGACCCGCTGACAGGGACTGGCCCCCGCAGCCCTGACCCGCTGACAGGGACTGGCCACCGCAGCCCTGACCCGCTGACAGGGACTGGCCCCCGCAGCCCTGACCCGCTGACAGGGACTGGCCCCCGCAGCCCTGACCCGCTCACAGGGACTGGCCCCCGCAGCCCTGACCCGCTCACAGGGACTGGCCCCCGCAGCCCTGACCCGTTCACAGGGACTGGCCCCCGCAGCCCTGACCCGCTCACAGGGACTGGCCTACACAGACCTGTGCGGCTGACAGGGACTGGCTCCCGGAGCCCTGACCCGCTCACAGGGACTGGACCCCGCCCCACTGACCCGCTCACGGGGACTGGCCCCCGCAGCCCTGACCCGCTCAGGGGGACTGCCCCCCGCAGCCTGACCCGGTCACAGGGACTGGCCCCCGCAGCCCTGACCCGCTCACAGGGACTGGCCCCCGCAGCCCTGACCCGCTCACAGGGACTGGCCCCCGCAGCCCTGACCCGCTCACAGGGACTGGCCTACACAGACCTGTGCGGCTGACAGGGACTGGCTCCCGGAGCCCTGACCCGCTCACAGGGACTGGACCCCGCCCCACTGACCCGCTCACGGGGACTGGCCCCCGCAGCCCTGACCCGCTCAGGGGGACTGCCCCCCGCAGCCTGACCCGGTCACAGGGTCTGGCCCCCGCAGCCCTGACCCGCTGACATGGACTGGCCCCGCAGCCCTGTCCCGCCACAGGGACTGGCCTACACAGACCTGTGCGGCTGACAGGGATTGACCCCCGCGGCCCTGACCCGCTCACAGGGACTGGCCCCCGCCCCCAGGACCCGCTCACGGGGACTGGCCCCCGCAGCCCTGACCCGCTCCCAGGTACATGTCCCCCGCAGCCCTGATCGGCTCCCAGTGACCGGCCCCCGCAGCCCTGACCCGCTCACAGGGACTGGCCCCCGCAGCAGTGACCCCGTGACAGGGACTGGTCCCCGCAGCCCTGACCCCCTGATAGGGACTGGCCCCCGCAGCCCTGGCCCGCTCACAGGGACTGGCCCCCGCTGCCCTGGCCCACTCACAGGGACTGGCCCCCGCAGCCCTGGCCTGCTCACAGGGACTGGCCCCCGCAGCCCTGGCCTGCTCACAGGGGACTGACCCCCGCAGCCCTTGCCCGCTCACAGGGACTGGCCCCTGCAGCCCTGACCCCCTGACATCTATTTGCCACCGCAGCCCTCACCCGCTCACAGGGACTGGCCCCCGCAGCCATGACACGATCACAGGCACTGTCCCCCGCAGCCCTGTTCCGCTGACATGGACTGGCCCCCGCAGCCCTGTCCCGCCACAGGGACTGGCCCCCGCAGCCCTGTCCCGCTGACATGGACTGGCCCACGCAGCCCTGTCCCGCCACAGGGACTGGCCCCCGCAGCCCTGACCCGCTCCCAGGGACTGGCTCCCGCAGCCCTGACCCCCTGACAGCTATTTGCCACCGCAGCCCTCACCCGCTCACAGGGACTGGTCCCCGCAGCCCTGACCCGCTCCCAGGGACTGGCCCCCGCAGCCCTGACCCCCTGACAGCTATTTGCCACCGCAGCCATCACCCGCTCACAGGGACTGGTCCCCGCAGCCCTGACCCGCTCCCAGGGACTGGCCCCCGCAGCCCTGACCCCCTGACAGCTATTTGCCACCGCAGCCCTCACCCGCTCACAGGGACTGGCCCCCGCAGCCCTGACCCGCTCCCAGGGACTGGCCCCCGCAGCCCTGACCCGCTCCCAGGGACTGGCCCTCGCAGCCATGACACGATCACAGGCACTGTCCCCCGCAGCCCTGTCCCGCTGACATGGACAGGCCCCCGCAGCCCTGACAGCTATTTGCCACCGCAGCCCTGACCCGCTCACAGGGACTGGCCCCCGCAGCCATGACACGATCACAGGCACTGTCCCCCGCAGTCCTGTCCCGCTGACATGGACTGGGCCCCGCAGCCCTGTCCCGCCACAGGGACTGGCCCCCGCAGCCCTGTCCCGCTGACATGGACTGGCCCACGCAGCCCTGTCCCGCTCCCAGGGACTGGCCCCCGCAGCCCTGACCCGCTCCCAGGGACTGGCTCCCGCAGCCCTGACCCCCTGACAGCTATTTGCCACCGCAGCCCTCACCCGCTCACAGGGACTGGTCCCCGCAGCCCTGACCCGCTCCCAGGGACTGGCCCCCGCAGCCCTGACCCCCTGACAGCTATTTGCCACCGCAGCCATCACCCGCTCACAGGGACTGGTCCCCGCAGCCCTGACCCGCTCCCAGGGACTGGCCCCCGCAGCCCTGACCCCCTGACAGCTATTTGCCACCGCAGCCCTCACCCGCTCACAGGGACTGGCCCCCGCAGCCCTGACCCGCTCCCAGGGACTGGCCCCCGCAGCCCTGACCCGCTCCCATGGACTGGCCCCCGCAGCCCTGACCCGCGCCCAGGTTCTGGCCCCCGCAGCCCAGACTGGCTCCCAGGGACTGGCCCCCGCAGCCCTGACCCGCTCACAGGGACTGGCCCCCGCAGCCCTGACCCGCTCAGGGACTGGCCCCCGCAGCCCTGACCCGCTCCCAGGGACTGGCCCCCGCAGCCCTGACCCGCTCCCAGGGACTGGCCCCCGCAGCCCTGACCCGCTCCCAGGGACTGGCCCCCGCAGCCCTGAACCGCTCCCAGGGAATGGACTGGCCCCGCAGCCCTGTCCCGCCACAGGGACTGGCCTACACAGACCTGTGCGGCTGACAGGGATTGGCCCCCGCAGCCCTGACCCGCTCACAGGGACTGGCCCCCGCCCCCCCGACCCCCTGACAGGGACTGGCCCCCGCAGCCCTGACCCGCTCCCAGGTACATGTCCCCCGCAGCCCTGATCGGCTCACAGGGACTGGCCCCCGCAGCCCTGGCCTGCTCTCAGGGACTGGCCCCCGCAGCCCTGACCCGCTCACAGGGACCGGCCCCCGCAGCCCTGACCCGCTGACAGGGACCGGCCCCCGCAGCCCTGACCCGCTGACAGGGACTGGCCCCCGCAGCCCTGACCCGCTGACAGGGACTGGCCCCCGCAGCCCTGACCCGCTGACAGGGACTGGCCACCGCAGCCCTGACCCGCTGACAGGGACTGGCCCCCGCAGCCCTGACCCGCTGACAGGGACTGGCCCCCGCAGCCCTGACCCGCTCACAGGGACTGGCCCCCGCAGCCCTGACCCGCTCCCAGGGACTGGCCCCCGCAGCCCTGACCCGCTCCCAGGGACTGGCCCCCGCAGCCCTGTCCCGCTGACATGGACTGGGCCCCGCAGCCCTGTCCCGCCACAGGGACTGGCCCCCGCAGCCCTGTCCCGCTGACATGGACTGGCCCACGCAGCCCTGTCCCGCTCCCAGGGACTGGCCCCCGCAGCCCTGACCCGCTCCCAGGGACTGGCTCCCGCAGCCCTGACCCCCTGACAGCTATTTGCCACCGCAGCCCTCACCCGCTCACAGGGACTGGTCCCCGCAGCCCTGACCCGCTCCCAGGGACTGGCCCCCGCAGCCCTGACCCCCTGACAGCTATTTGCCACCGCAGCCATCACCCGCTCACAGGGACTGGTCCCCGCAGCCCTGACCCGCTCCCAGGGACTGGCCCCCGCAGCCCTGACCCCCTGACAGCTATTTGCCACCGCAGCCCTCACCCGCTCACAGGGACTGGCCCCCGCAGCCCTGACCCGCTCCCAGGGACTGGCCCCCGCAGCCCTGACCCGCTCCCATGGACTGGCCCCCGCAGCCCTGACCCGCGCCCAGGTTCTGGCCCCCGCAGCCCAGACTGGCTCCCAGGGACTGGCCCCCGCAGCCCTGACCCGCTCACAGGGACTGGCCCCCGCAGCCCTGACCCGCTCAGGGACTGGCCCCCGCAGCCCTGACCCGCTCCCAGGGACTGGCCCCCGCAGCCCTGACCCGCTCCCAGGGACTGGCCCCCGCAGCCCTGACCCGCTCCCAGGGACTGGCCCCCGCAGCCCTGAACCGCTCCCAGGGAATGGACTGGCCCCGCAGCCCTGTCCCGCCACAGGGACTGGCCTACACAGACCTGTGCGGCTGACAGGGATTGGCCCCCGCAGCCCTGACCCGCTCACAGGGACTGGCCCCCGCCCCCCCGACCCCCTGACAGGGACTGGCCCCCGCAGCCCTGACCCGCTCCCAGGTACATGTCCCCCGCAGCCCTGATCGGCTCACAGGGACTGGCCCCCGCAGCCCTGGCCTGCTCACAGGGACTGGCCCCCGCAGCCCTGACCCGCTCACAGGGACCGGCCCCCGCAGCCCTGACCCGCTGACAGGGACCGGCCCCCGCAGCCCTGACCCGCTGACAGGGACTGGCCCCCGCAGCCCTGACCCGCTGACAGGGACTGGCCCCCGCAGCCCTGACCCGCTGACAGGGACTGGCCACCGCAGCCCTGACCCGCTGACAGGGACTGGCCCCCGCAGCCCTGACCCGCTGACAGGGACTGGCCCCCGCAGCCCTGACCCGCTCACAGGGACTGGCCCCCGCAGCCCTGACCCGCTCACAGGGACTGGCCTACACAGACCTGTGCGGCTGACAGGGACTGGCTCCCGGAGCCCTGACCCGCTCACAGGGACTGGACCCCGCCCCACTGACCCGCTCACGGGGACTGGCCCCCGCAGCCCTGACCCGCTCAGGGGGACTGCCCCCCGCAGCCTGACCCGGTCACAGGGTCTGGCCCCCGCAGCCCTGACCCGCTGACATGGACTGGCCCCGCAGCCCTGTCCCGCCACAGGGACTGGCCTACACAGACCTGTGCGGCTGACAGGGATTGACCCCCGCGGCCCTGACCCGCTCACAGGGACTGGCCCCCGCCCCCAGGACCCGCTCACGGGGACTGGCCCCCGCAGCCCTGACCCGCTCCCAGGTACATGTCCCCCGCAGCCCTGATCGGCTCCCAGTGACCGGCCCCCGCAGCCCTGACCCGCTCACAGGGACTGGCCCCCGCAGCACTGACCCCGTGACAGGGACTGGTCCCCGCAGCCCTGACCCCCTGATAGGGACTGGCCCCCGCAGCCCTGGCCCGCTCACAGGGACTGGCCCCCGCTGCCCTGGCCCACTCACAGGGACTGGCCCCCGCAGCCCTGGCCTGCTCACAGGGACTGGCCCCCGCAGCCCTGGCCTGCTCACAGGGGACTGACCCCCGCAGCCCTTGCCCGCTCACAGGGACTGGCCCCCGCAGCCCTGACCCCCTGACAGCTATTTGCCACCGCAGCCCTCACCCGCTCACAGGGACTGGCCCCCGCAGCCATGACACGATCACAGGCACTGTCCCCCGCAGCCCTGTTCCGCTGACATGGACTGGCCCCCGCAGCCCTGTCCCGCCACAGGGACTGGCCCCCGCAGCCCTGTCCCGCTGACATGGACTGGCCCACGCAGCCCTGTCCCGCCACAGGGACTGGCCCCCGCAGCCCTGACCCGCTCCCAGGGACTGGCTCCCGCAGCCCTGACCCCCTGACAGCTATTTGCCACCGCAGCCCTCACCCGCTCACAGGGACTGGTCCCCGCAGCCCTGACCCGCTCCCAGGGACTGGCCCCCGCAGCCCTGACCCCCTGACAGCTATTTGCCACCGCAGCCCTCACCCGCTCACAGGGACTGGCCGCCGCAGCCCTGACCCGCTCCCAGGGACTGGCCCCCGCAGCCCTGACCCGCTCCCAGGGACTGGCCCCCGCAGCCATGACACGATCACAGGCACTGTCCCCCGCAGCCCTGTCCCGCTGACATGGACAGGCCCCCGCAGCCCTGACAGCTATTTGCCACCGCAGCCCTGACCCGCTCACAGGGACTGGCCCCCGCAGCCATGACACGATCACAGGCACTGTCCCCCGCAGCCCTGTCCCGCTGACATGGACTGGGCCCCGCAGCCCTGTCCCGCCACAGGGACTGGCCCCCGCAGCCCTGTCCCGCTGACATGGACTGGCCCACGCAGCCCTGTCCCGCCACAGGGACTGGCCCCCGCAGCCCTGACCCGCTCCCAGGGACTGGCTCCCGCAGCCCTGACCCCCTGACAGCTATTTGCCACCGCAGCCCTCACCCGCTCACAGGGACTGGTCCCCGCAGCCCTGACCCGCTCCCAGGGACTGGCCCCCGCAGCCCTGACCCCCTGACAGCTATTTGCCACCGCAGCCATCACCCGCTCACAGGGACTGGTCCCCGCAGCCCTGACCCGCTCCCAGGGACTGGCCCCCGCAGCCCTGACCCCCTGACAGCTATTTGCCACCGCAGCCCTCACCCGCTCACAGGGACTGGCCCCCGCAGCCCTGACCCGCTCCCAGGGACTGGCCCCCGCAGCCCTGACCCGCTCCCAGGGACTGGCCCCCGCAGCCCTGACCCGCGCCCAGGTTCTGGCCCCCGCAGCCCAGACTGGCTCCCAGGGACTGGCCCCCGCAGCCCTGACCCACTCCCAGCGACTGGCCCCCGCAGCCCTGACCCGCTCACAGGGACTGGCCCCCGCAGCCCTGACCCGCTCAGGGACTGGCCCCCGCAGCCCTGACCCGCTCCCAGGGACTGGCCCCCGCAGCCCTGACCCGCTCCCAGGGACTGGCCCCCGCAGCCCTGACCCGCTCCCAGGGACTGGCCCCCGCAGCCCTGAACCGCTCCCAGGGAATGGACTGGCCCCGCAGCCCTGTCCCGCCACAGGGACTGGCCTACACAGACCTGTGCGGCTGACAGGGATTGGCCCCCGCAGCCCTGACCCGCTCACAGGGACTGGCCCCCGCCCCCCCGACCCCCTGACAGGGACTTGCCCCCGCAGCCCTGACCCGCTCCCAGGTACATGTCCCCCGCAGCCCTGATCGGCTCACAGGGACTGGCCCCCGCAGCCCTGTCCTGCTCACAGGGGACTGACCCCCGCAGCCCTTGCCCGCTCACAGGGACTGGCCCCCGCAGCCCTGACCCCCTGACAGCTATTTGCCACCGCAGCCCTCAGCCGCTCACAGGGACTGGCCCCCGCAGCCATGACACGATCACAGGCACTGTCCCCCGCAGCCCTGTCCCGCTGACATGGACTGGCCCCCGCAGCCCTGTCCCGCCACAGGGACTGGCCCCCGCAGCCCTGTCCCGCTGACATGGACTGGCCCACGCAGCCCTGTCCCGCCACAGGGACTGGCCCCCGCAGCCCTGACCCGCTCCCAGGGACTGGCTCCCGCAGCCCTGACCCCCTGACAGCTATTTGCCACCGCAGCCCTCACCCGCTCACAGGGACTGGTCCCCGCAGCCCTGACCCGCTCACAGGGACTGGCCCCCGCAGCCCTGACCCGCTCAGGGACTGGCCCCCGCAGCCCTGACCCGCTCCCAGGGACTGGCCCCCGCTGCCCTGACCCGCTCCCAGGGACTGGCCCCCGCAGCCCTGACCCGCTCCCAGGGACTGGCACCCGCAGCCCTGAACTGCTCCCAGGGAATGGCCCCCGCAGCCCAGACCCGCTCCCAGGTACTGGCCCCAGCAGCCCTGACCGGCTCCCAGGGACTGGCCCCCGCAGCCCTGACCCGCTCCCACGGACTGGCCCCCGCAGCCCTGACCCCCTCACAGGCACCTGCCCCCGCAGCCCTGACCCCCTCACAGGGACCGGCCCCCGCAGCCCTGACCTGCTCACAGGGACCGGCCCCCGCAGCCCTGACCCCCTGATAGGGACTGGTCCCTGCAGCCCTGACCCCCTGACAGGGACTGGTCCCCGCAGCCCTGACACCCTGACAGGGACTGGTCCCCGCAGCCCTGACGCGCTCACAGGGACTGGTCCCCGCAGCCCTGGCCCGCTCACAGGGACTGGCCCCCGCAGCCCTGGCCTGCTCACAGGGACTGCCCCCCGCAGCCCTGGCCTGCTCACAGGGACTGGCCCCCGCAGCCCTTGCCCGCTCACAGGGACTGGCCCCCGCAGCCCTGACCCCCTGACAGCTATTTGCCACCGCAGCCCTCACCCGCTCACAGGGACTGGCCCCCGCAGCCATGACACAATCACAGGCACTGTCCCCCGCAGCCCTGTCCCGCTGACATGGACTGGCCCCCGCAGCCCTGAACCCCTGACAAGCTAATTGCCATCGCAGCCGTCACCCGCTCATCGGGACTGGCCCCCGCAGGCCTGACCCGCACCCAGGGACTGGCCATGCAGCCCTGACCCGCTCCCAGGTACAGGCCCCCGCAGCCCTGACCCGTTCACAGGGACTGTCCCCCGCAGCCCTGACCCGCTCACAGGGACTGTCCCCCGCAGCCCTGAACCGCTCACAGGGACTGGCCCCCGCAGGCCTGACCCGCTCTCAGGGACTGGCCCCCGCAGCCCTGACCCGCTCACAGGGTCTGGTCCCCGCAGCCCTGAGCCGCACACAGGGACTGGTCCCCGCAGCCCTGACCCGCTCACAGGGACTGGCCCCCGCAGCCCTGACCCCCTGACAGCTATTTGCCACCGCAGCCCTCACCCGCTCACAGGGACTGGCCCCCGCAGCCATGACACGATCACAGGCACTGTCCCCCGCTGCCCTGTCCCGCTGACAGCTATTTGCCACCGCAGCCTGACCCGCTCACAGGTACTGTCCCCCGCAGCCCTGACCCGCTCACAGGGACTGTCCCCCGCAGCCCTGACCCGCTCACAGGGACTGTCCCCCGCAGCCCTGACCCGCTCACAGGGCCTGGCCCGCGCAGCCCTCCCCGCTCACAGGGACTGGCCCCCCAGCCCTGACCCGCTCACAGGTATCTTCGCCCGCTGCCCTGTCCCGCTGACAGCTATTTGCCACCGCAGCCTTGACCCGCTCACAGGGACCGGCCCCCGCAGCCCTGACCCGCTCACAGGGACTTGCCCCCGCAGCCCTAACCCGCTCACAGCGTCTGGCCCCCGCAGCCCTGACCCGCTCACAGGGACCGGCCCCCGCAGCCCTGACCCGCTCACAGGGACCGGCCCCCGCAGCCCTGACCCTCTCACAGGGACTGGCCCCCGCAGCCCTGACCCGCTTACAGTGACCGGCCCCTGCTGCCCTGACCCGCTCACAGGGACCGGCCCCCGCAGCCCTGACCCGCTGACAGGGACTGGCCCCCGCAGCCCTGACCCGCTGACAGGGACTGGCCACCGCAGCCCTGACCCGCTAACAGGGACTGGCCCCCGCAGCCATGACCCGCTCACAGGGACTGGCCCCCGCTGCCCTCACCCGTTCCCAGGGACTGGCCCCCGCAGCCCTGACCCGCTCCCAGGGTCTGGCCCCCGCAGCCCTGACCCGCTCACAGGGACCGGCCCCCGCAGCCCTGACCCGCTCACAGGGACTGGCCCCCGCAGCCCTGACCCGCTCACAGGGTCTGGCCCCCGCAGCCCTGACCCGCTCACAGGGACCGGCCCCCGCAGCCCTGACCCGCTCACAGGGACCGGCCCCCGCAGCCCTGACCCGCTCACAGGGACCGGCCCCCGCAGCCCTGACCCGCTCACAGGGACCGGCCCCCGCCGCCCTGACCCGCTGACAGGGACCGGCCCCCGCAGCCCTGACCCGCTGACAGGGACTGGCCCCCGCAGCCCTGACCCGCTGACAGGGACTGGCCACCGCAGCCCTGACCCGCTGACAGGGACTGGCCCCCGCAGCCCTGACCCGCTGACAGGGACTGGCCCCCGCAGCCCTGACCCGCTCACAGCGACTGGCCCCCGCAGCCCTGACCCGCTCACAGGGACTGGCCCCCGCAGCCCTGACCCGCTCACAGGGACTGGCCCCCGCAGCCCTGACCCGCTCACAGGGACTGGCCTACACAGACCTGTGCGGCTGACAGGGACTGGCTCCCGGAGCCCTGACCCGCTCACAGGGACTGGACCCCGCCCCACTGACCCGCTCACGGGGACTGGCCCCCGCAGCCCTGACCCGCTCAGGGGGACTGCCCCCCGCAGCCTGACCCGGTCACAGGGACTGGCCCCCGCAGCCCTGACCCGCTCACAGGGACTGGCCCCCGCAGCCCTGACCCGCTCACAGGGACTGGCCCCCGCAGCCCTGACCCGCTCACAGGGACTGGCCTACACAGACCTGTGCGGCTGACAGGGACTGGCTCCCGGAGCCCTGACCCGCTCACAGGGACTGGACCCCGCCCCACTGACCCGCTCACGGGGACTGGCCCCCGCAGCCCTGACCCGCTCAGGGGGACTGCCCCCCGCAGCCTGACCCGGTCACAGGGTCTGGCCCCCGCAGCCCTGACCCGCTGACATGGACTGGCCCCGCCGCCCTGTCCCGCCACAGGGACTGGCCTACACAGACCTGTGCGGCTGACAGGGATTGACCCCCGCGGCCCTGACCCGCTCATAGGGACTGGCCCCCGCCCCCAGGACCCGCTCACGGGGACTGGCCCCCGCAGCCCTGACCCGCTCCCAGGTACATGTCCCCCGCAGCCCTGATCGGCTCCCAGTGACCGGCCCCCGCAGCCCTGACCCGCTCACAGGGACTGGCCCCCGCAGCACTGACCCCGTGACAGGGACTGGTCCCCGCAGCCCTGACCCCCTGATAGGGACTGGCCCCCGCAGCCCTGGCCCGCTCACAGGGACTGGCCCCCGCTGCCCTGGCCCACTCACAGGGACTGGCCCCCGCAGCCCTGGCCTGCTCACAGGGACTGGCCCCCGCAGCCCTGGCCTGCTCACAGGGGACTGACCCCCGCAGCCCTTGCCCGCTCACAGGGACTGGCCCCTGCAGCCCTGACCCCCTGACAGCTATTTGCCACCGCAGCCCTCACCCGCTCACAGGGACTGGCCCCCACAGCCATGACACGATCACAGGCACTGTCCCCCGCAGCCCTGTTCCGCTGACATGGACTGGCCCCCGCAGCCCTGTCCCGCCACAGGGACTGGCCCCCGCAGCCCTGTCCCGCTGACATGGACTGGCCCACGCAGCCCTGTCCCGCCACAGGGACTGGCCCCCGCAGCCCTGACCCGCTCCCAGGGACTGGCTCCCGCAGCCCTGACCCCCTGACAGCTATTTGCCACCGCAGCCCTCACCCGCTCACAGGGACTGGTCCCCGCAGCCCTGACCCGCTCCCAGGGACTGGCCCCCGCAGCCCTGACCCCCTGACAGCTATTTGCCACCGCAGCCATCACCCGCTCACAGGGACTGGTCCCCGCAGCCCTGACCCGCTCCCAGGGACTGGCCCCCGCAGCCCTGACCCCCTGACAGCTATTTGCCACCGCAGCCCTCACCCGCTCACAGGGACTGGCCCCCGCAGCCCTGACCCGCTCCCAGGGACTGGCCCCCGCAGCCCTGACCCGCTCCCAGGGACTGGCCCTCGCAGCCATGACACGATCACAGGCACTGTCCCCCGCAGCCCTGTCCCGCTGACATGGACAGGCCCCCGCAGCCCTGACAGCTATTTGCCACCGCAGCCCTGACCCGCTCACAGGGACTGGCCCCCGCAGCCATGACACGATCACAGGCACTGTCCCCCGCAGCCCTGTCCCGCTGACATGGACTGGGCCCCGCAGCCCTGTCCCTCCACAGGGACTGGCCCCCGCAGCCCTTTCCCGCTGACATGGACTGGCCCACGCAGCCCTGTCCCGCTCCCAGGGACTGGCCCCCGCAGCCCTGACCCGCTCCCAGGGACTGGCTCCCGCAGCCCTGACCCCCTGACAGCTATTTGCCACCGCAGCCCTCACCCGCTCACAGGGACTGGTCCCCGCAGCCCTGACCCGCTCCCAGGGACTGGCCCCCGCAGCCCTGACCCCCTGACAGCTATTTGCCACCGCAGCCATCACCCGCTCACAGGGACTGGTCCCCGCAGCCCTGACCCGCTCCCAGGGACTGGCCCCCGCAGCCCTGACCCCCTGACAGCTATTTGCCACCGCAGCCCTCACCCGCTCACAGGGACTGGCCCCCGCAGCCCTGACCCGCTCCCAGGGACTGGCCCCCGCAGCCCTGACCCGCTCCCATGGACTGGCCCCCGCAGCCCTGACCCGCGCCCAGGTTCTGGCCCCCGCAGCCCAGACTGGCTCCCAGGGACTGGCCCCCGCAGCCCTGACCCGCTCACAGGGACTGGCCCCCGCAGCCCTGACCCGCTCAGGGACTGGCCCCCGCAGCCCTGACCCGCTCCCAGGGACTGGCCCCCGCAGCCCTGACCCGCTCCCAGGGACTGGCCCCCGCAGCCCTGACCCGCTCCCAGGGACTGGCCCCCGCAGCCCTGAACCGCTCCCAGGGAATGGACTGGCCCCGCAGCCCTGTCCCGCCACAGGGACTGGCCTACACAGACCTGTGCGGCTGACAGGGATTGGCCCCCGCAGCCCTGACCCGCTCACAGGGACTGGCCCCCGCCCCCCCGACCCCCTGACAGGGACTGGCCCCCGCAGCCCTGACCCGCTCCCAGGTACATGTCCCCCGCAGCCCTGATCGGCTCACAGGGACTGGCCCCCGCAGCCCTGGCCTGCTCACAGGGACTGGCCCCCGCAGCCCTGACCCGCTCACAGGGACCGGCCCCCGCAGCCCTGACCCGCTGACAGGGACCGGCCCCCGCAGCCCTGACCCGCTGACAGGGACTGGCCCCCGCAGCCCTGACCCGCTGACAGGGACTGGCCACCGCAGCCCTGACCCGCTGACAGGGACTGGCCCCCGCAGCCCTGACCCGCTGACAGGGACTGGCCCCCGCAGCCCTGACCCGCTCACAGGGACTGGCCCCCGCAGCCCTGACCCGCTCACAGGGACTGGCCTACACAGACCTGTGCGGCTGACAGGGACTGGCTCCCGGAGCCCTGACCCGCTCACAGGGACTGGACCCCGCCCCACTGACCCGCTCACGGGGACTGGCCCCCGCAGCCCTGACCCGCTCAGGGGGACTGCCCCCCGCAGCCTGACCCGGTCACAGGGTCTGGCCCCCGCAGCCCTGACCCGCTGACATGGACTGGCCCCGCAGCCCTGTCCCGCCACAGGGACTGGCCTACACAGACCTGTGCGGCTGACAGGGATTGACCCCCGCGGCCCTGACCCGCTCACAGGGACTGGCCCCCGCCCCCAGGACCCGCTCACGGGGACTGGCCCCCGCAGCCCTGACCCGCTCCCAGGTACATGTCCCCCGCAGCCCTGATCGGCTCCCAGTGACCGGCCCCCGCTGCCCTGGCCCACTCACAGGGACTGGCCCCCGCAGCCCTGGCCTGCTCACAGGGACTGGCCCCCGCAGCCCTGGCCTGCTCACAGGGGACTGACCCCCGCAGCCCTTGCCCGCTCACAGGGACTGGCCCCCGCAGCCCTGACCCCCTGACAGCTATTTGCCACCGCAGCCCTCACCCGCTCACAGGGACTGGCCCCCGCAGCCATGACACGATCACAGGCACTGTCCCCCGCAGCCCTGTTCCGCTGACATGGACTGGCCCCCGCAGCCCTGTCCCGCCACAGGGACTGGCCCCCGCAGCCCTGTCCCGCTGACATGGACTGGCCCACGCAGCCCTGTCCCGCCACAGGGACTGGCCCCCGCAGCCCTGACCCGCTCCCAGGGACTGGCTCCCGCAGCCCTGACCCCCTGACAGCTATTTGCCACCGCAGCCCTCACCCGCTCACAGGGACTGGTCCCCGCAGCCCTGACCCGCTCCCAGGGACTGGCCCCCGCAGCCCTGACCCCCTGACAGCTATTTGCCACCGCAGCCATCACCCGCTCACAGGGACTGGTCCCCGCAGCCCTGACCCGCTCCCAGGGACTGGCCCACGCAGCCCTGACCCCCTGACAGCTATTTGCCACCGCAGCCCTCACCCGCTCACAGGGACTGGCCGCCGCAGCCCTGACCCGCTCCCAGGGACTGGCCCCCGCAGCCCTGACCCGCTCCCAGGGACTGGCCCCCGCAGCCATGACACGATCACAGGCACTGTCCCCCGCAGCCCTGTCCCGCTGACATGGACAGGCCCCCGCAGCCCTGACAGCTATTTGCCACCGCAGCCCTGACCCGCTCACAGGGACTGGCCCCCGCAGCCATGACACGATCACAGGCACTGTCCCCCGCAGCCCTGTCCCGCTGACATGGACTGGGCCCCGCAGCCCTGTCCCGCCACAGGGACTGGCCCCCGCAGCCCTGTCCCGCTGACATGGACTGGCCCACGCAGCCCTGTCCCGCCACAGGGACTGGCCCCCGCAGCCCTGACCCGCTCCCAGGGACTGGCTCCCGCAGCCCTGACCCCCTGACAGCTATTTGCCACCGCAGCCCTCACCCGCTCACAGGGACTGGTCCCCGCAGCCCTGACCCGCTCCCAGGGACTGGCCCCCGCAGCCCTGACCCCCTGACAGCTATTTGCCACCGCAGCCATCACCCGCTCACAGGGACTGGTCCCCGCAGCCCTGACCCGCTCCCAGGGACTGGCCCCCGCAGCCCTGACCCCCTGACAGCTATTTGCCACCGCAGCCCTCACCCGCTCACAGGGACTGGCCCCCGCAGCCCTGACCCGCTCCCAGGGACTGGCCCCCGCAGCCCTGACCCGCTCCCAGGGACTGGCCCCCGCAGCCCTGACCCGCGCCCAGGTTCTGGCCCCCGCAGCCCAGACTGGCTCCCAGGGACTGGCCCCCGCAGCCCTGACCCACTCCCAGCGACTGGCCCCCGCAGCCCTGACCCGCTCACAGGGACTGGCCCCCGCAGCCCTGACCCGCTCAGGGACTGGCCCCCGCAGCCCTGACCCGCTCCCAGGGACTGGCCCCCGCAGCCCTGACCCGCTCCCAGGGACTGGCCCCCGCAGCCCTGACCCGCTCCCAGGGACTGGCCCCCGCAGCCCTGAACCGCTCCCAGGGAATGGACTGGCCCCGCAGCCCTGTCCCGCCACAGGGACTGGCCTACACAGACCTGTGCGGCTGACAGGGATTGGCCCCCGCAGCCCTGACCCGCTCACAGGGACTGGCCCCCGCCCCCCCGACCCCCTGACAGGGACTTGCCCCCGCAGCCCTGACCCGCTCCCAGGTACATGTCCCCCGCAGCCCTGATCGGCTCACAGGGACTGGCCCCCGCAGCCCTGGCCTGCTCACAGGGGACTGACCCCCGCAGCCCTTGCCCGCTCACAGGGACTGGCCCCCGCAGCCCTGACCCCCTGACAGCTATTTGCCACCGCAGCCCTCACCCGCTCACAGGGACTGGCCCCCGCAGCCATGACACGATCACAGGCACTGTCCCCCGCAGCCCTGTCCTGCTGACATGGACTGGCCCCCGCAGCCCTGTCCCGCCACAGGGACTGGCCCCCGCAGCCCTGTCCCGCTGACATGGACTGGCCCCCGCAGCCCTGTCCCGCCACAGGGACTGGCCCCCGCAGCCCTGACCCGCTCCCAGGGACTGGCTCCCGCAGCCCTGACCCCCTGACAGCTATTTGCCACCGCAGCCCTCACCCGCTCACAGGGACTGGTCCCCGCAGCCCTGACCCGCTCCCAGGGACTGGCCCCCGCAGCCCTGACCCCCTGATAGCTATTTGCCACCGCAGCCATCACCCGTTCGCATGGACAGGCCCCCGCAGCCCTGACCCGCTCCCAGTGACTGGACCCCGCAGCCCTGACCCGCTCCCATGGACTGGCCCCCGCAGCCCTGACCCGCTCACAGGGACTGTCCCCCGCAGCCCTGACCCGCTCTCAGGGACTGTCCCCCGCAGCCCTGACCCGCTCAAAGGGTCTGGCCCCCGCTGCCCTGACCCGCTCACGGGGACTGGCCCCCGCAGCCCTGACCCGCTCACAGGGACAGGCCCCCGCAGCCCTGACCTGCTCACAGGGACTGGCCCCCGCAGCCTGACCCGCTCACAGGGACTGGCCCCCGCAGCCCTGACCCGCTCTCAGGGTCTGGCCCCCGCAGCCCTGACCCGCTCTCAGGTCTGGCCCCCGCACCCCTGACCGCCTCCCAGGGACTGGCCCCCGCAGCCCTGACCCGCTCCCAGGGACTGGCCCCCGCAGCCCTGACCCGCTCCCAGGGACTGTCCCCCGCAGCCCTGACCCGCTCACAGGGGCTGTCCCCCGCAGCCCTGACCCGCTCACGGGGACTGCCCCCCGCAGCCCTGACCCGCTCACAGGGACTGGCCCCCGCAGCCCTGACCCGCTCACAGGGACTGGCGCCCGCAGCCCTGACCCGCTCACTGGGACTGGCCCCCGCAGCCCTGACCCCCTGACAGCTATTTGCCGCCGCAGCCCTCACCCGCTCACAGGGACTGGCCCCCGCAGCCCTGACCCGCTCCCAGGGACTGACCCCCGCAGCCCTGACCCGCTCCCAGGGACTGGCCCCCGCAGCCCTGACCCGCTCCCAGGGACTGGCCCCCGCAGCCCTGACTCGCTCCCAGGTACAGGCCCCCGCAGCCCAGACCGGCTCCCAGGGACTGGCCCCCGCAGCCCTGACCCGCTCACAGGGACTGGCCCCCGCCCCCCTGACCCGCTCCCATGGACTGGCCCCCGCAGCCCTGACCCGCGCCCAGGTTCTGGCCCCCGCAGCCCAGACTGGCTCCCAGGGACTGGCCCCCGCAGCCCTGACCCGCTCACAGGGACTGGCCCCCGCAGCCCTGACCCGCTCAGGGACTGGTCCCCGCAGCCCTGACCCGCTCCCAGGGACTGGCCCCCGCAGCCCTGACCCGCTCCCAGGGACTGGCCCCCGCAGCCCTGACCCGCTCCCAGGGACTGGCCCCCGCAGCCCTGAACCGCTCCCAGGGAATGGACTGGCCCCGCAGCCCTGTCCCGCCACAGGGACTGGCCTACACAGACCTGTGCGGCTGACAGGGATTGGCCCCCGCAGCCCTGACCCGCTCACAGGGACTGGCCCCCGCCCCCCCGACCCCCTGACAGGGACTGGCCCCCGCAGCCCTGACCCGCTCCCAGGTACATGTCCCCCGCAGCCCTGATCGGCTCACAGGGACTGGCCCCCGCAGCCCTGGCCTGCTCACAGGGACTGGCCCCCGCAGCCCTGACCCGCTCACAGGGACCGGCCCCCGAGGCCCTGACCCGCTGACAGGGACCGGCCCCCGCAGCCCTGACCCGCTGACAGGGACTGGCCCCCGCAGCCCTGACCCGCTGACAGGGACTGGCCACCGCAGCCCTGACCCGCTGACAGGGACTGGCCCCCGCAGCCCTGACCCGCTGACAGGGACTGGCCCCCGCAGCCCTGACCCGCTCACAGGGACTGGCCCCCGCAGCCCTGACCCGCTCACAGGGACTGGCCTACACAGACCTGTGCGGCTGACAGGGACTGGCTCCCGGAGCCCTGACCCGCTCACAGGGACTGGACCCGCACCACTGACCAGCTCACGGGGACTGGCCCCCGCAGCCCTGACCCGCTCAGGGGGACTGCCCCCCGCAGCCTGACCCGGTCACAGGGTCTGGCCCCCGCAGCCCTGACCCGCTGACATGGACTGGCCCCGCAGCCCTGTCCCGCCACAGGGACTGGCCTACACAGACCTGTGCGGCTGACAGGGATTGACCCCCGCGGCCCTGACCCGCTCACAGGGACTGGCCCCCGCCCCCAGGACCCGCTCACGGGGACTGGCCCCCGCAGCCCTGACCCGCTCCCAGGTACATGTCCCCCGCAGCCCTGATCGGCTCCCAGTGACCGGCCCCCGCAGCCCTGACCCGCTCACAGGGACTGGCCCCCGCAGCACTGACCCCGTGACAGGGACTGGTCCCCGCAGCCCTGACCCCCTGATAGGGACTGGCCCCCGCAGCCCTGGCCCGCTCACAGGGACTGGCCCCCGCTGCCCTGGCCCACTCACAGGGACTGGCCCCCGCAGCCCTGGCCTGCTCACAGGGACTGGCCCCCGCAGCCCTGGCCTGCTCACAGGGGACTGACCCCCGCAGCCCTTGCCCGCTCACAGGGACTGGCCCCCGCAGCCCTGACCCCCTGACAGCTATTTGCCACCGCAGCCCTCACCCGCTCACAGGGACTGGCCCCCGCAGCCATGACACGATCACAGGCACTGTCCCCCGCAGCCCTGTTCCGCTGACATGGACTGGCCCCCGCAGCCCTGTCCCGCCACAGGGACTGGCCCCCGCAGCCCTGTCCCGCTGACATGGACTGGCCCACGCAGCCCTGTCCCGCCACAGGGACTGGCCCCCGCAGCCCTGACCCGCTCCCAGGGACTGGCTCCCGCAGCCCTGACCCCCTGACAGCTATTTGCCACCGCAGCCCTCACCCGCTCACAGGGACTGGTCCCCGCAGCCCTGACCCGCTCCCAGGGACTGGCCCCCGCAGCCCTGACCCCCTGACAGCTATTTGCCACCGCAGCCCTCACCCGCTCACAGGGACTGGCCGCCGCAGCCCTGACCCGCTCCCAGGGACTGGCCCCCGCAGCCCTGACCCGCTCCCAGGGTCTGGCCCCCGCAGCCATGACACGATCACAGGCACTGTCCCCCGCAGCCCTGTCCCGCTGACATGGACAGGCCCCCGCAGCCCTGACAGCTATTTGCCACCGCAGCCCTGACCCGCTCACAGGGACTGGCCCCCGCAGCCATGACACGATCACAGGCACTGTCCCCCGCAGCCCTGTCCCGCTGACATGGACTGGGCCCCGCAGCCCTGTCCCGCCACAGGGACTGGCCCCCGCAGCCCTGTCCCGCTGACATGGACTGGCCCACGCAGCCCTGTCCCGCCACAGGGACTGGCCCCCGCAGCCCTGACCCGCTCCCAGGGACTGGCTCCCGTAGCCCTGACCCCCTGACAGCTATTTGCCACCGCAGCCCTCACCCGCTCACAGGGACTGGTCCCCGCAGCCCTGACCCGCTCCCAGGGACTGGCCCCCGCAGCCCTGACCCCCTGACAGCTATTTGCCACCGCAGCCATCACCCGCTCACAGGGACTGGTCCCCGCAGCCCTGACCCGCTCCCAGGGACTGGCCCCCGCAGCCCTGACCCCCTGACAGCTATTTGCCACCGCAGCCCTCACCCGCTCACAGGGACTGGCCCCCGCAGCCCTGACCCGCGCCCAGGTTCTGGCCCCCGCAGCCCAGACTGGCTCCCAGGGACTGGCCCCCGCAGCCCTGACCCACTCCCAGCGACTGGCCCCCGCAGCCCTGACCCGCTCACAGGGACTGGCCCCCGCAGCCCTGACCCGCTCAGGGACTGGCCCCCGCAGCCCTGACCCGCTCCCAGGGACTGGCCCCCGCAGCCCTGACCCGCTCCCAGGGACTGGCCCCCGCAGCCCTGACCCGCTCCCAGGGACTGGCCCCCGCAGCCCTGAACCGCTCCCAGGGAATGGACTGGCCCCGCAGCCCTGTCCCGCCACAGGGACTGGCCTACACAGACCTGTGCGGCTGACAGGGATTGGCCCCCGCAGCCCTGACCCGCTCACAGGGACTGGCCCCCGCCCCCCCGACCCCCTGACAGGGACTTGCCCCCGCAGCCCTGACCCGCTCCCAGGTACATGTCCCCCGCAGCCCTGATCGGCTCACAGGGACTGGCCCCCGCAGCCCTGGCCTGCTCACAGGGGACTGACCCCCGCAGCCCTTGCCCGCTCACAGGGACTGGCCCCCGCAGCCCTGACCCCCTGACAGCTATTTGCCACCGCAGCCCTCACCCGCTCACAGGGACTGGCCCCCGCAGCCATGACACGATCACAGGCACTGTCCCCCGCAGCCCTGTCCCGCTGACATGGACTGGCCCCCGCAGCCCTGTCCCGCCACAGGCACTGGCCCCCGCATCCCTGTCCCGCTGACATGGACTGGCCCACGCAGCCCTGTCCCGCCACAGGGACTGGCCCCCGCAGCCCTGACCCGCTCCCAGGGACTGGCTCCCGCAGCCCTGACCCCCTGACAGCTATTTGCCACCGCAGCCCTCACCCGCTCACAGGGACTGGTCCCCGCAGCCCTGACCCGCTCCCAGGGACTGGCCCCCGCAGCCCTGACCCCCTGATAGCTATTTGCCACCGCAGCCATCACCCGTTCGCATGGACAGGCCCCCGCAGCCCTGACCCGCTCCCAGTGACTGGCCCCCGCACCCCTGACTGCCTCCCAGGGACTGGCCCCCGCAGCCCTGACCCGCTCTCAGGGTCTGGCCCCCGCAGCCCTGACCCGCTCTCAGGTCTGGCCCCCGCACCCCTGACCGCCTCCCAGGGACTGGCCCCCGCAGCCCTGACCCGCTCCCAGGGACTGGCCCCCGCAGCCCTGACCCGCTCCCAGGGACTGTCCCCCGCAGCCCTGACCCGCTCCCAGGGACTGGCCCCCGCAGCCCTGACCCCCTGATAGCTATTTGCCACCGCAGCCATCACCCGTTCGCATGGACAGGCCCCCGCAGCCCTGACCCGCTCCCAGTGACTGGACCCCGCAGCCCTGACCCGCTCCCATGGACTGGCCCCCGCAGCCCTGACCCGCTCACAGGGACTGTCCCCCGCAGCCCTGACCCGCTCTCAGGGACTGTCCCCCGCAGCCCTGACCCGCTCAAAGGGTCTGGCCCCCGCAGCCCTGACCCGCTCACGGGGACTGGCCCCCGCAGCCCTGACCCGCTCACAGGGACTGGCCCCCGCAGCCCTGACCTGCTCACAGGGACTGGCCCCCGCAGCCTGACCCGCTCACAGGGACTGGCCCCCGCAGCCCTGACCCGCTCTCAGGGTCTGGCCCCCGCAGCCCTGACCCGCTCTCAGGTCTGGCCCCCGCACCCCTGACTGCCTCCCAGGGACTGGCCCCCGCAGCCCTGACCCGCTCCCAGGGACTGGCCCCCGCAGCCCTGACCCGCTCCCAGGGACTGTCCCCCGCAGCCCTGACCCGCTCACAGGGGCTGTCCCCCGCAGCCCTGACCCGCTCACGGGGACTGCCCCCCGCAGCCCTGACCCGCTCACAGGGACTGGCCCCCGCAGCCCTGACCCGCTCACAGGGACTGGCGCCCGCAGCCCTGACCCGCTCACTGGGACTGGCCCCCGCAGCCCTGACCCCCTGACAGCTATTTGCCGCCGCAGCCCTCACCCGCTCACAGGGACTGGCCCCCGCAGCCCTGACCCGCTCCCAGGGACTGGCCCCCGCAGCCCTGACCCGCTCCCAGGGACTGGCCCCCGCAGCCCTGACCCGCTCCCAGGGACTGGCCCCCGCAGCCCTGACTCGCTCCCAGGTACAGGCCCCCGCAGCCCAGACCGGCTCCCAGGGACTGGCCCCCGCAGCCCTGACCCGCTCACAGGGACTGACCCCCGCCCCCCTGACCCGCTCACGGGGACTGGCCCCCGCAGCCCTGACCCGCTCACGGGGACTGGCCCCCGCAGCCCTGACCCGCTCACAGGGACTGGTCCCCGCAGCCCTGACCCCCTGACAGGGACTGGTCCCCGCAGCCCTGACCCGCTCACAGGGACTGGTCCCCGCAGCCCTGACCCGCTCACAGGGACTGGACCCCGCAGCCCAGACCCGCTCCCAGGGACTGGCCCCCGCAGCCCTGACCCCCTGACAGCTATTTGCCACCGCAGCCCTCACCCGCTCACAGGGACTGGTCCCCGCAGCCCTGACCCGCTCCCAGGGACTGGCCCCCGCAGCCCTGACCCCCTGACAGCTATATGCCACCGCAGCCCTCACCCGCTCCCAGCGACTGGCCCCGGCAGCCCTGACCCGCTACCAGGGAGTGGCCCCCGCAGCCCTGACCCGCTCCCAGGGAATGGCTTCCGCAGCCCTGAACCGCTCCCAGGGACTGGCCCCCGCAGCCCTGTCCCGCCACAGGGACTGGCCCCCGCAGCCCTGTCCCGCTGACATGGACTGGCCCACGCAGCCCTGTCCCGCCACAGGGACTGGCCCCCGCAGCCCTGACCCGCTCCCAGGGACTGGCTCCCGCAGCCCTGACCCCCTGACAGCTATTTGCCACCGCAGCCCTCACCCGCTCACAGGGACTGGTCCCCGCAGCCCTGACCCGCTCCCAGGGACTGGCCCCCGCAGCCCTGACCCCCTGATAGCTATTTGCCACCGCAGCCATCACCCGTTCGCATGGACAGGCCCCCGCAGCCCTGACCCGCTCCCAGTGACTGGACCCCGCAGCCCTGACCCGCTCCCATGGACTGGCCCCCGCAGCCCTGACCCGCTCACAGGGACTGTCCCCCGCAGCCCTGACCCGCTCTCAGGGACTGTCCCCCGCAGCCCTGACCCGCTCAAAGGGTCTGGCCCCCGCAGCCCTGACCCGCTCACGGGGACTGGCCCCCGCAGCCCTGACCCGCTCACAGGGACTGGCGCCCGCAGCCCTGACCTGCTCACAGGGACTGGCCCCCGCAGCCTGACCCGCTCACAGGGACTGGCCCCCGCAGCCCTGACCCGCTCTCAGGGTCTGGCCCCCGCAGCCCTGACCCGCTCTCAGGTCTGGCCCCCGCACCCCTGACCGCCTCCCAGGGACTGGCCCCCGCAGCCCTGACCCGCTCCCAGGGACTGGCCCCCGCAGCCCTGACCCGCTCCCAGGGACTGTCCCCCGCAGCCCTGACCCGCTCACAGGGGCTGTCCCCCGCAGCCCTGACCCGCTCACGGGGACTGCCCCCCGCAGCCCTGACCCGCTCACAGGGACTGGCCCCCGCAGCCCTGACCCGCTCACAGGGACTGGCGCCCGCAGCCCTGACCCGCTCACTGGGACTGGCCCCCGCAGCCCTGACCCCCTGACAGCTATTTGCCGCCGCAGCCCTCACCCGCTCACAGGGACTGGCCCCCGCAGCCCTGACCCGCTCCCAGGGACTGGCCCCCGCAGCCCTGACCCGCTCCCAGGGACTGGCCCCCGCAGCCCTGACTCGCTCCCAGGTACAGGCCCCCGCAGCCCAGACCGGCTCCCAGGGACTGGCCCCCGCAGCCCTGACCCGCTCACAGGGACTGACCCCCGCCCCCCTGACCCGCTCACGGGGACTGGCCCCCGCAGCCCTGACCCGCTCACGGGGACTGGCCCCCGCAGCCCTGACCCGCTCACAGGGACTGGTCCCCGCAGCCCTGACCCCCTGACAGGGACTGGTCCCCGCAGCCCTGACCCGCTCACAGGGACTGGTCCCCGCAGCCCTGACCCGCTCACAGGGACTGGACCCCGCAGCCCAGACCCGCT
Source organism: Stegostoma tigrinum (assembly GCF_030684315.1). Taxonomy (NCBI): domain Eukaryota; kingdom Metazoa; phylum Chordata; class Chondrichthyes; order Orectolobiformes; family Stegostomatidae; genus Stegostoma; species Stegostoma tigrinum. The sequence continues at coordinate 785,587 of NW_026728065.1, read as the reverse complement.
CCCAGGGACTGGCCCCCGCAGCCCTGACCCCCTGACAGCTATTTGCCACCGCAGCCCTCACCCGCTCACAGGGACTGGTCCCCGCAGCCCTGACCCGCTCCCAGGGACTGGCCCCCGCAGCCCTGACCCCCTGACAGCTATATGCCACCGCAGCCCTCACCCGCTCCCAGCGACTGGCCCCGGCAGCCCTGACCCGCTACCAGGGAGTGGCCCCCGCAGCCCTGACCCGCTCCCAGGGAATGGCTTCCGCAGCCCTGAACCGCTCCCAGGGACTGGCCCCTGCAGCCCTGACCCGCTCCCAGGTACTGGCCCCCGCAGCCCTGACCGGCTCCCAGGTACTGGGACCCGCAGCCCTGACCAGCTCCCAGGGACTGGCCCCCGCAGCCCTGACCCGCTCACAGGGACTGTCCTCCGCAGCCCTGACCCGCTCCCAGGGACTGGCTCCCGCAGCCCTGACCCGCTCCCAGGTACTGGCCCCCGCAGCCCTGACCCGCTCCCAGGGACTGGCCCCCGCAGCCCTGAACCGCTCCCTGGGACTGGCCCCCGCAGCCCTGACCCGCTCCCAGGTACTGGCCCCCGCAGGCCTGACCGGCTCCCAGGGACCGGCCCCCGCAGCCCTGACCTGCTCCTAGGGACCGGCCCCCGCAGCCCTGACCCGCTCACAGGGACCGTCCCCCGCAGCCCTGACCCGCTCACAGGGACCGGCTCCCGCAGCCCTGACCCCCTCACAGGGACCGGCCCCCGCAGCCCTGACCCGCTCACAGGGACTGGCCCCCGCAGCCATGACGCAATCACAGGCACTGTCCCCCGCAGCCCTGTCCCGCTGACATGGACTGGCCCCCGCCGCCCTGACCCCCTGACAGCTATTTGCCACCGCAGCCCTCACCCGCTCACAGGGACTGGCCCCCGCAGCCATGACACAATCAGAGGCACTGTCCCCCGCAGCCCTGTCCCGCTGACATGGACTGGCCCCCGCAGCCCTGACCCCCTGACAGCTAATTGCCATCGCAGCCGTCACCCGCTCATAGGGACTGGCCCCCGCTGCCCTGACCCGCTCCCTGGGACTGGCCCCCGCAGCCCTGACCCCCTGACAGCTATTTGCCACCGCAGCCCTCACCCGGTCACAGGGACTGGTCCCCGCAGCCCTGACCCGCTCCCAGGGACTGGCCCCCGCAGCCCTGACCCCCTGACAGCTATTTGCCACCGCAGCCATCACCCGCTCACAGGGACTGGTCCCCGCAGCCCTGACCCGCTCCCAGGGACTGGCCCACGCAGCCCTGACCCCCTGACAGCTATTTGCCACCGCAGCCCTCACCCGCTCACAGGGACTGGCCCCCGCAGCCCTGACCCGCTCACAGGGACTGGCCCCCGCAGCCCTGACCCGCTCCCAGGGACTGGCCCCCGCAGCCATGACACGATCACAGGCACTGTCCCCCGCAGCCCTGTCCCGCTGACATGGACTGGGCCCCGCAGCCCTGTCCCGCCACAGGGACTGGCCCCCGCAGCCCTGTCCCGCTGACATGGACTGGCCCACGCAGCCCTGTCCCGCCACAGGGACTGGCCCCCGCAGCCCTGACCCGCTCCCAGGGACTGGCTCCCGCAGCCCTGACCCCCTGACAGCTATTTGCCACCGCAGCCCTCACCCGCTCACAGGGACTGGTCCCCGCAGCCCTGACCCGCTCCCAGGGACTGGCCCCCGCAGCCCTGACCCCCTGACAGCTATTTGCCACCGCAGCCATCACCCGCTCACAGGGACTGGTCCCCGCAGCCCTGACCCGCTCCCAGGGACTGGCCCCCGCAGCCCTGACCCCCTGACAGCTATTTGCCACCGCAGCCCTGACCCGCTCCCAGGGACTGGCCCTCGCAGCCCTGACCCGCTCCCAGGGACTGGCCCCCGCAGCCCTGACCCGCGCCCAGGTTCTGGCCCCCGCAGCCCAGACTGGCTCCCAGGGACTGGCCCCCGCAGCCCTGACCCACTCCCAGGGACTGGCCCCCGCAGCCCTGACCCGCTCACAGGGACTGGCCCCCGCAGCCCTGACCCGCTCAGGGACTGGCCCCCGCAGCCCTGACCCGCTCCCAGGGACTGGCCCCCGCAGCCCTGACCCGCTCCCAGGGACTGGCCCCCGCAGCCCTGACCCGCTCCCAGGGACTGGCCCCCGCAGCCCTGAACCGCTCCCAGGGAATGGACTGGCCCCGCAGCCCTGTCCCGCCACAGGGACTGGCCTACACAGACCTGTGCGGCTGACAGGGATTGGCCCCCGCAGCCCTGACCCGCTCACAGGGACTGGCCCCCGCCCCCCCGACCCCCTGACAGGGACTTGCCCCCGCAGCCCTGACCCGCTCCCAGGTACATGTCCCCCGCAGCCCTGATCGGCTCACAGGGACTGGCCCCCGCAGCCCTGGCCTGCTCACAGGAGACTGACCCCCGCAGCCCTTGCCCGCTCACAGGGACTGGCCTCCGCAGCCCTGACCCCCTGACAGCTATTTGCCACCGCAGCCCTCACCCGCTCACAGGGACTGGCCCCCGCAGCCATGACACGATCACAGGCACTGTCCCCCGCAGCCCTGTCCCGCTGACATGGACTGGCCCCCGCTGCCCTGTCCCGCCACAGGGACTGGCCCCCGCAGCCCTGTCCCGCTGACATGGACTGGCCCACGCAGCCCTGTCCCGCCACAGGGACTGGCCCCCGCAGCCCTGACCCGCTCCCAGGGACTGGCTCCCGCAGCCCTGACCCCCTGACAGCTATTTGCCACCGCAGCCCTCACCCGCTCACAGGGACTGGTCCCCGCAGCCCTGACCCGCTCCCAGGGACTGGCCCCCGCAGCCCTGACCCCCTGATAGCTATTTGCCACCGCAGCCATCACCCGTTCGCATGGACTGGCCCCCGCAGCCCTGACCCGCTCCCAGTGACTGGACCCCGCAGCCCTGACCCGCTCCCATGGACTGGCCCCCGCAGCCCTGACCCGCTCACAGGGACTGTCCCCCGCAGCCCTGACCCGCTCTCAGGGACTGTCCCCCGCAGCCCTGACCCGCTCAAAGGGTCTGGCCCCCGCAGCCCTGACCCGCTCACGGGGACTGGCCCCCGCAGCCCTGACCCGCTCACAGGGACTGGCCCCCGCAGCCCTGACCTGCTCACAGGGACTGGCCCCCGCAGCCTGACCCGCTCACAGGGACTGGACCCCGCAGCCCTGACCCGCTCTCAGGGTCTGGCCCCCGCAGCCCTGACCCGCTCTCAGGTCTGGCCCCCGCACCCCTGACCGCCTCCCAGGGACTGGCCCCCGCAGCCCTGACCCGCTCCCAGGGACTGGCCCCCGCAGCCCTGACCCGCTCCCAGGGACTGTCCCCCGCAGCCCTGACCCGCTCACAGGGGCTGTCCCCCGCAGCCCTGACCCGCTCACGGGGACTGCCCCCCGCAGCCCTGACCCGCTCACAGGGACTGGCCCCCGCAGCCCTGACCCGCTCACAGGGACTGGCGCCCGCAGCCCTGACCCGCTCACTGGGACTGGCCCCCGCAGCCCTGACCCCCTGACAGCTATTTGCCGCCGCAGCCCTCACCCGCTCACAGGGACTGGCCCCCGCAGCCCTGACCCGCTCCCAGGGACTGGCCCCCGCAGGCCTGACCCGCTCCCAGGGACTGGCCCCCGCAGCCCTGACCCGCTCACAGGGACTGGCCCCCGCAGCCCTGACCCCCTGACAGGGACTGGTCCCCGCAGCCCTGACCCGCACACAGGGACTGGTCCCCGCAGCCCTGACCCGCTCACAGGGACTGGAACCCGCAGCCCAGACCCGCTCCCAGGGACTGGCCCCCGCAGCCCTGACCCCCTGACAGGGACTGGTCCCCGCAGCCCTGACCCGCACACAGGGACTGGTCCCCGCAGCCCTGACCCGCTCACAGGGACTGGAACCCGCAGCCCAGACCCGCTCCCAGGGACTGGCCCCCGCAGCCCTGACCCCCTGACAGCTATTTGCCACCGCAGCCCTCACCCGCTCACAGGGACTGGTCCCCGCAGCCCTGACCCGCTCCCAGGGACTGGCCCCCGCAGCCCTGACCCCCTGACAGCTATATGCCACCGCAGCCCTCACCCGCTCCCAGCGACTGGCCCCGGCAGCCCTGACCCGCTACCAGGGACTGGCCCCCGCAGCCCTGACCCGCTCCCAGGGAATGGCTTCCGCAGCCCTGAACCGCTCCCAGGGACTGGCCCCTGCAGCCCTGACCCGCTCCCAGGTACTGGCCCCCGCAGCCCTGACCGGCTGCCAGGTACTGGGACCCGCAGCCCTGACCAGCTCCCAGGGACTGGCCCCCGCAGCCCTGACCCGCTCACAGGGACTGTCCTCCGCAGCCCTGACCCGCTCCCAGGGACTGGCCCCCGCAGCCCTGACCCGCTCCCAGGTACTGGCCCCCGCAGCCCTGACCCGCTCCCAGGGACTGGCCCCCGCAGCCCTGAACCGCTCCCTGGGACTGGCCCCCGCAGCCCTGACCCGCTCCCAGGTACTGGCCCCCGCAGGCCTGACCGGCTCCCAGGGACCGGCCCCCGCAGCCCTGACCTGCTCCTATGGACCGGCCCCCGCAGCCCTGACCCGCTCACAGGGACCGTCCCCCGCAGCCCTGACCCGCTCACAGGGACCGGCTCCCGCAGCCCTGACCCCCTCACAGGGACCGGCCCCCGCAGCCCTGACCCGCTCACAGGGACTGGCCCCAGCAGCCATGACGCAATCACAGGCACTGTCCCCCGCAGCCCTGTCCCGCTGACATGGACTGGCCCCCGCCGCCCTGACCCCCTGACAGCTATTTGCCACCGCAGCCCTCACCCGCTCACAGGGACTGGCCCCCGCAGCCATGACACAATCACAGGCACTGTCCCCCGCAGCCCTGTCCCGCTGACATGGACTGGCCCCCGCAGCCCTGACCCCCTGACAGCTAATTGCCATCGCAGCCGTCACCCGCTCATAGGGACTGGCCCCCGCTGCCCTGACCCGCTCCCTGGGACTGGCCCCCGCAGCCCTGACCCCCTGACAGCTATTTGCCACCGCAGCCCTCACCCGGTCACAGGGACTGGTCCCCGCAGCCCTGACCCGCTCCCTGGGACTGGCCCCCGCAGCCCTGACCCCCTGACAGCTATTTGCCACCGCAGCCCTGACCCGTTCACAGGGACTGTCCCCCGCAGCCCTGACCCGCTCACAGGGACTGGCCCCCGCAACCCTGACCCGCTCACAGGGACTGGCCCCTGCAGCCCTGACCCGCTCACAGGGTCTGGTCCCCGCAGCCCTGAGCCGCTCACAGGGACTGGTCCCCGCAGCCCTGACCCGCTCACAGGGACTGGCCCCCGCAGCCCTGACCCCCTGACAGCTATTTGCCACCGCAGCCTGACCCGCTCACAGGGACTGTCCCCCGCAGCCCAGACCCGCTCACAGGGACTGTCCCCCGCAGCCCTGACCCGCTCACAGGGACTGTCCTCCGCAGCCCTGACCCGCTCACAGGGCCTGGCCCGCGCAGCCCTCCCCGCTCACAGGGACTGGCCCCCCAGCCCTGACCCGCTCACAGGTATCTTCGCCCGCTGCCCTGTCCCGCTGACAGCTATTTGCCACCGCAGCCTTGACCCGCTCACAGGGACCGGCCCCCGCAGCCCTGACCCGCTCACAGGGACTGGCCCCCGCAGCCCTAACCCGCTCACAGCGTCTGGCCCCCGCAGCCCTGACCCGCTCACAGGGACCGGCCCCCGCAGCCCTGACCCGCTCACAGGGACCGGCCCCCGCAGCCCTGACCCGCTCACAGGGACTGGCCCCCGCAGCCCTGACCCGCTCACAGGGACCGGCCCCTGCTGCCCTGACCCGCTCACATGGACCGGCCCCCGCATCCCTGTGCCGCTGACAGGGACTGGCCCCCGCAGCCCTGACCCGCTGACAGGGACTGGCCCCCGCAGCCCTGACCCGCTAACAGGGACTGGCCCCCGCAGCCCTGACCCGCTCACAGGGACTGGCCCCCGCTGCCCTCACCCGCTCCCAGGGACTGGCCCCCGCAGCCCTGACCCGCTCCCAGGGTCTGGCCCCCGCAGCCCTGACCCGCTCACAGGGACCGGCCCCCGCAGCCCTGACCCGCTCACAGGGACTGGCCCCCGCAGCCCTGACCCGCTCACAGGGACTGGTCCCCGCAGCCCTGACCCGCTCCCTGGGACTGGCCCCCGCAGCCCTGACCCCCTGACAGCTATTTGCCACCGCAGCCCTGACCCGTTCACAGGGACTGTCCCCCGCAGCCCTGACCCGCTCACAGGGACTGGCCCCCGCAGCCCTGACCCGCTCACAGGGACTGGCCCCCGCAGGCCTGACCCGCTCTCAGGGACTGGCCCCCGCAGCCCTGACCCGCTCACAGGGTCTGGTCCCCGCAGCCCTGAGCCGCTCACAGGGACTGGTCCGCGCAGCCCTGACCCGCTCACAGGGACTGGCCCCCGCAGCCCTGACCCCCTGACAGCTATTTGCCACCGCAGCCCTCACCTGCTAACAGGGACTGGCCCCCGCAGCCATGACACGATCACAGGCACTGTCCCCTGCTGCCCTGTCCCGCTGACAGCTATTTGCCACCGCAGCCTGACCCGCTCACAGGGACTGTCCCCCGCAGCCCAGACCCGCTCACAGGGACTGTCCCCCGCAGCCCTGACCCGCTCACAGGGACTGTCCCCCGCAGCCCTGACCCGCTCACAGGGCCTAGCCCGCGCAGCCCTCCCCGCTCACAGGGACTGGCCCCCCAGCCCTGACCCGCTCACAGGTATCTTCGCCCGCTGCCCTGTCCCGCTGACAGCTATTTGCCACCGCAGCCTTGACCCGCTCACAGGGACCGGCCCCCGCAGCCCTGACCCGCTCACAGGGACTGGCCCCCGCAGCCCTAACCCGCTCACAGCGTCTGGCCCCCGCAGTCCTGACCCGCTGACAGGGACCGGCCCCCGCAGCCCTGACCCGCTCACAGGGACCGGCCCCCGCAGCCCTGACCCGCTCACAGGGACTGGCCCCCGCGGCCCTGACCCGCTCACAGGGACCGGCCCCTGCTGCCCTGACCCGCTCACAGGGACCGGCCCCCGCATCCCTGACCCGCTGACAGGGACTGGCCCCCGCAGCCCTGACCCGCTGACAGGGACTGGCCCCCGCAGCCCTGACCCGCTAACAGGGACTGGCCCCCGCAGCCCTGACCCGCTCACAGGGACTGGCCCCCGCTGCCCTCACCCGCTCCCAGGGACTGGCCCCCGCAGCCCTGACCCGCTCCCAGGGTTTGGCCCCCGCAGCCCTGACCCGCTCACAGGGACCGGCCCCCGCAGCCCTGACCCGCTCACAGGGACTGGCCCCCGCAGCCCTGACCCGCTCACATGGTCTGGCCCCCGCAGCCCTGACCCGCTCCCAGGGTCTGCCCCCGCAGCCCTGACCCGCTCACAGGGACCGGCCCCCGCAGCCCTGACCCGCTCACAGGGACCGGCCCCCGCAGCCCTGACCCGCTCACAGGGACTGGCCCCAGCAGCCATGACGCAATCACAGGCACTGTCCCCCGCAGCCCTGTCCCGCTGACATGGACTGGCCCCCGCCGCCCTGACCCCCTGACAGCTATTTGCCACCGCAGCCCTCACCCGCTCACAGGGACTGGCCCCCGCAGCCATGACACAATCACAGGCACTGTCCCCCGCAGCCCTGTCCCGCTGACATGGACTGGCCCCCGCAGCCCTGACCCCCTGACAGCTAATTGCCATCGCAGCCGTCACCCGCTCATAGGGACTGGCCCCCGCTGCCCTGACCCGCTCCCTGGGACTGGCCCCCGCAGCCCTGACCCCCTGACAGCTATTTGCCACCGCAGCCCTCACCCGGTCACAGGGACTGGTCCCCGCAGCCCTGACCCGCTCCCTGGGACTGGCCCCCGCAGCCCTGACCCCCTGACAGCTATTTGCCACCGCAGCCCTGACCCGTTCACAGGGACTGTCCCCCGCAGCCCTGACCCGCTCACAGGGACTGGCCCCCGCAACCCTGACCCGCTCACAGGGTCTGGTCCCCGCAGCCCTGAGCCGCTCACAGGGACTGGTCCCCGCAGCCCTGACCCGCTCACAGGGACTGGCCCCCGCAGCCCTGACCCCCTGACAGCTATTTGCCACCGCAGCCTGACCCGCTCACAGGGACTGTCCCCCGCAGCCCAGACCCGCTCACAGGGACTGTCCCCCGCAGCCCTGACCCGCTCACAGGGACTGTCCTCCGCAGCCCTGACCCGCTCACAGGGCCTGGCCCGCGCAGCCCTCCCCGCTCACAGGGACTGGCCCCCCAGCCCTGACCCGCTCACAGGTATCTTCGCCCGCTGCCCTGTCCCGCTGACAGCTATTTGCCACCGCAGCCTTGACCCGCTCACAGCGACCGGCCCCCGCAGCCCTGACCCGCTCACAGGGACTGGCCCCCGCAGCCCTAACCCGCTCACAGCGTCTGGCCCCCGCAGCCCTGACCCGCTCACAGGGACCGGCCCCCGCAGCCCTGACCCGCTCACAGGGACCGGCCCCCGCAGCCATGACCCGCTCACAGGGACTGGCCCCCGCAGCCCTGACCCGCTCACAGGGACCGGCCCCTGCTGCCCTGACCCGCTCACATGGACCGGCCCCCGCATCCCTGTGCCGCTGACAGGGACTGGCCCCCGCAGCCCTGACCCGCTGACAGGGACTGGCCCCCGCAGCCCTGACCCGCTAACAGGGACTGGCCCCCGCAGCCCTGACCCGCTCACAGGGACTGGCCCCCGCTGCCCTCACCCGCTCCCAGGGACTGGCCCCCGCAGCCCTGACCCGCTCCCAGGGTCTGGCCCCCGCAGCCCTGACCCGCTCACAGGGACCGGCCCCCGCAGCCCTGACCCGCTCACAGGGACTGGCCCCCGCAGCCCTGACCCGCTCACAGGGACTGGTCCCCGCAGCCCTGACCCGCTCCCTGGGACTGGCCCCCGCAGCCCTGACCCCCTGACAGCTATTTGCCACCGCAGCCCTGACCCGTTCACAGGGACTGTCCCCCGCAGCCCTGACCCGCTCACAGGGACTGGCCCCCGCAGCCCTGACCCGCTCACAGGGACTGGCCCCCGCAGGCCTGACCCGCTCTCAGGGACTGGCCCCCGCAGCCCTGACCCGCTCACAGGGTCTGGTCCCCGCAGCCCTGAGCCGCTCACAGGGACTGGTCCGCGCAGCCCTGACCCGCTCACAGGGACTGGCCCCCGCAGCCCTGACCCCCTGACAGCTATTTGCCACCGCAGCCCTCACCTGCTAACAGGGACTGGCCCCCGCAGCCATGACACGATCACAGGCACTGTCCCCTGCTGCCCTGTCCCGCTGACAGCTATTTGCCACCGCAGCCTGACCCGCTCACAGGGACTGTCCCCCGCAGCCCAGACCCGCTCACAGGGACTGTCCCCCGCAGCCCTGACCCGCTCACAGGGACTGTCCCCCGCAGCCCTGACCCGCTCACAGGGCCTAGCCCGCGCAGCCCTCCCCGCTCACAGGGACTGGCCCCCCAGCCCTGACCCGCTCACAGGTATCTTCGCCCGCTGCCCTGTCCCGCTGACAGCTATTTGCCACCGCAGCCTTGACCCGCTCACAGGGACCGGCCCCCGCAGCCCTGACCCGCTCACAGGGACTGGCCCCCGCAGCCCTAACCCGCTCACAGCGTCTGGCCCCCGCAGTCCTGACCCGCTGACAGGGACCGGCCCCCGCAGCCCTGACCCGCTCACAGGGACCGGCCCCCGCAGCCCTGACCCGCTCACAGGGACTGGCCCCCGCAGCCCTGACCCGCTCACAGGGACCGGCCCCTGCTGCCCTGACCCGCTCACAGGGACCGGCCCCCGCATCCCTGACCCGCTGACAGGGACTGGCCCCCGCAGCCCTGACCCGCTGACAGGGACTGGCCCCCGCAGCCCTGACCCGCTAACAGGGACTGGCCCCCGCAGCCCTGACCCGCTCACAGGGACTGGCCCCCGCTGCCCTCACCCGCTCCCAGGGACTGGCCCCCGCAGCCCTGACCCGCTCCCAGGGTTTGGCCCCCGCAGCCCTGACCCGCTCACAGGGACCGGCCCCCGCAGCCCTGACCCGCTCACAGGGACTGGCCCCCGCAGCCCTGACCCGCTCACATGGTCTGGCCCCCGCAGCCCTGACCCGCTCCCAGGGTCTGGCCCCCGCAGCCCTGACCCGCTCACAGGGACCGGCCCCCGCAGCCCTGACCCGCTCACAGGGACCGGCCCCCGCAGCCCTGACCCGCTCACAGGGACTGGCCCCAGCAGCCATGACGCAATCACAGGCACTGTCCCCCGCAGCCCTGTCCCGCTGACATGGACTGGCCCCCGCCGCCCTGACCCCCTGACAGCTATTTGCCACCGCAGCCCTCACCCGCTCACAGGGACTGGCCCCTGCAGCCATGACACAATCACAGGCACTGTCCCCCGCAGCCCTGTCCCGCTGACATGGACTGGCCCCCGCAGCCCTGACCCCCTGACAGCTAATTGCCATCGCAGCCGTCACCCGCTCATAGGGACTGGCCCCCGCTGCCCTGACCCGCTCCCTGGGACTGGCCCCCGCAGCCCTGACCCCCTGACAGCTATTTGCCACCGCAGCCCTCACCCGGTCACAGGGACTGGTCCCCGCAGCCCTGACCCGCTCCCTGGGACTGGCCCCCGCAGCCCTGACCCCCTGACAGCTATTTGCCACCGCAGCCCTGACCCGTTCACAGGGACTGTCCCCCGCAGCCCTGACCCGCTCACAGGGACTGGCCCCCGCAACCCTGACCCGCTCACAGGGACTGGCCCCCGCAGCCCTGACCCGCTCACAGGGTCTGGTCCCCGCAGCCCTGAACCGCTCACAGGGACTGGTCCCCGCAGCCCTGACCCGCTCACAGGGACTGGCCCCCGCAGCCCTGACCCCCTGACAGCTATTTGCCACCGCAGCCTGACCCGCTCACAGGGACTGTCCCCCGCAGCCCAGACCCGCTCACAGGGACTGTCCCCCGCAGCCCTGACCCGCTCACAGGGACTGTCCTCCGCAGCCCTGACCCGCTCACAGGGCCTGACCCGCGCAGCCCTCCCCGCTCACAGGGACTGGCCCCCCAGCCCTGACCCGCTCACAGGTATCTTCGCCCGCTGCCCTGTCCCGCTGACAGCTATTTGCCACCGCAGCCTTGACCCGCTCACAGGGACCGGCCCCCGCAGCCCTGACCCGCTCACAGGGACTGGCCCCCGCAGCCCTAACCCGCTCACAGCGTCTGGCCCCCGCAGCCCTGACCCGCTCACAGGGACCGGCCCCCGCAGCCCTGACCCGCTCACAGGGACCGGCCCCCGCAGCCCTGACCCGCTCAAAGGGACTGGCCCCCGCAGCCCTGACCCGCTCACAGGGACCGGCCCCTGCTGCCCTGACCCGCTCACATGGACCGGCCCCCGCATCCCTGTGCCGCTGACAGGGACTGGCCCCCGCAGCCCTGACCCGCTGACAGGGACTGGCCCCCGCAGCCCTGACCCGCTAACAGGGACTGGCCCCCGCAGCCCTGACCCGCTCACAGGGACTGGCCCCCGCTGCCCTCACCCGCTCCCAGGGACTGGCCCCCGCAGCCCTGACCCGCTCCCAGGGTCTGGCCCCCGCAGCCCTGACCCGCTCACAGGGACCGGCCCCCGCAGCCCTGACCCGCTCACAGGGACTGGCCCCCGCAGCCCTGACCCGCTCACAGGGACTGGTCCCCGCAGCCCTGACCCGCTCCCTGGGACTGGCCCCCGCAGCCCTGACCCCCTGACAGCTATTTGCCACCGCAGCCCTGACCCGTTCACAGGGACTGTCCCCCGCAGCCCTGACCTGCTCACAGGGACTGGCCCCCGCAGCCCTGACCCGCTCACAGGGACTGGCCCCCGCAGGCCTGACCCGCTCTCAGGGACTGGCCCCCGCAGCCCTGACCCGCTCACAGGGTCTGGTCCCCGCAGCCCTGAGCCGCTCACAGGGACTGGTCCGCGCAGCCCTGACCCGCTCACAGGGACTGGCCCCCGCAGCCCTGACCCCCTGACAGCTATTTGCCACCGCAGCCCTCACCTGCTAACAGGGACTGGCCCCCGCAGCCATGACACGATCACAGGCACTGTCCCCTGCTGCCCTGTCCCGCTGACAGCTATTTGCCACCGCAGCCTGACCCGCTCACAGGGACTGTCCCCCGCAGCCCAGACCCGCTCACAGGGACTGTCCCCCGCAGCCCTGACCCGCTCACAGGGACTGTCCCCCGCAGCCCTGACCCGCTCACAGGGCCTAGCCCGCGCAGCCCTCCCCGCTCACAGGGACTGGCCCCCCAGCCCTGACCCGCTCACAGGTATCTTCGCCCGCTGCCCTGTCCCGCTGACAGCTATTTGCCACCGCAGCCTTGACCCGCTCACAGGGACCGGCCCCCGCAGCCCTGACCCGCTCACAGGGACTGGCCCCCGCAGCCCTAACCCGCTCACAGCGTCTGGCCCCCGCAGTCCTGACCCGCTGACAGGGACCGGCCCCCGCAGCCCTGACCCGCTCACAGGGACCGGCCCCCGCAGCCCTGACCCGCTCACAGGGACTGGCCCCCGCAGCCCTGACCCGCTCACAGGGACCGGCCCCTGCTGCCCTGACCCGCTCACAGGGACCGGCCCCCGCATCCCTGACCCGCTGACAGGGACTGGCCCCCGCAGCCCTGACCCGCTGACAGGGACTGGCCCCCGCAGCCCTGACCCGCTAACAGGGACTGGCCCCCGCAGCCCTGACCCGCTCACAGGGACTGGCCCCCGCTGCCCTCACCCGCTCCCAGGGACTGGCCCCCGCAGCCCTGACCCGCTCCCAGGGTCTGGCCCCCGCAGCCCTGACCCGCTCACAGGGACCGGCCCCCGCAGCCCTGACCCGCTCACAGGGACTGGCCCCCGCAGCCCTGACCCGCTCACAGGGTCTGGCCCCCGCAGCCCTAACCCGCTCACAGGGACCGGCCCCCGCAGCCCTGACCCGCTCACAGGGACCGGCCCCCGCAGCCCTGACCCGCTCACAGGGACCGGCCCCCGCAGCCCTGACCCGCTCACAGGGACCGGCCCCCGCAGCCCTGACCCGCTGACAGGGACCGGCCCCCGCAGCCCCGACCCGCTGACAGGGACTGGCCCCCGCAGCCCTGACCCGGTCACAGGGACTGGCCCCCGCAGCCCTGACCCGCTGACATGGACTGACCCCCGCAGCCCTGTCCCGCCACAGGGACCGGCCTACACAGACCTGTGCGGCTGACAGGGATTGGCCCCCGCAGCCCTGACCCGCTCACAGGGACTGGCCCCCGCCCCCCCGACCCGCTCACGGGGACTGGCCCCCGCAGCCCTGACCCGCTCCCAGGTACATGTCCCCCGCAGCCCTGATCGGCTCCCAGTGACCGGCCCCCGCAGCCCTGACCCGCTCCCAGGGACCGGCCCCCGCAGCCCTGACCCGCTCACGGGACCGGCCCCCGCAGCCCTGACCCGCTCACAGGGACCGGCTCCCGCAGCCCTGACCCCCTCACAGGGACCGGCCCCCGCAGCCCTGACCCGCTCACAGGGACCGGCCCCCGCAGCCCTGACCCGCTCACAGGGACCGGCCCCCGCAGCCCTGACCCGCTCACAGGGACCGGCCGCCGCTCCCCTGACCCCCTCACAGGGACCGGCCCCCGCAGCCCTGACCCGCTCACAGGGACCGGCCCCCGCAGCCCTGACCCGCTCACAGGGACTGGCCCCCGCAGCCCTGACCCCCTGACAGGGACTGGTCCCCGCAGCCCTTACCCCCTGACAGGGACTGGCCCCCGCAGCCCTGGCCCGCTCACAGGGATTGGCCCCCGCACCCCTGGCCCGCTCACAGGGACAGGCCCCCCGCAGCCCTGGCCTGCTCACAGGGACTGGCCCGCGCAGCCCTGGCCTGCTCACAGGGACTGACCCCCGCAGCCCTTGCCCGCTCACAGGGACTGGCCCCCGCAGCCCTGACCCCCTGACAGCTATTTGCCACCGCAGCCCTCACCCGCTCACAGGGACTGGCCCCGCAGCCATGACACGATCACAGGCACTGTCCCCCGCAGCACTGTCCCGCTGACATGGACTGGCCCCCGCAGCCCTGTCCCGCCACAGGGACTGGCCCCCGCAGCCCTGTCCCGCTGACATGGAGTGGCCCACGCAGCCCTATCCCGCCACAGGGACTGTCCCCCGCAGCCCTGACCCGCTCCCAGGGACTGGCCCCCGCAGCCCTGACCCCCTGACAGCTATTTGCCACCGCAGCCCTCACCCGCTCACAGGGACTGGTCCCCGCAGCCCTGACCCGCTCCCAGGGACTGGCCCCCGCAGCCCTGACCCCCTGACAGCTATTTCCCACCGCAGCCATCACCCGTTCGCATGGACTGGCCCCCGCAGCCCTGACCCGCTCCCAGTGACTGGCCCCCGCAGCCCTGACCCGCTCCCATGGACTGGCCCCCGCAGCCCTAACCCGCTCACAGGGACTGTCCCCCGCAGCCCTGACCCGCTCAAAGGGTCTGGCCCCCGCAGCCCTGACCCGCTCACAGGGACTGGCCCCCGCAGCCCTGTCCCGCTCACAGGGACTGGCCCCCGCAGCCCTGACCCGCTCACAGGGACTGGCCCCCGCAGCCCTGACCCGCTCACAGGGACTGGCCCCCGCAGCCCTGACCCGCTCTCAGGGTCTGGCCCCCGCAGCCCTGACCCGCTCTCAGGATCTGGCCCCCGCACCCCTGACCGCCTCCCAGGGACTGGCCCCCGCAGCCCTGACCCGCTCCCAGGGACTGGCCCCCGCTGCCCTGACCCGCTCCCAGGGACTGTCCCCCGCAGCCCTGACCCGCTCACAGGGACTGTCCCCCGCAGCCCTGACCCGCTCACGGGGACTGCCCCCCGCAGCCCTGACCCGCTCACAGGGACTGGCCCCCGCAGCCCTGACCCGCTCACAGGGACTGGCGCCCGCAGCCCTGACCCGCTCACTGGGACTGGCCCCCGCAGCCCTGACCCCCTGACAGCTATTTGCCACCGCAGCCCTCACCCGCTCACAGGGTCTGGCCCCCGCAGCCCTGACCCGCTCACAGGGACCGGCCCCCGCAGCCCTCACCCGCTCACAGGGACTGGCCCCCGCAGCCCTGACCCGCTCACAGGGTCTGGCCCCCGCAGCCCTGACCCGCTCACAGGGACCGGCCCCCGCAGCCCTGACCCGCTCACAGGGACCGGCCCCCGCAGCCCTGACCCGCTCACAGGGACCGGCCCCCGCAGCCCTGACCCGCTGACAGGGACCGGCCCCCGCAGCCCTGACCCGCTGACAGGGACTGGCCCCCGCAGCCCTGACCCACTGACAGGGACTGGCCACCGCAGCCCTGACCCGCTGACAGGGACTGGCCCCCGCAGCCCTGACCCGCTGACAGGGACTGGCCCCCGCAGCCCTGACCCGCTGACAGGGACTGGCCCCCGCAGCCCTGACCCGCTCACAGGGACTGGCCCCCGCAGCCCTGACCCGCTCACAGGGACTGGCCTACACAGACCTGTGCGGCTGACAGGGACTGGCTCCCGGAGCCCTGACCCGCTCACAGGGACTGGACCCCGCCCCACTCACCCGCTCACGGGGACTGGCCCCCGCAGCCCTGACCCGCTCAGGGGGACTGCCCCCCGCAGCCTGACCCGGTCACAGGGTCTGGCCCCCGCAGCCCTGACCCGCTGACATGGACTGGCCCCGCAGCCCTGTCCCGCCACAGGGACTGGCCTACACAGACCTGTGCGGCTGACAGGGATTGACCCCCGCGGCCCTGACCCGCTCACAGGGACTGGCCCCCGCCCCCAGGACCCGCTCACGGGGACTGGCCCCCGCAGCCCTGACCCGCTCCCAGGTACATGTCCCCCGCAGCCCTGATCG
The DNA here is from genome assembly GCF_030684315.1 of Stegostoma tigrinum. Classification (NCBI taxonomy): domain Eukaryota; kingdom Metazoa; phylum Chordata; class Chondrichthyes; order Orectolobiformes; family Stegostomatidae; genus Stegostoma; species Stegostoma tigrinum. The sequence goes on along the minus strand of NW_026728065.1, from coordinate 769,711 downwards.
GCTCCCAGTGACCGGCCCCCGCAGCCCTGACCCGCTCACAGGGACTGGCCCCCGCAGCACTGACCCTGTGACAGGGACTGGTCCCCGCAGCCCTGACCCCCTGATAGGGACTGGCCCCCGCAGCCCTGGCCCGCTCACAGGGACTGGCCCCCGCTGCCCGGGCCCACTCACAGGGTCTGGCCCCCGCAGCCCTGGCCTGCTCACAGGGACTGGCCCCCGCAGCCCTGGCCTGCTCACAGGGGACTGACCCCCGCAGCCCTTGCCCGCTCACAGGGACTGGCCCCCGCAGCCCTGACCCCCTGACAGCTATTTGCCACCGCAGCCCTCACCCGCTCACAGGGACTGGCCCCCGCAGCCATGACACGATCACAGGCACTGTCCCCGGCAGCCCTGTTCCGCTGACATGGACTGGCCCCCGCAGCCCTGTCCCGCCTCAGGGACTGGCCCCCGCAGCCCTGTCCCGCTGACATGGACTGGCCCACGCAGCCCTGTCCCGCCACAGGGACTGGCCCCCGCAGCCCTGACCCGCTCCCAGGGACTGGCTCCCGCAGCCCTGACCCCCTGACAGCTATTTGCCACCGCAGCCCTCACCCGCTCACAGGGACTGGTCCCCGCAGCCCTGACCCGCTCCCAGGGACTGGCCCCCGCAGCCCTGACCCCTGACAGCTATTTGCCACCGCAGCCATCACCCGCTCACAGGGACTGGTCCCCGCAGCCCTGACCCGCTCCCAGGGACTGGCCCCCGCAGCCCTGACCCCCTGACAGATATTTGCCACCGCAGCCCTCACCCGCTCACAGGGACTGGCCCCCGCAGCCCTGACCCGCTCCCAGGGACTGGCCACCGCAGCCCTGACCCGCTCCCAGGGACTGGCCCCCGCAGCCATGACACGATCACAGGCACTGTCCCCCGCAGCCCTGTCCCGCTGACATGGACAGGCCCCCGCAGCCCTGACAGCTATTTGCCACCGCAGCCCTGACCCGCTCACATGGACTGGCCCCCGCAGCCATGACACGATCACAGGCACTGTCCCCCGCAGCCCTGTCCCGCTGACATGGACTGGGCCCCGCAGCCCTGTCCCGCCACAGGGACTGGCCCCCGCAGCCCTGTCCCGCTGACATGGACTGGCCCACGCAGCCCTGTCCCGCCACAGGGACTGGCCCCCGCAGCCCTGACCCGCTCCCAGGGACTGGCTCCCGCAGCCCTGACCCCCTGACAGCTATTTGCCACCGCAGCCCTCACCCGCTCACAGGGACTGGTCCCCGCAGCCCTGACCCGCTCCCAGGGACTGGCCCCCGCAGCCCTGACCCCCTGACAGCTATTTGCCACCGCAGCCATCACCCGCTCACAGGGACTGGTCCCCGCAGCCCTGACCCGCTCACAGGCACCTGCCCCCGCAGCCCTGACCCCCTCACAGGGACCGGCCCCCGCAGCCCTGACCTGCTCACAGGGACCGGCCCCCGCAGCCCTGACCCCCTGATAGGGACTGGTCCCTGCAGCCCTGACCCCCTGACAGGGACTGGTCCCCGCAGCCCTGACACCCTGACAGGGACTGGTCCCCGCAGCCCTGACGCGCTCACAGGGACTGGTCCCCGCAGCCCTGGCCCGCTCACAGGGACCTGCCCCCGCAGCCCTGGCCTGCTCACAGGGACTGGCCCCCGCAGCCCTGGCCTGCTCACAGGGACTGGCCCCCGCAGCCCTTTCCCTCTCACAGGGACTGGCCCCCGCAGCCCTGACCCCCTGACAGCTATTTGCCACCGCAGCCCTCACCCGCTCACAGGGACTGGCCCCCGCAGCCATGACACAATCACAGGCACTGTCCCCCGCAGCTCTGTCCCGCTGACATGGACTGGCCCCCGCAGCCCTGAACCCCTGACAAGCTAATTGCCATCGCAGCCGTCACCAGCTCATCGTGACTGGCCCCCGCAGGCCTGACCCGCACCCAGGGACTGGCCATGCAGCCCTGACCCGCTCCCAGGTACTGGCCCCCGCAGCCCTGACCCGTTCACAGGGACTGTCCCCCGCAGCCCTGACCCGCTCCCTGGGACTGGCCCCCGCAGCCCTGACCCGCTCACAGGGATTGGCCCCCGCAGGCCTTACCCGCTCTCAGGGACTGGCCCCCGCAGCCCTGACCCGCTCACAGGGGCTGGTCCCCGCAGCCCTGACCCGCTCACAAGGACTGTCCCCCGCAGCCCTGACCCCCTGACAGCTATTTGCCACCGCAGCCCTCACCCGCTGACAGGGACTGGCCCCCGCAGCCATGACACGATCACAGGCACTGTCCCCCGCTGCCCTGTCCCGCTGACAGCTATTTGCCACCGCAGCCTGACCCGCTCACAGGTACTGTCCCCCGCAGCCCTGACCCGCTCACAGGGACTGTCCCCCGCAGCCCTGACCCGCTCACAGGGACTGTCCCCCGCAGCCCTGACCCGCTCACAGGGCCTGGCCCGCGCAGCCCTCCCCGCTCACAGGGACTGGCCCCCCAGCCCTGACCCGCTCACAGGTATCTTCGCCCGCTGCCCTGTCCCGCTGACAGCTATTTGCCACCGCAGCCTTGACCCGCTCACAGGGACCGGCCCCCGCAGCCCTGACCCGCTCACAGGGACTTGCCCCCGCAGCCCTAACCCGCTCTCAGCGTCTGGCCCCCGCAGCCCTGACCCGCTCACAGGGACCGGCCCCCGCAGCCCTGACCCGCTCACAGGGACCGGCCCCCGCAGCCCTGACCCGCTCACAGGGACTGGCCCCCGCAGCCCTGACCCGCTCACAGGGACCGGCCCCCGCTGCCCTGACCCGCTCACAGGGACCGGCCCCCGCAGCCCTGACCCGCTGACAGGGACTGGCCCCCGCAGCCCTGACCCGCTGACAGGGACTGGCCACCGCAGCCCTGACCCGCTAACAAGGACTGGCCCCCGCAGCCCTGACCCGCTCACAGGGACTGGCCCCCGCTGCCCTCACCCGCTCCCAGGGACTGGCCCCCGCAGCCCTGACCCGCTCCCTGGGTCCGGCCCCCGCAGCCCTGACCCGCTCACAGGGACCGGCCCCCGCAGCCCTGACCCGCTCACAGGGACCGCCCCCCGCAGCCCTGACCCGCTCACAGGGTCTGGCCCCCGCAGCCCTGACCCGCTCACAGGGACCGGCCCCCGCAGCCCTGACCTGCTCACAGGGACCGGCCCCCGCAGCCCTGACCCGCTCACAGGGACCGGCCCCCGCAGCCCTGACCCGCTGACAGGGACCGGCCCCCGCAGCCCTGACCCGCTGACAGGGACTGGCCCCCGCAGCCCTGACCCGCTGACAGGGACTGTCCTCCGCAGCCCTGACCCGCTGACAGGGACTGGCCCCCGCAGCCCTGACCCGCTCACAGGGACTGGCCCCCGCAGCCCTGACCCGCTCACAGGGACTGGCCCCCGCAGCCCTGACCCGCTCACAGGGACTGGCCCCCGCAGCCCTGACCCGCTCACAGGGACTGGCCTACACAGACCTGTGCGGCTGACAGGGACTGGCATCCGCAGCCCTGACCCGCTCACAGGGACTGGACCCCGCCCCACTGACCCGCTCACGGGGACTGGCCCCCGCAGCCCTGACCCGCTCAGGGGGACTGCCCCCCGCAGCCTGACCCGGTCACAGGGTCTGGCCCCCGCAGCCCTGACCCGCCGACATGGACTGGCCCCGCAGCCCTGTCGCGCCACAGGGACTGGCCTACACAGACCTGTGCGGCTGACAGGGATTGGCCCCCGCAGCCCTGACCCGCTCACAGGGACTGGCCCCCGCCCCCCCGACCCCCTGACAGGGACTGGCCCCCGCAGCCCTGACCCGCTCCCAGGTACATGTCCCCCGCAGCCCTGATCGGCTCACAGGGACTGGCCCCCGCAGCCCTGGCCTGCTCACAGGGACTGGCCCCCGCAGCCCTGGCCTGCTCACAGGGGACTGACCCCCGCAGCCCTTGCCCGCTCACAGGGACTGGCCCCCGCAGCCCTGACCCCCTGACAGCTATTTGCCACCGCAGCCCTCACCCGCTCACAGGGACTGGCCTCCGCAGCCATGACACGATCACAGGCACTGTCCCCCGCAGCCCTGTCCCGCTGACATGGACTGGCCCCCGCAGCCCTGTCCCGCCACAGGGACTGGCCCCCGCAGCCCTGTCCCGCTGACATGGACTGGCCTACGCAGCCCTGTCCCGCCACAGGGACTGGCCCCCGCAGCCCTGACCCGCTCCCAGGGACTGGCTCCCGCAGCCCTGACCCCCTGACAGCTATTTGCCACCGCAGCCCTCACCCGCTCACAGGGACTGGTCCCCGCAGCCCTGACCCGCTCCCAGGGACTGGCCCCCGCAGCCCTGACCCCCTGACAGCTATTTGCCACCGCAGCCATCACCCGTTCGCATGGACTGGCCCCCGCAGCCCTGACCCGCTCCCAGTGACTGGCCCCCGCAGCCCTGACCCGCTCCCATGGACTGGCCCCCGCAGCCCTGACCCGCTCACAGGGACTGTCCCCCGCAGCCCTGACCCGCTCTCAGGGACTGTCCCCCGCAGCCCTGACCCGCTCAAAGGGTCTGGCCCCCGCAGCCCTGACCCGCTCACGGGGACTGGCCCCCGCAGCCCTGACCCGCTCACAGGGACTGGCCCCCGCAGCCCTGACCTGCTCACAGGGACTGGCCCCCGCAGCCCTGACCCGCTCACAGGGACTGGCCCCCGCAGCCCTGACCCGCTCTCAGGGTCTGGCCCCCGCAGCCCTGACCCGCTCTCAGGTCTGGCCCCCGCACCCCTGACCGCCTCCCAGGGACTGGCCCCCGCAGCCCTGACCCGCTCCCAGGGACTGGCCCCCGCAGCCCTGACCCGCTCCCAGGGACTGTCCCCCGCAGCCCTGACCCGCTCACAGGGGCTGTCCCCCGCAGCCCTGACCCGCTCACGGGGACTGCCCCCCGCAGCCCTGACCCGCTCACAGGGACTGGCCCCCGCAGCCCTGACCCGCTCACAGGGACTGGCGCCCGCAGCCCTGACCCGCTCACTGGGACTGGCCCCCGCAGCCCTGACCCCCTGACAGCTATTTGCCGCCGCAGCCCTCACCCGCTCACAGGGACTGGCCCCCGCAGCCCTGACCCGCTCCCAGGGACTGGCCCCCGCAGCCCTGACCCGCTCCCAGGGACTGGCCCCCGCAGCCCTGACCCGCTCCCAGGGACTGGCCCCCGCAGCCCTGACTCGCTCCCAGGTACAGGCCCCCGCAGCCCAGACCGGCTCCCAGGGACTGGCCCCCGCAGCCCTGACCCGCTCACAGGGACTGGCCCCCGCCCCCCTGACCCGCTCACGGGGACTGGCCCCCGCAGCCCTGACCCGCTCACGGGGACTGGCCCCCGCAGACCTGACCCGCTCACAGGGACTGGTCCCCGCAGCCCTGACCCCCTGACAGGGACTGGTCCCCGCAGCCCTGACCCGCTCACAGGGACTGGTCCCCGCAGCCCTGACCCGCTCACAGGGACTGGACCCCGCAGCCCAGACCCGCTCCCAGGGACTGGCCCCCGCAGCCCTGACCCCCTGACAGCTATTTGCCACCGCAGCCCTCACCCGCTCACAGGGACTGGTCCCCGCAGCCCTGACCCGCTCCCAGGGACTGGCCCCCGCAGCCCTGACCCCCTGACAGCTATATGCCACCGCAGCCCTCACCCGCTCCCAGCGACTGGCCCCGGCAGCCCTGACCCGCTACCAGGGACTGGCCCCCGCAGCCCTGACCCGCTCCCAGGGAATGGCTTCCGCAGCCCTGAACCGCTCCCAGGGACTGGCCCCTGCAGCCCTGACCCGCTCCCAGGTACTGGCCCCAGCAGCCCTGACCGGCTCCCAGGTACTGGGACCCGCAGCCCTGACCAGCTCCCAGGGACTGGCCCCCGCAGCCCTGACCCGCTCACAGGGACTGTCCTCCGCAGCCCTGTCCCGCTCCCAGGGACTGGCCCCCGCAGCCCTGACCCGCTCCCAGGTACTGGCCCCCGCAGCCCTGACCCGCTCCCAGGGACTGGCCCCCGCAGCCCTGAACCGCTCCCTGGGACTGGCCCCCGCAGCCCTGACCCGCTCCCAGGTACTGGCCCCCGCAGGCCTGACCGGCTCCCAGGGACCGGCCCCCGCAGCCCTGACCTGCTCCCAGGGACCGGCCCCCGCAGCCCTGACCCGCTCACAGGGACCGTCCCCCGCAGCCCTGACCCGCTCACAGGGACCGGCTCCCGCAGCCCTGACCCCCTCACAGGGACCGGCCCCCGCAGCCCTGACCCGCTCACAGGGACTGGCCCCCGCAGCCATGACACAATCACAGGCACTGTCCCCCGCAGCCCTGTCCCGCTGACATGGACTGGCCCCCGCCGCCCCGACCCGCTCACAGGGACTGGCCCCCGCAGCCATGACACAATCACAGGCACTGTCCCCCGCAGCCCTGTCCCGCTGACATGGACTGGCCCCCGCAGCCCTGACCCCCTGACAGCTAATTGCCATCGCAGCCGTCACCCGCTCATAGGGACTGGCCCCCGCTGCCCTGACCCGCTCCCTGGGACTGGCCCCCGCAGCCCTGACCCCCTGACAGCTATTTGCCACCGCAGCCCTGACCCGTTCACAGGGACTGTCCCCCGCAGCCCTGACCCGCTCACAGGGACTGGCCCCCGCAACCCTGACCCGCTCACAGGGACTGGCCCCCGCAGGCCTGACCCGCTCTCAGGGACTGGCCCCCGCAGCCCTGACCCGCTCACAGGGTCTGGTCCCCGCAGCCCTGAGCCGCTCACAGGGACTGGTCCCCGCAGCCCTGACCCGCTCACAGGGACTGGCCCCGCAGCCCTGACCCCCTGACAGCTATTTGCCACCGCAGCCTGACCCGCTCACAGGGACTGTCCCCCGCAGCCCAGACCCGCTCACAGGGACTGTCCCCCGCAGCCCTGACCCGCTCACAGGGACTGTCCCCCGCAGCCCTGACCCGCTCACAGGGCCTGGCCCGCGCAGCCCTCCCCGCTCACTGGGACTGGCCCCCCAGCCCTGACCCGCTCACAGGTATCTTCGCCCGCTGCCCTGTCCCGCTGACAGCTATTTGCCACCGCAGCCTTGACCCGCTCACAGGGACCGGCCCCCGCAGCCCTGACCCGCTCACAGGGACTGGCCCCCGCAGCCCTAACCCGCTCACAGCGTCTGGCCCCCGCAGCCCTGACCCGCTCACAGGGACCGGCCCCCGCAGCCCTGACCCGCTCACAGGGACCGGCCCCCGCAGCCCTGACCCGCTCACAGGGACCGGCCCCCGCAGCCCTGACCCGCTCACAGGGACCGGCCCCTGCTGACCTGACCCGCTCACATGGACCGGCCCCCGCATCCCTGACCCGCTGACAGGGACTGGCCCCCGCAGCCCTGACCCGCTGACAGGGACTGGCCCCCGCAGCACTGACCCGCTAACAGGGACTGGCCCCCGCAGCCCTGACCCGCTCACAGGGACTGGCCCCCGCTGCCCTCACCCGCTCCCAGGGACTGGCCCCCGCAGCCCTGACCCGCTCCCAGGGTCTGGCCCCCGCAGCCCTGACCCGCTCACAGGGACCGGCCCCCGCAGCCCTGACCCGCTCACAGGGACTGGCCCCCGCAGCCCTGACCCGCTCACAGGGACTGGTCCCCGCAGCCCTGACCCGCTCCCTGGGACTGGCCCCCGCAGCCCTGACCCCCTGACAGCTATTTGCCACCGCAGCCCTGACCCGTTCACAGGGACTGTCCCCCGCAGCCCTGACCCGCTCACAGGGACTGGCCCCCGCAGCCCTGACCCGCTCACAGGGACTGGCCCCCGCAGGCCTGACCCGCTCTCAGGGACTGGCCCCCGCAGCCCTGACCCGCTCACAGGGTCTGGTCCCCGCAGCCCTGAGCCGCTCACAGGGACTGGTCCCCGCAGCCCTGACCCGCTCACAGGGACTGGCCCCCGCAGCCCTGACCCCCTGACAGCTATTTGCCACCGCAGCCCTCACCTGCTAACAGGGACTGGCCCCCGCAGCCATGACACGATCACAGGCACTGTCCCCTGCTGCCCTGTCCCGCTGACAGCTATTTGCCACCGCAGCCTGACCCGCTCACAGGGACTGTCCCCCGCAGCCCAGACCCGCTCACAGGGACTGTCCCCCGCAGCCCTGACCCGCTCACAGGGACTGTCCCCCGCAGCCCTGACCCGCTCACAGGGCCTAGCCCGCGCAGCCCTCCCCGCTCACAGGGACTGGCCCCCCAGCCCTGACCCGCTCACAGGTATCTTCGCCCGCTGCCCTGTCCCGCTGACAGCTATTTGCCACCGCAGCCTTGACCCGCTCACAGGGACCGGCCCCCGCAGCCCTGACCCGCTCACAGGGATTGGCCCCCGCAGCCCTAACCCGCTCACAGCGTCTGGCCCCCGCAGTCCTGACCCGCTCACAGGGACCGGCCCCCGCAGCCCTGACCCGCTCACAGGGACCGGCCCCCGCAGCCCTGACCCGCTCACAGGGACTGGCCCCCGCGGCCCTGACCCGCTCACAGGGACCGGCCCCTGCTGCCCTGACCCGCTCACAGGGACCGGCCCCCGCATCCCTGACCCGCTGACAGGGACTGTCCCCCGCAGCCCTGACCCGCTCACAGGGCCTGGCCCGCGCAGCCCTCCCCGCTCACAGGGACTGGCCCCCCAGCCCTGACCCGCTCACAGGTATCTTCGCCCGCTGCCCTGTCCCGCTGACAGCTATTTGCCACCGCAGCCTTGACCCGCTCACAGGGACCGGCCCCCGCAGCCCTGACCCGCTCACAGGGACTGGCCCCCGCAGCCCTAACCCGCTCACAGCGTCTGGCCCCCGCAGCCCTGACCCGCTCACAGGGACCGGCCCCCGCAGCCCTGACCCGCTCACAGGGACCGGCCCCCGCAGCCCTGACCCGCTCACAGGGACCGGCCCCCGCAGCCCTGACCCGCTCACAGGGACCGGCCCCTGCTGACCTGACCCGCTCACATGGACCGGCCCCCGCATCCCTGACCCGCTGACAGGGACTGGCCCCCGCAGCCCTGACCCGCTGACAGGGACTGGCCCCCGCAGCACTGACCCGCTAACAGGGACTGGCCCCCGCAGCCCTGACCCGCTCACAGGGACTGGCCCCCGCTGCCCTGACCCGCTCACAGGGACCGGCCCCCGCATCCCTGATCCGCTGACAGGGACTGGCCCCCGCAGCCCTGACCCGCTGACAGGGACTGGCCCCCGCAGCCCTGACCCGCTAACAGGGACTGGCCCCCGCAGCCCTGACCCGCTCACAGGGACTGGCCCCCGCTGCCCTCACCCGCTCCCAGGGACTGGCCCCCGCAGCCCTGACCCGCTCCCAGGGTCTGGCCCCCGCAGCCCTGACCCGCTCACAGGGACCGGCCCCCGCAGCCCTGACCCGCTCACAGGGACTGGCCCCCGCAGCCCTGACCCGCTCACAGGGTCCGGCCCCCGCAGCCCTGACCCGCTCACAGGGACCGGCCCCCGCAGCCCTGACCCGCTCACAGGGACCGGCCCCCGCAGCCCTGACCCGCCCACAGGGACCGGCCCCCGCAGCCCTGACCCGCTCACAGGGACCGGCCCCCGCAGCCCTGACCCGCTGACAGGGACCGGCCCCCGCAGCCCTGACCCGCTGACAGGGACAGGCCCCCGCAGCCCTGACCCGGTCACAGGGACTGGCCCCCGCAGCCCTGACCCGCTGACATGGACTGACCCCCGCAGCCCTGTCCCGCCACAGGGATCGGCCTACACAGACCTGTGCGGCTGACAGGGATTGGCCCCCGCAGCCCTGACCCGCTCACAGGGACTGGCCCCCGCCCCCCCGACCCGCTCACGGGGACTGGCCCCCGCAGCCCTGACCCGCTCCCAGGTACATGTCCCCCGCAGCCCTGATCGGCTCCCAGTGACCGGCCCCCGCAGCCCTGACCCGCTCCCAGGGACCGGCCCCCGCAGCCCTGACCCGCTCACAGGGACCGGCCCCCGCAGCCCTGACCCGCTCACAGGGACCGGCTCCCGCAGCCCTGACCCCCTCACAGGGACCGGCCCCCGCAGCCCTGACCCGCTCACAGGGACCGGCCCCCGCAGCCCTGACCCGCTCACAGGGACCGGCCCCCGCAGCCCTGACCCGCTCACAGGGACCGGCCGCCGCACCCCTGACCCCCTCACAGGGACCGGCCCCCGCAGCCCTGACCCGCTCACAGGGACCGGCCCCCGCAGCCCTGACCCGCTCACAGGGACTGGCCCCCGCAGCCCTTACCCCCTGACAGGGACTGGTCCCCGCAGCCCTGACCCCCTGACAGGGACTGGCCCCCGCAGCCCTGGCCCGCTCACAGGGATTGGCCCCCGCACCCCGGTCCCGCTCACAGGGACTGGCCCCCCGCAGCCCTGGCCTGCTCACAGGGACTGGCCCGCGCAGCCCTGGCCTGCTCACAGGGACTGACCCCCGCAGCCCTTGCCCGCTCACAGGGACTGGCCCCCGCAGCCCTGACCCCCTGACAGCTATTTGCCACCGCAGCCCTCACCCGCTCACAGGGACTGGCCCCGCAGCCATGACACGATCACAGGCACTGTCCCCCGCAGCCCTGTCCCGCTGACATGGACTGGCCCCCGCAGCCCTGTCCCGCCACAGGGACTGGCCCCCGCAGCCCTGTCCCGCTGACATGGACTGGCCCACGCAGCCCTATCCCGCCACAGGGACTGGCCCCCGCAGCCCTGACCCGCTCCCAGGGACTGGCCCCCGCAGCCCTGACCCCCTGACAGCTATTTGCCACCGCAGCCCTCACCCGCTCACAGGGACTGGTCCCCGCAGCCCTGACCCGCTCCCAGGGACTGGCCCCCGCAGCCCTGACCCCCTGACAGCTATTTGCCACCGCAGCCATCACCCGTTCGCATGGACTGGCCCCCGCAGCCCTGACCCGCTCCCAGTGACTGGCCCCCGCAGCCCTGACCCGCTCACAGGGACTGTCCCCCGCAGCCCTGACCCGCTCACAGGGACTGTCCCCCGCAGCCCTGACCCGCTCAAAGGGTCTGGCCCCCGCAGCCCTGACCCGCTCACAGGGACTGGCCCCCGCAGCCCTGACCCGCTCACAGGGACTGGCCCCCGCAGCCCTGACCCGCTCACAGGGACTGGCCCCCGCAGCCCTGACCCGCTCTCAGGGTCTGGCCCCGGCAGCCCTGACCCGCTCTCAGGATCTGGCCCCCGCACCCCTGACCGCCTCCCAGGGACTGGCCCCCGCAGCCCTGACCCGCTCCCAGGGACTGGCCCCCGCAGCCCTGACCCGCTCCCAGGGACTGTCCCCCGCAGCCCTGACCCGCTCACAGGGACTGTCCCCCGCAGCCCTGACCCGCTCACAGGGACTGGCCCCCGCAGCCCTGACCCGCTCCCAGGGACTGTCCCCCGCAGCCCTGACCCGCTCACAGGGACTGGCCCCCGCAGCCCTGACCCGCTCACAGGGACTGGCGCCCGCAGCCCTGACCCGCTCAGGGGGACTGCCCCCCGCAGCCTGACCCGGTCACAGGGTCTGGCCCCCGCAGCCCTGACCCGCCGACATGGACTGGCCCCGCAGCCCTGTCCCGCCACAGGGACTGGCCTACACAGACCTGTGCGGCTGACAGGGATTGGCCCCCGCAGCCCTGACCCGCTCACAGGGACTGGCCCCCGCCCCCCCGACCCCCTGACAGGGACTGGCCCCCGCAGCCCTGACCCGCTCCCAGGTACATGTCCCCCGCAGCCCTGATCGGCTCACAGGGACTGGCCCCCGCAGCCCTGGCCTGCTCACAGGGACTGGCCCCCGCAGCCCTGGCCTGCTCACAGGGGACTGACCCCCGCAGCCCTTGCCCGCTCACAGGGACTGGCCCCCGCAGCCCTGACCCCCTGACAGCTATTTGCCACCGCAGCCCTCACCCGCTCACAGGGACTGGCCCCCGCAGCCATGACACGATCACAGGCACTGTCCCCCGCAGCCCTGTCCCGCTGACATGGACTGGCCCCCGCAGCCCTGTCCCGCCACAGGGACTGGCCCCCGCAGCCCTGTCCCGCTGACATGGACTGGCCCACGCAGCCCTGTCCCGCCACAGGGACTGGCCCCCGCAGCCCTGACCCGCTCCCAGGGACTGGCTCCCGCAGCCCTGACCCCCTGACAGCTATTTGCCACCGCAGCCCTCACCCGCTCACAGGGACTGGTCCCCGCAGCCCTGACCCGCTCCCAGGGACTGGCCCCCGCAGCCCTGACCCCCTGACAGCTATTTGCCACCGCAGCCATCACCCGTTCGCATGGACTGGCCCCCGCAGCCCTGACCCGCTCCCAGTGACTGGCCCCCGCAGCCCTGACCCGCTCCCATGGACTGGCCCCCGCAGCCCTGACCCGCTCACAGGGACTGTCCCCCGCAGCCCTGACCCGCTCTCAGGGACTGTCCCCCGCAGCCCTGACCCGCTCAAAGGGTCTGGCCCCCGCAGCCCTGACCCGCTCACGGGGACTGGCCCCCGCAGCCCTGACCCGCTCACAGGGACTGGCCCCCGCAGCCCTGACCCGCTCTCAGGGTCTGGCCCCCGCAGCCCTGACCCGCTCTCAGGCCTGGCCCCCGCACCCCTGACCGCCTCCCAGGGACTGGCCCCCGCAGCCCTGACCCGCTCCCAGGGACTGGCCCCCGCAGCCCTGACCCGCTCACAGGGGCTGTCCCCCGCAGCCCTGACCCGCTCACGGGGACTGCCCCCCGCAGCCCTGACCCGCTCACAGGGACTGGCCCCCGCAGCCCTGACCCGCTCACAGGGACTGGCGCCCGCAGCCCTGACCCGCTCACTGGGACTGGCCCCCGCAGCCCTGACCCCCTGACAGCTATTTGCCGCCGCAGCCCTCACCCGCTCACAGGGACTGGCCCCCGCAGCCCTGACCCGCTCCCAGGGACTGGCCCCCGCAGCCCTGACCCGCTCCCAGGGACTGGCCCCCGCAGCCCTGACCCGCTCCCAGGGACTGGCCCCCGCAGCCCTGACTCGCTCCCAGGTACAGGCCCCCGCAGCCCAGACCGGCTCCCAGGGACTGGCCCCCGCAGCCCTGACCCGCTCACAGGGACTGGCCCCCGCCCCCCTGACCCGCTCACGGGGACTGGCCCCCGCAGCCCTGACCCGCTCACGGGGACTGGCCCCCGCAGCCCTGACCCGCTCACAGGGACTGGTCCCCGCAGCCCTGACCCCCTGACAGGGACTGGTCCCCGCAGCCCTGACCCGCTCACAGGGACTGGTCCCCGCAGCCCTGACCCGCTCACAGGGACTGGACCCCGCAGCCCAGACCCGCTCCCAGGGACTGGCCCCCGCAGCCCTGACCCCCTGACAGCTATTTGCCACCGCAGCCCTCACCCGCTCACAGGGACTGGTCCCCGCAGCCCTGACCCGCTCCCAGGGACTGGCCCCCGCAGCCCTGACCCCCTGACAGCTATATGCCACCGCAGCCCTCACCCGCTCCCAGCGACTGGCCCCGGCAGCCCTGACCCGCTACCAGGGACTGGCCCCCGCAGCCCTGACCCGCTCCCAGGGAATGGCTTCCGCAGCCCTGAACCGCTCCCAGGGACTGGCCCCTGCAGCCCTGACCCGCTCCCAGGTACTGGCCCCCGCAGCCCTGACCGGCTCCCAGGTACTGGGACCCGCAGCCCTGACCAGCTCCCAGGGACTGGCCCCCGCAGCCCTGACCCGCTCACAGGGACTGTCCTCCGCAGCCCTGTCCCGCTCCCAGGGACTGGCCCCCGCAGCCCTGACCCGCTCCCAGGTACTGGCCCCCGCAGCCCTGACCCGCTCCCAGGGACTGGCCCCCGCAGCCCTGAACCGCTCCCTGGGACTGGCCCCCGCAGCCCTGACCCGCTCCCAGGTACTGGCCCCCGCAGGCCTGACCGGCTCCCAGGGACCGGCCCCCGCAGCCCTGACCTGCTCCCAGGGACCGGCCCCCGCAGCCCTGACCTGCTCACAGGGACCGTCCCCCGCAGCCCTGACCCGCTCACAGGGACCGGCTCCCGCAGCCCTGACCCCCTCACAGGGACCGTCCCCCGCAGCCCTGACCCGCTCACAGGGACTGGCCCCCGCAGCCATGACACAATCACAGGCACTGTCCCCCGCAGCCCTGTCCCGCTGACATGGACTGGCCCCCGCCGCCCTGACCCCCTGACAGCTATTTGCCACCGCAGCCCTCACCCGCTCACAGGGACTGGCCCCCGCAGCCATGACACAATCACAGGCACTGTCCCCCGCAGCCCTGTCCCGCTGACATGGACTGGCCCCCGCAGCCCTGACCCCCTGACAGCTAATTGCCATCGCAGCCGTCACCCGCTCATAGGGACTGGCCCCCGCTGCCCTGACCCGCTCCCTGGGACTGGCCCCCGCAGCCCTGACCCCCTGACAGCTATTTGCCACCGCAGCCCTCACCCGGTCACAGGGACTGGTCCCCGCAGCCCTGACCCGCTCCCTGGGACTGGCCCCCGCAGCCCTGACCCCCTGACAGCTATTTGCCACCGCAGCCCTCACCCGTTCACAGGGACTGTCCCCCGCAGCCCTGACCCGCTCACAGGGACTGGCCCCCGCATCCTGACCCGCTCACAGGGACTGGCCCCCGCAGGCCTGACCCGCTCTCAGGGACTGGCCCCCGCAGCCCTGACCCGCTCACAGGGTCTGGTCCCCGCAGCCCTGAGCCGCTCACAGGGACTGGTCCCCGCAGCCCTGACCCGCTCACAGGGACTGGCCCCGCAGCCCTGACCCCCTGACAGCTCTTTGCCACCGCAGCCTGACCCGCTCACAGGGACTGTCCCCCGCAGCCCAGACCCGCTCACAGGGACTGTCCCCCGCAGCCCTGACCCGCTCACAGGGACTGTCCCCCGCAGCCCTGACCCGCTCACAGGGCCTGGCCCGCGCAGCCCTCCCCGCTCACAGGGACTGGCCCCCCAGCCCTGACCCGCTCACAGGTATCTTCGCCCGCTGCCCTGTCCCGCTGACAGCTATTTGCCACCGCAGCCTTGACCCGCTCACAGGGACCGGCCCCCGCAGCCCTGACCCGCTCACAGGGACTGGCCCCCGCAGCCCTAACCCGCTCACAGCGTCTGGCCCCCGCAGCCCTGACCCGCTCACAGGGACCGGCCCCCGCAGCCCTGACCCGCTCACAGGGACCGGCCCCCGCAGCCCTGACCCGCTCAAAGGGACTGGCCCCCGCAGCCCTGACCCGCTCACAGGGACCGGCCCCTGCTGCCCTGACCCGCTCACATGGACCGGCCCCCGCATCCCTGACCCGCTGACAGGGACTGGCCCCCGCAGCCCTGACCCGCTGACAGGGACTGGCCCCCGCAGCCCTGACCCGCTAACAGGGACTGGCCCCCGCAGCCCTGACCCGCTCACAGGGACTGGCCCCCGCTGCCCTCACCCGCTCCCAGGGACTGGCCCCCGCAGCCCTGACCCGCTCCCAGGGTCTGGCCCCCGCAGCCCTGACCCGCTCACAGGGACCGGCCCCCGCAGCCCTGACCCGCTCCCAGGGACTGGCCCCCGCAGCCCTGACCCGCTCACAGGGACTGGTCCCCGCAGCCCTGACCCGCTCCCTGGGACTGGCCCCCGCAGCCCTGACCCCCTGACAGCTATTTGCCACCGCAGCCCTGACCCGTTCACAGGGACTGTCCCCCGCAGCCCTGACCCGCTCACAGGGACTGGCCCCCGCAGCCCTGACCCGCTCACAGGGACTGGCCCCCGCAGGCCTGACCCGCTCTCAGGGACTGGCCCCCGCAGCCCTGACCCGCTCACAGGGTCTGGTCCCCGCAGCCCTGAGCCGCTCACAGGGACTGGTCCCCGCAGCCCTGACCCGCTCACAGGGACTGGCCCCCGCATTCCTTACCCCCTGACAGCTATTTGCCACCGCATCCCTCACCTGCTAACAGGGACTGGCCCCCGCAGCCATGACACGATCACAGGCACTGTCCCCTGCTGCCCTGTCCCGCTGACAGCTATTTGCCACCGCAGCCTGACCCGCTCACAGGGACGTTCCCCCGCAGCCCAGACCCGCTCACAGGGACCGGCCCCCGCATCCCTGACCCGCTGACAGGGACTGGCCCCCGCAGCCCTGACCCGCTGACAGGGACTGGCCCCCGCAGCCCTGACCCGCTAACAGGGACTGGCCCCCGCAGCCCTGACCCGCTCACAGGGACTGGCCCCCGCAGCCCTGACCCGCTCACAGGGACCGGCTCCCGCAGCCCTGACCCCCTCACAGGGACCGGCCCCCGCAGCCCTGACCCGCTCACAGGGACTGGCCCCCGCAGCCATGACACAATCACAGGCACTGTCCCCCGCAGCCCTGTCCCGCTGACATGGACTGGCCCCCGCCGCCCTGACCCGCTCACAGGGACTGGCCCCCGCAGCCATGACACAATCACAGGCACTGTCCCCCGCAGCCCTGTCCCGCTGACATGGACTGGCCCCCGCAGCCCTGACCCCCTGACAGCTAATTGCCATCGCAGCCGTCACCCGCTCATAGGGACTGGCCCCCGCTGCCCTGACCCGCTCCCTGGGACTGGCCCCCGCAGCCCTGACCCCCTGACAGCTATTTGCCACCGCAGCCCTGACCCGTTCACAGGGACTGTCCCCCGCAGCCCTGACCCGCTCACAGGGACTGGCCCCCGCAACCCTGACCCGCTCACAGGGACTGGCCCCCGCAGGCCTGACCCGCTCTCAGGGACTGGCCCCCGCAGCCCTGACCCGCTCACAGGGTCTGGTCCCCGCAGCCCTGAGCCGCTCACAGGGACTGGTCCCCGCAGCCCTGACCCGCTCACAGGGACTGGCCCCGCAGCCCTGACCCCCTGACAGCTATTTGCCACCGCAGCCTGACCCGCTCACAGGGACTGTCCCCCGCAGCCCAGACCCGCTCACAGGGACTGTCCCCCGCAGCCCTGACCCGCTCACAGGGACTGTCCCCCGCAGCCCTGACCCGCTCACAGGGCCTGGCCCGCGCAGCCCTCCCCGCTCACAGGGACTGGCCCCCCAGCCCTGACCCGCTCACAGGTATCTTCGCCCGCTGCCCTGTCCCGCTGACAGCTATTTGCCACCGCAGCCTTGACCCGCTCACAGGGACCGGCCCCCGCAGCCCTGACCCGCTCACAGGGACTGGCCCCCGCAGCCCTAACCCGCTCACAGCGTCTGGCCCCCGCAGCCCTGACCCGCTCACAGGGACCGGCCCCCGCAGCCCTGACCCGCTCACAGGGACCGGCCCCCGCAGCCCTGACCCGCTCACAGGGACCGGCCCCCGCAGCCCTGACCCGCTCACAGGGACCGGCCCCTGCTGACCTGACCCGCTCACATGGACCGGCCCCCGCATCCCTGACCCGCTGACAGGGACTGGCCCCCGCAGCCCTGACCCGCTGACAGGGACTGGCCCCCGCAGCACTGACCCGCTAACAGGGACTGGCCCCCGCAGCCCTGACCCGCTCACAGGGACTGGCCCCCGCTGCCCTCACCCGCTCCCAGGGACTGGCCCCCGCAGCCCTGACCCGCTCCCAGGGTCTGGCCCCCGCAGCCCTGACCCGCTCACAGGGACCGGCCCCCGCAGCCCTGACCCGCTCACAGGGACTGGCCCCCGCAGCCCTGACCCGCTCACAGGGACTGGTCCCCGCAGCCCTGACCCGCTCCCTGGGACTGGCCCCCGCAGCCCTGACCCCCTGACAGCTATTTGCCACCGCAGCCCTGACCCGTTCACAGGGACTGTCCCCCGCAGCCCTGACCCGCTCACAGGGACTGGCCCCCGCAGCCCTGACCCGCTCACAGGGACTGGCCCCCGCAGGCCTGACCCGCTCTCAGGGACTGGCCCCCGCAGCCCTGACCCGCTCACAGGGTCTGGTCCCCGCAGCCCTGAGCCGCTCACAGGGACTGGTCCCCGCAGCCCTGACCCGCTCACAGGGACTGGCCCCCGCAGCCCTGACCCCCTGACAGCTATTTGCCACCGCAGCCCTCACCTGCTAACAGGGACTGGCCCCCGCAGCCATGACACGATCACAGGCACTGTCCCCTGCTGCCCTGTCCCGCTGACAGCTATTTGCCACCGCAGCCTGACCCGCTCACAGGGACTGTCCCCCGCAGCCCAGACCCGCTCACAGGGACTGTCCCCCGCAGCCCTGACCCGCTCACAGGGACTGTCCCCCGCAGCCCTGACCCGCTCACAGGGCCTAGCCCGCGCAGCCCTCCCCGCTCACAGGGACTGGCCCCCCAGCCCTGACCCGCTCACAGGTATCTTCGCCCGCTGCCCTGTCCCGCTGACAGCTATTTGCCACCGCAGCCTTGACCCGCTCACAGGGACCGGCCCCCGCAGCCCTGACCCGCTCACAGGGATTGGCCCCCGCAGCCCTAACCCGCTCACAGCGTCTGGCCCCCGCAGTCCTGACCCGCTCACAGGGACCGGCCCCCGCAGCCCTGACCCGCTCACAGGGACCGGCCCCCGCAGCCCTGACCCGCTCACAGGGACTGGCCCCCGCGGCCCTGACCCGCTCACAGGGACCGGCCCCTGCTGCCCTGACCCGCTCACAGGGACCGGCCCCCCCATCCCTGACCCGCTGACAGGGACTGTCCCCCGCAGCCCTGACCCGCTCACAGGGCCTGGCCCGCGCAGCCCTCCCCGCTCACAGGGACTGGCCCCCCAGTCCTGACCCGCTCACAGGTATCTTCGCCCGCTGCCCTGTCCCGCTGACAGCTATTTGCCACCGCAGCCTTGACCCGCTCACAGGGACCGGCCCCCGCAGCCCTGACCCGCTCACAGGGACTGGCCCCCGCAGCCCTAACCCGCTCACAGCGTCTGGCCCCCGCAGCCCTGACCCGCTCACAGGGACCGGCCCCCGCAGCCCTGACCCGCTCACAGGGACCGGCCCCCGCAGCCCTGACCCGCTCACAGGGACCGGCCCCCGCAGCCCTGACCCGCTCACAGGGACCGGCCCCTGCTGACCTGACCCGCTCACATGGACCGGCCCCCGCATCCCTGACCCGCTGACAGGGACTGGCCCCCGCAGCCCTGACCCGCTGACAGGGACTGGCCCCCGCAGCACTGACCCGCTAACAGGGACTGGCCCCCGCAGCCCTGACCCGCTCACAGGGACTGGCCCCCGCTGCCCTGACCCGCTCACAGGGACCGGCCCCCGCATCCCTGATCCGCTGACAGGGACTGGCCCCCGCAGCCCTGACCCGCTGACAGGGACTGGCCCCCGCAGCCCTGACCCGCTAACAGGGACTGGCCCCCGCAGCCCTGACCCGCTCACAGGGACTGGCCCCCGCTGCCCTCACCCGCTCCCAGGGACTGGCCCCCGCAGCCCTGACCCGCTCCCAGGGTCTGGCCCCCGCAGCCCTGACCCGCTCACAGGGACCGGCCCCCGCAGCCCTGACCCGCTCACAGGGACTGGCCCCCGCAGCCCTGACCCGCTCACAGGGTCCGGCCCCCGCAGCCCTGACCCGCTCACAGGGACCGGCCCCCGCAGCCCTGACCCGCTCACAGGGACCGGCCCCCGCAGCCCTGACCCGCCCACAGGGACCGGCCCCCGCAGCCCTGACCCGCTCACAGGGACCGGCCCCCGCAGCCCTGACCCGCTGACAGGGACCGGCCCCCGCAGCCCTGACCCGCTGACAGGGACAGGCCCCCGCAGCCCTGACCCGGTCACAGGGACTGGCCCCCGCAGCCCTGACCCGCTGACATGGACTGACCCCCGCAGCCCTGTCCCGCCACAGGGATCGGCCTACACAGACCTGTGCGGCTGACAGGGATTGGCCCCCGCAGCCCTGACCCGCTCACAGGGACTGGCCCCCGCCCCCCCGACCCGCTCACGGGGACTGGCCCCCGCAGCCCTGACCCGCTCCCAGGTACATGTCCCCCGCAGCCCTGATCGGCTCCCAGTGACCGGCCCCCGCAGCCCTGACCCGCTCCCAGGGACCGGCCCCCGCAGCCCTGACCCGCTCACAGGGACCGGCCCCCGCAGCCCTGACCCGCTCACAGGGACCGGCTCCCGCAGCCCTGACCCCCTCACAGGGACCGGCCCCCGCAGCCCTGACCCGCTCACAGGGACCGGCCCCCGCAGCCCTGACCCGCTCACAGGGACCGGCCCCCGCAGCCCTGACCCGCTCACAGGGACCGGCCGCCGCACCCCTGACTCCCTCACAGGGACCGGCCCCCGCAGCCCTGACCCGCTCACAGGGACCGGCCCCCGCAGCCCTGACCCGCTCACAGGGACTGGCCCCCGCAGCCCTTACCCCCTGACAGGGACTGGTCCCCGCAGCCCTGACCCCCTGACAGGGACTGGCCCCCGCAGCCCTGGCCCGCTCACAGGGATTGGCCCCCGCACCCCGGTCCCGCTCACAGGGACTGGCCCCCCGCAGCCCTGGCCTGCTCACAGGGACTGGCCCGCGCAGCCCTGGCCTGCTCACAGGGACTGACCCCCGCAGCCCTTGCCCGCTCACAGGGACTGGCCCCCGCAGCCCTGACCCCCTGACAGCTATTTGCCACCGCAGCCCTCACCCGCTCACAGGGACTGGCCCCGCAGCCATGACACGATCACAGGCACTGTCCCCCGCAGCCCTGTCCCGCTGACATGGACTGGC
Source organism: Stegostoma tigrinum (assembly GCF_030684315.1). Taxonomy (NCBI): domain Eukaryota; kingdom Metazoa; phylum Chordata; class Chondrichthyes; order Orectolobiformes; family Stegostomatidae; genus Stegostoma; species Stegostoma tigrinum. The sequence continues at coordinate 749,152 of NW_026728065.1, read as the reverse complement.
CCCCGCAGCCCTGTCCCGCCACAGGGACTGGCCCCCGCAGCCCTGTCCCGCTGACATGGACTGGCCCACGCAGCCCTATCCCGCCACAGGGACTGGCCCCCGCAGCCCTGACCCGCTCCCAGGGACTGGCCCCCGCAGCCCTGACCCCCTGACAGCTATTTGCCACCGCAGCCCTCACCCGCTCACAGGGACTGGTCCCCGCAGCCCTGACCCGCTCCCAGGGACTGGCCCCCGCAGCCCTGACCCCCTGACAGCTATTTGCCACCGCAGCCATCACCCGTTCGCATGGACTGGCCCCCGCAGCCCTGACCCGCTCCCAGTGACTGGCCCCCGCAGCCCTGACCCGCTCACAGGGACTGTCCCCCGCAGCCCTGACCCGCTCACAGGGACTGTCCCCCGCAGCCCTGACCCGCTCAAAGGGTCTGGCCCCCGCAGCCCTGACCCGCCCACAGGGACCGGCCCCCGCAGCCCTGACCCGCTCACAGGGACCGGCCCCCGCAGCCCTGACCCGCTGACAGGGACCGGCCCCCGCAGCCCTGACCCGCTGACAGGGACAGGCCCCCGCAGCCCTGACCCGGTCACAGGGACTGGCCCCCGCAGCCCTGACCCGCTGACATGGACTGACCCCCGCAGCCCTGTCCCGCCACAGGGATCGGCCTACACAGACCTGTGCGGCTGACAGGGATTGGCCCCCGCAGCCCTGACCCGCTCACAGGGACTGGCCCCCGCCCCCCCGACCCGCTCACGGGGACTGGCCCCCGCAGCCCTGACCCGCTCCCAGGTACATGTCCCCCGCAGCCCTGATCGGCTCCCAGTGACCGGCCCCCGCAGCCCTGACCCGCTCCCAGGGACCGGCCCCCGCAGCCCTGACCCGCTCACAGGGACCGGCCCCCGCAGCCCTGACCCGCTCACAGGGACCGGCTCCCGCAGCCCTGACCCCCTCACAGGGACCGGCCCCCGCAGCCCTGACCCGCTCACAGGGACCGGCCCCCGCAGCCCTGACCCGCTCACAGGGACCGGCCCCCGCAGCCCTGACCCGCTCACAGGGACCGGCCGCCGCACCCCTGACCCCCTCACAGGGACCGGCCCCCGCAGCCCTGACCCGCTCACAGGGACCGGCCCCCGCAGCCCTGACCCGCTCACAGGGACTGGCCCCCGCAGCCCTTACCCCCTGACAGGGACTGGTCCCCGCAGCCCTGACCCCCTGACAGGGACTGGCCCCCGCAGCCCTGGCCCGCTCACAGGGATTGGCCCCCGCACCCCGGTCCCGCTCACAGGGACTGGCCCCCCGCAGCCCTGGCCTGCTCACAGGGACTGGCCCGCGCAGCCCTGGCCTGCTCACAGGGACTGACCCCCGCAGCCCTTGCCCGCTCACAGGGACTGGCCCCCGCAGCCCTGACCCCCTGACAGCTATTTGCCACCGCAGCCCTCACCCGCTCACAGGGACTGGCCCCGCAGCCATGACACGATCACAGGCACTGTCCCCCGCAGCCCTGTCCCGCTGACATGGACTGGCCCCCGCAGCCCTGTCCCGCCACAGGGACTGGCCCCCGCAGCCCTGTCCCGCTGACATGGACTGGCCCACGCAGCCCTGTCCCGCCACAGGGACTGGCCCCCGCAGCCCTGACCCGCTCCCAGGGACTGGCCCCCGCAGCCCTGACCCCCTGACAGCTATTTGCCACCGCAGCCCTCACCCGCTCACAGGGACTGGTCCCCGCAGCCCTGACCCGCTCCCAGGGACTGGCCCCCGCAGCCCTGACCCCCTGACAGCTATTTGCCACCGCAGCCATCACCCGTTCGCATGGACTGGCCCCCGCAGCCCTGACCCGCTCCCAGTGACTGGCCCCCGCAGCCCTGACCCGCTCACAGGGACTGTCCCCCGCAGCCCTGACCCGCTCACAGGGACTGTCCCCCGCAGCCCTGACCCGCTCAAAGGGTCTGGCCCCCGCAGCCCTGACCCGCTCACAGGGACTGGCCCCCGCAGCCCTGACCCGCTCACAGGGACTGGCCCCCGCAGCCCTGACCCGCTCACAGGGACTGGCCCCCGCAGCCCTGACCCGCTCTCAGGGTCTGGCCCCGGCAGCCCTGACCCGCTCTCAGGATCTGGCCCCCGCACCCCTGACCGCCTCCCAGGGACTGGCCCCCGCAGCCCTGACCCGCTCCCAGGGACTGGCCCCCGCAGCCCTGACCCGCTCCCAGGGACTGTCCCCCGCAGCCCTGACCCGCTCACAGGGACTGTCCCCCGCAGCCCTGACCCGCTCACAGGGACTGGCCCCCGCAGCCCTGACCCGCTCCCAGGGACTGTCCCCCGCAGCCCTGACCCGCTCACAGGGACTGGCCCCCGCAGCCCTGACCCGCTCACAGGGACTGGCGCCCGCAGCCCTGACCCGCTCAGGGGGACTGCCCCCCGCAGCCTGACCCGGTCACAGGGTCTGGCCCCCGCAGCCCTGACCCGCCGACATGGACTGGCCCCGCAGCCCTGTCCCGCCACAGGGACTGGCCTACACAGACCTGTGCGGCTGACAGGGATTGGCCCCCGCAGCCCTGACCCGCTCACAGGGACTGGCCCCCGCCCCCCCGACCCCCTGACAGGGACTGGCCCCCGCAGCCCTGACCCGCTCCCAGGTACATGTCCCCCGCAGCCCTGATCGGCTCACAGGGACTGGCCCCCGCAGCCCTGGCCTGCTCACAGGGACTGGCCCCCGCAGCCCTGGCCTGCTCACAGGGGACTGACCCCCGCAGCCCTTGCCCGCTCACAGGGACTGGCCCCCGCAGCCCTGACCCCCTGACAGCTATTTGCCACCGCAGCCCTCACCCGCTCACAGGGACTGGCCCCCGCAGCCATGACACGATCACAGGCACTGTCCCCTGCAGCCCTGTCCCGCTGACATGGACTGGCCCCCGCAGCCCTGTCCCGCCACAGGGACTGGCCCCCGCAGCCCTGTCCCGCTGACATGGACTGGCCCACGCAGCCCTGTCCCGCCACAGGGACTGGCCCCCGCAGCCCTGACCCGCTCCCAGGGACTGGCTCCCGCAGCCCTGACCCCCTGACAGCTATTTGCCACCGCAGCCCTCACCCGCTCACAGGGACTGGTCCCCGCAGCCCTGACCCGCTCCCAGGGACTGGCCCCCGCAGCCCTGACCCCCTGACAGCTATTTGCCACCGCAGCCATCACCCGTTCGCATGGACTGGCCCCCGCAGCCCTGACCCGCTCCCAGTGACTGGCCCCCGCAGCCCTGACCCGCTCCCATGGACTGGCCCCCGCAGCCCTGACCCGCTCACAGGGACTGTCCCCCGCAGCCCTGACCCGCTCTCAGGGACTGTCCCCCGCAGCCCTGACCCGCTCAAAGGGTCTGGCCCCCGCAGCCCTGACCCGCTCACGGGGACTGGCCCCCGCAGCCCTGACCCGCTCACAGGGACTGGCCCCCGCAGCCCTGACCCGCTCTCAGGGTCTGGCCCCCGCAGCCCTGACCCGCTCTCAGGCCTGGCCCCCGCACCCCTGACCGCCTCCCAGGGACTGGCCCCCGCAGCCCTGACCCGCTCCCAGGGACTGGCCCCCGCAGCCCTGACCCGCTCCCAGGGACTGTCCCCCGCAGCCCTGACCCGCTCACAGGGGCTGTCCCCCGCAGCCCTGACCCGCTCACGGGGACTGCCCCCCGCAGCCCTGACCCGCTCACAGGGACTGGCCCCCGCAGCCCTGACCCGCTCACAGGGACTGGCGCCCGCAGCCCTGACCCGCTCACTGGGACTGGCCCCCGCAGCCCTGACCCCCTGACAGCTATTTGCCGCCGCAGCCCTCACCCGCTCACAGGGACTGGCCCCCGCAGCCCTGACCCGCTCCCAGGGACTGGCCCCCGCAGCCCTGACCCGCTCCCAGGGACTGGCCCCCGCAGCCCTGACCCGCTCCCAGGGACTGGCCCCCGCAGCCCTGACTCGCTCCCAGGTACAGGCCCCCGCAGCCCAGACCGGCTCCCAGGGACTGGCCCCCGCAGCCCTGACCCGCTCACAGGGACTGGCCCCCGCCCCCCTGACCCGCTCACGGGGACTGGCCCCCGCAGCCCTGACCCGCTCACGGGGACTGGCCCCCGCAGCCCTGACCCGCTCACAGGGACTGGTCCCCGCAGCCCTGACCCCCTGACAGGGACTGGTCCCCGCAGCCCTGACCCGCTCACAGGGACTGGTCCCCGCAGCCCTGACCCGCTCACAGGGACTGGACCCCGCAGCCCAGACCCGCTCCCAGGGACTGGCCCCCGCAGCCCTGACCCCCTGACAGCTATTTGCCACCGCAGCCCTCACCCGCTCACAGGGACTGGTCCCCGCAGCCCTGACCCGCTCCCAGGGACTGGCCCCCGCAGCCCTGACCCCCTGACAGCTATATGCCACCGCAGCCCTCACCCGCTCCCAGCGACTGGCCCCGGCAGCCCTGACCCGCTACCAGGGACTGGCCCCCGCAGCCCTGACCCGCTCCCAGGGAATGGCTTCCGCAGCCCTGAACCGCTCCCAGGGACTGGCCCCTGCAGCCCTGACCCGCTCCCAGGTACTGGCCCCCGCAGCCCTGACCGGCTCCCAGGTACTGGGACCCGCAGCCCTGACCAGCTCCCAGGGACTGGCCCCCGCAGCCCTGACCCGCTCACAGGGACTGTCCTCCGCAGCCCTGTCCCGCTCCCAGGGACTGGCCCCCGCAGCCCTGACCCGCTCCCAGGTACTGGCCCCCGCAGCCCTGACCCGCTCCCAGGGACTGGCCCCCGCAGCCCTGAACCGCTCCCTGGGACTGGCCCCCGCAGCCCTGACCCGCTCCCAGGTACTGGCCCCCGCAGGCCTGACCGGCTCCCAGGGACCGGCCCCCGCAGCCCTGACCTGCTCCCAGGGACCGGCCCCCGCAGCCCTGACCTGCTCACAGGGACCGTCCCCCGCAGCCCTGACCCGCTCACAGGGACCGGCTCCCGCAGCCCTGACCCCCTCACAGGGACCGTCCCCCGCAGCCCTGACCCGCTCACAGGGACTGGCCCCCGCAGCCATGACACAATCACAGGCACTGTCCCCCGCAGCCCTGTCCCGCTGACATGGACTGGCCCCCGCCGCCCTGACCCCCTGACAGCTATTTGCCACCGCAGCCCTCACCCGCTCACAGGGACTGGCCCCCGCAGCCATGACACAATCACAGGCACTGTCCCCCGCAGCCCTGTCCCGCTGACATGGACTGGCCCCCGCAGCCCTGACCCCCTGACAGCTAATTGCCATCGCAGCCGTCACCCGCTCATAGGGACTGGCCCCCGCTGCCCTGACCCGCTCCCTGGGACTGGCCCCCGCAGCCCTGACCCCCTGACAGCTATTTGCCACCGCAGCCCTCACCCGGTCACAGGGACTGGTCCCCGCAGCCCTGACCCGCTCCCTGGGACTGGCCCCCGCAGCCCTGACCCCCTGACAGCTATTTGCCACCGCAGCCCTCACCCGTTCACAGGGACTGTCCCCCGCAGCCCTGACCCGCTCACAGGGACTGGCCCCCGCATCCTGACCCGCTCACAGGGACTGGCCCCCGCAGGCCTGACCCGCTCTCAGGGACTGGCCCCCGCAGCCCTGACCCGCTCACAGGGTCTGGTCCCCGCAGCCCTGAGCCGCTCACAGGGACTGGTCCCCGCAGCCCTGACCCGCTCACAGGGACTGGCCCCGCAGCCCTGACCCCCTGACAGCTCTTTGCCACCGCAGCCTGACCCGCTCACAGGGACTGTCCCCCGCAGCCCAGACCCGCTCACAGGGACTGTCCCCCGCAGCCCTGACCCGCTCACAGGGACTGTCCCCCGCAGCCCTGACCCGCTCACAGGGCCTGGCCCGCGCAGCCCTCCCCGCTCACAGGGACTGGCCCCCCAGCCCTGACCCGCTCACAGGTATCTTCGCCCGCTGCCCTGTCCCGCTGACAGCTATTTGCCACCGCAGCCTTGACCCGCTCACAGGGACCGGCCCCCGCAGCCCTGACCCGCTCACAGGGACTGGCCCCCGCAGCCCTAACCCGCTCACAGCGTCTGGCCCCCGCAGCCCTGACCCGCTCACAGGGACCGGCCCCCGCAGCCCTGACCCGCTCACAGGGACCGGCTCCCGCAGCCCTGACCCCCTCACAGGGACCGGCCCCCGCAGCCCTGACCCGCTCACAGGGACCGGCCCCCGCAGCCCTGACCCGCTCACAGGGACCGGCCCCCGCAGCCCTGACCCGCTCACAGGGACCGGCCGCCGCACCCCTGACCCCCTCACAGGGACCGGCCCCCGCAGCCCTGACCCGCTCACAGGGACCGGCCCCCGCAGCCCTGACCCGCTCACAGGGACTGGCCCCCGCAGCCCTGACCCCCTGACAGGGACTGGTCCCCGCAGCCCTGACCCCCTGACAGGGACTGGCCCCCGCAGCCCTGGCCCGCTCACAGGGATTGGCCCCCGCACCCCGGTCCCGCTCACAGGGACTGGCCTCCCGCAGCCCTGGCCTGCTCACAGGGACTGGCCCGCGCAGCCCTGGCCTGCTCACAGGGACTGACCCCCGCAGCCCTTGCCCGCTCACAGGGACTGGCCCCCGCAGCCCTGACCCCCTGACAGCTATTTGCCACCGCAGCCCTCACCCGCTCACAGGGACTGGCCCCGCAGCCATGACACGATCACAGGCACTGTCCCCCGCAGCCCTGTCCCGCTGACATGGACTGGCCCCCGCAGCCCTGTCCCGCCACAGGGACTGGCCCCCGCAGCCCTGTCCCGCTGACATGGAGTGGCCCACGCAGCCCTATCCCGCCACAGGGACTGGCCCCCGCAGCCCTGACCCGCTCCCAGGGACTGGCCCCCGCAGCCCTGACCCCCTGACAGGTATTTGCCACCGCAGCCCTCACCCGCTCACAGGGACTGGTCCCCGCAGCCCTGACCCGCTCCCAGGGACTGGCCCCCGCAGCCCTGACCCCCTGACAGCTATTTGCCACCGCAGCCATCACCCGTTCGCATGGACTGGCCCCCGCAGCCCTGACCCGCTCCCAGTGACTGGCCCCCGCAGCCCTGACCCGCTCCCATGGACTGGCCCCCGCCGCCCTGACCCGCTCACAGGGACTGTCCCCCGCAGCCCTGACCCGCTCACAGGTACTGTCCCCCGCAGCCCTGACCCGCTCAAAGGGTCTGGCCCCCGCAGCCCTGACCCGCTCACAGGGACTGGCCCCCGCAGCCCTGACCCGCTCACAGGGACTGGCCCCCGCAGCCCTGACCCGCTCACAGGGACTGGCCCCCGCAGCCCTGACCCGCTCACAGGGACTGGCCCCCGCAGCCCTGACCCGCTCTCAGGGTCTGGCCCCCGCAGCCCTGACCCGCTCTCAGGATCTGGCCCCCGCACCCCTGACCGCCTCCCAGGGACTGGCCCCCGCAGCCCTGACCCGCTCCCAGGGACTGGCCCCCGCAGCCCTGACCCGCTCCCAGGGACTGTCCCCCGCAGCCCTGACCCGCTCACAGGGACTGTCCCCCGCAGCCCTGACCCGCTCACAGGGACTGGCCCCCGCAGCCCTGACCCGCTCCCAGGGACAGTCCCCCGCAGCCCTGACCCGCTCACAGGGACTGGCCCCCGCAGCCCTGACCCGCTCACAGGGACTGCCGCCCGCAGCCCTGACCCGCTCAGGGGGACTGCCCCCCGCAGCCTGACCCGGTCACAGGGTCTGGCCCCCGCAGCCCTGACCCGCCGACATGGACTGGCCCCGCAGCCCTGTCCCGCCACAGGGACTGGCCTACACAGACCTGTGCGGCTGACAGGGATTGGCCCCCGCAGCCCTGACCCGCTCACAGGGACTGGCCCCCGCCCCCCCGACCCCCTGACAGGGACTGGCCCCCGCAGCCCTGACCCGCTCCCAGGTACATGTCCCCCGCAGCCCTGATCGGCTCACAGGGACTGGCCCCCGCAGCCCTGGCCTGCTCACAGGGACTGGCCCCCGCAGCCCTGGCCTGCTCACAGGGGACTGACCCCCGCAGCCCTTGCCCGCTCACAGGGACTGGCCCCCGCAGCCCTGCCCCCCTGACAGCTATTTGCCACCGCAGCCCTCACCCGCTCACAGGGACTGGCCCCCGCAGCCATGACACGATCACAGGCACTGTCCCCCGCAGCCCTGTCCCGCTGACATGGACTGGCCCCCGCAGCCCTGTCCCGCCACAGGGACTGGCCCCCGCAGCCCTGTCCCGCTGACATGGACTGGCCCACGCAGCCCTGTCCCGCCACAGGGACTGGCCCCCGCAGCCCTGACCCGCTCCCAGGGACTGGCTCCCGCAGCCCTGACCCCCTGACAGCTATTTGCCACAGCAGCCCTCACCCGCTCACAGGGACTGGTCCCCGCAGCCCTGACCCGCTCCCAGGGACTGGCCCCCGCAGCCCTGACCCCCTGACAGCTATTTGCCACCGCAGCCATCACCCGTTCGCATGGACTGGCCCCCGCAGCCCTGACCCGCTCCCAGTGACTGTCCCCCGCAGCCCTGACCCGCTCCCATGGACTGGCCCCCGCAGCCCTGACCCGCTCACAGGGACTGTCCCCCGCAGCCCTGACCCGCTCTCAGGGACTGTCCCCCGCAGCCCTGACCCGCTCAAAGGGTCTGGCCCCCGCAGCCCTGACCCGCTCACGGGGACTGGCCCCCGCAGCCCTGACCCGCTCACAGGGACTGGCCCCCGCAGCCCTGACCTGCTCACAGGGACTGGCCCCCGCAGCCCTGACCCGCTCACAGGGACTGGCCCCCGCAGCCCTGACCCGCTCTCAGGGTCTGGCCCCCGCAGCCCTGACCCGCTCTCAGGTCTGGCCCCCGCACCCCTGACCGCCTCCCAGGGACTGGCCCCCGCAGCCCTGACCCGCTCCCAGGGACTGGCCCCCGCAGCCCTGAAGCGCTCCCAGGGACTGTCCCCCGCAGCCCTGACCCGCTCACAGGGGCTGTCCCCCGCAGCCCTGACCCGCTCACGGGGACTGCCCCCCGCAGCCCTGACCCGCTCACGGGGACTGCCCCCCACAGCCCTGACCCGCTCACAGGTACTGGCCCCCGCAGCCCTGACCCGCTCACAGGGACTGGCGCCCGCAGCCCTGACCCGCTCACTGGGACTGGCCCCCGCAGCCCTGACCCCCTGACAGCTATTTGCCGCCGCAGCCCTCACCCGCTCACAGGGACTGGCCCCCGCAGCCCTGACCCGCTCCAAGGGACTGGCCCCCGCAGCCCTGACCCGCTCCCAGGGACTGGCCCCCGCAGCCCTGACCCGCTCCCACGGACTGGCCCCCGCAGCCCTGACTCGCTCCCAGGTACAGGCCCCCGCAGCCCAGACCGGCTCCCAGGGACTGGCCCCCGCAGCCCTGACCCGCTCACAGGGACTGGCCCACGCCCCCCTGACCCGCTCACGGGGACTGGCCCCCGCAGCCCTTACCCGCTCACGGGGACTGGCCCCCGCAGCCCTGACCCGCTCACAGGGACTGGTCCCCGCAGCCCTGACCCCCTGACAGGGACTGGTCCCCGCAGCCCTGACCCGCTCACAGGGACTGGTCCCCGCAGCCCTGACCCGCTCACAGGGACTGGACCCCGCAGCCCAGACCCGCTCCCAGGGACTGGCCCCCGCAGCCCTGACCCCCTGACAGCTATTTGCCACCGCAGCCCTCACCCGCTCACAGGGACTGGCCCCGGCAGCCCTGACCCGCTACCAGGGAGTGGCCCCCGCAGCCCTGACCCGCTCCCAGGGAATGGCTTCCGCAGCCCTGAACCGCTCCCAGGGACTGGCCCCTGCAGCCCTTACCCCCTGACAGGGACTGGTCCCCGCAGCTCTGACCCGCTCACAGGGACTGGTCCCCGCAGCCCTGACCCGCTCACAGGGACTGGACCCCGCAGCCCTGACCCGCTCCCAGGGACTGGCCCCCGCAGCCCTGACCCCCTGACAGCTATATGCCACCGCAGCCCTCACCCGCTCCCAGCGACTGGCCTCGGCAGCCCTGACCCGCTACCAGGGAGTGGCCCCCGCAGCCCTGACCCGCTCCCAGGGAATGGCTTCCGCAGCCCTGAACCGCTCCCAGGGACTGGCCCCTGCAGCCCTGACCCGCTCCCAGGTACTGGCCCCCGCAGCCCTGACCGGCTCCCAGGTACTGGGACCCGCAGCCCTGACCAGCTCCCAGGGACTGGCCCCCGCAGCCCTGACCCGCTCACAGGGACTGTACTCCGCAGCCCTGACCCGCTCCCAGGGACTGGCCCCCGCAGCCCTGACCCGCTCCCAGGTACTGGCCCCCGCAGCCCTGACCCGCTCCCAGGGACTGGCCCCCGCAGCCCTGAACCGCTCCCTGGGACTGGCCCCCGCAGCCCTGACCCGCTCCCAGGTACTGGCCCCCGCAGGCCTGACCGGCTCCCAGGGACCGGCCCCCGCAGCCCTGACCTGCTCCCAGGGACCGGCCCCCGCAGCCCTGACCCGCTCACAGGGACCGTCCCCCGCAGCCCTGACCCGCTCACAGGGACCGGCTCCCGCAGCCCTGACCCCCTCACAGGGACCGGCCCCCGCAGCCCTGACCCGCTCACAGGGACTGGCCCCCGCAGCCATGACACAATCACAGGCACTGTCCCCCGCAGCCCTGTCCCGCTGACATGGACTGGCCCCCGCCGCCCTGACCCCCTGACAGCTTTTTGCCACCGCAGCCCTCACCCGCTCACAGGGACTGGCCCCCGCAGCCATGACACAATCACAGGCACTGTCCCCCGCAGCCCTGTCCCGCTGACATGGACTGGCCCCCGCAGCCCTGACCCCCTGACAGCTAATTGCCATCGCAGCCGTCACCCGCTCATAGGGACTGGCCCCCGCTGCCCTGACCCGCTCCCTGGGACTGGCCCCCGCAGCCCTGACCCCCTGACAGCTATTTGCCACCGCAGCCCTCACCCGGTCACAGGGACTGGTCCCCGCAGCCCTGACCCGCTCCCTGGGACTGGCCCCCGCAGCCCTGACCCCCTGACAGCTATTTGCCACCGCAGCCCTGACCCGTTCACAGGGACTGTCCCCCGCAGCCCTGACCCGCTCACAGGGACTGGCCCCCGCAACCCTGACCCGCTCACAGGGACTGGCCCCCGCAGGCCTGACCCGCTCTCAGGGACTGGCCCCCGCAGCCCTGACCCGCTCACAGGGTCTGGTCCCCGCAGCCCTGAGCCGCTCACAGGGACTGGTCCCCGCAGCCCTGACCCGCTCACAGGGACTGGCCCCGCAGCCCTGACCCCCTGACAGCTATTTGCCACCGCAGCCTGACCCGCTCACAGGGACTGTCCCCCGCAGCCCTGACCCGCTCACAGGGACTGTCCCCCGCAGCCCTGACCCGCTCACAGGGCCTGGCCCGCGCAGCCCTCCCCGCTCACAGGGACTGGCCCCCCAGCCCTGACCCGCTCACAGGTATCTTCGCCCGCTGCCCTGTCCCGCTGACAGCTATTTGCCACCGCAGCCTTGACCCGCTCACAGGGACCGGCCCCCGCAGCCCTGACCCGCTCACAGGGACTGGCCCCCGCAGCCCTAACCCGCTCACAGCGTCTGGCCCCCGCAGCCCTGACCCGCTCACAGGGACCGGCCCCCGCAGCCCTGACCCGCTCACAGGGACCGGCCCCTGCTGCCCAGACCCGCTCACATGGACCGGCCCCCGCATCCCTGACCCGCTGACAGGGACTGGCCCCCGCAGCCCTGACCCGCTGACAGGGACTGGCCCCCGCAGCCCTGACCCGCTAACAGGGACTGGCCCCCGCAGCCCTGACCCGCTCACAGGGACTGGCCCCCGCTGCCCTCACCCGCTCCCAGGGACTGGCCCCCGCAGCCCTGACCCGCTCCCAGGGTCTGGCCCCCGCAGCCCTGACCCGCTCACAGGGACCGGCCCCCGCAGCCCTGACCCGCTCACAGGGACTGGCCCCCGCAGCCCTGACCCGCTCACAGGGACTGGTCCCCGCAGCCCTGACCCGCTCCCAGGGACTGGCCCCCGCAGCCCTGACCCCCTGACAGCTATTTGCCACCGCAGCCCTGACCCGTTCACAGGGACTGTCCCCCGCAGCCCTGACCCGCTCACAGGGACTGGCCCCCGCAGCCCTGACCCGCTCACAGGGACTGGCCCCCGCAGGCCTGACCCGCTCTCAGGGACTGGCCCCCGCAGCCCTGACCCGCTCACAGGGTCTGGTCCCCGCAGCCCTGAGCCGCTCACAGGGACTGGTCCCCGCAGCCCTGACCCGCTCACAGGGACTGGCCCCCGCAGCCCTGACCCCCTGACAGCTATTTGCCACCGCAGCCCTCACCTGCTAACAGGGACTGGCCCCCGCAGCCATGACACGATCACAGGCACTGTCCCCTGCTGCCCTGTCCCGCTGACAGCTATTTGCCACCGCAGCCTGACCCGCTCACAGGGACTGTCCCCCGCAGCCCAGACCCGCTCACAGGGACTGTCCCCCGCAGCCCTGACCCGCTCACAGGGACTGTCCCCCGCAGCCCTGACCCGCTCACAGGGCCTAGCCCGCGCAGCCCTCCCCGCTCACAGGGACTGGCCCCCCAGCCCTGACCCGCTCACAGGTATCTTCGCCCGCTGCCCTGTCCCGCTGACAGCTATTTGCCACCGCAGCCTTGACCCGCTCACAGGGACCGGCCCCCGCAGCCCTGACCCGCTCACAGGGACTGGCCCCCGCAGCCCTAACCCGCTCACAGCGTCTGGCCCCCGCAGTCCTGACCCGCTCACAGGGACCGGCCCCCGCAGCCCTGACCCGCTCACAGGGACCGGCCCCCGCAGCCCTGACCCGCTCACAGGGACTGGCCCCCGCGGCCCTGACCCGCTCACAGGGACCGGCCCCTGCTGCCCTGACCCGCTCACAGGGACCGGCCCCCGCATCCCTGACCCGCTGACAGGGACTGGCCCCCGCAGCCCTGACCCGCTGACAGGGACTGGCCCCCGTAGCCCTGACCCGCTAACAGGGACTGGCCCCCGCAGCCCTGACCCGCTCACAGGGACTGGCCCCCGCTGCCCTCACCCGCTCCCAGGGACTGGCCCCCGCAGCCCTGACCCGCTCCCAGGGTCTGGCCCCCGCAGCCCTGACCCGCTCACAGGGACCGGCCCCCGCAGCCCTGACCCGCTCACAGGGACTGGCCCCCGCAGCCCTGACCCGCTCACAGGGTCTGGCCCCCGCAGCCCTGACCCGCTCACAGGGACCGGCCCCCGCAGCCCTGACCCGCTCACAGGGACCGGCCCCCGCAGCCCTGACCCGCTCACAGGGACCGGCCCCCGCAGCCCTGACCCGCTCACAGGGACCGGCCCCGGCAGCCCTGACCCGCTGACAGGGACCGGCCCCCGCAGCCCTGACCCGCTGACAGGGACTGGCCCCCGCAGCCCTGACCCGGTCACAGGGACTGGCCCCCGCAGCCCTGACCCGCTGACATGGACTGACCCCCGCAGCCCTGTCCCGCCACAGGGACCGGCCTACACAGACCTGTGCGGCTGACAGGGATTGGCCCCCGCAGCCCTGACCCGCTCACAGGGACTGGCCCCCGCCCCCCCGACCCGCTCACGGGGACTGGCCCCCGCAGCCCTGACCCGCTCCCAGGTACATGTCCCCCGCAGCCCTGATCGGCTCCCAGTGACCGGCCCCCGCAGCCCTGACCCGCTCCCAGGGACCGGCCCCCGCAGCCCTGACCCGCTCACAGGGACCGGCCCCCGCAGCCCTGACCCGCTCACAGGGACCGGCTCCCGCAGCCCTGACCCCCTCACAGGGACCGGCCCCCGCAGCCCTGACCCGCTCACAGGGACCGGCCCCCGCAGCCCTGACCCGCTCACAGGGACCGGCCCCCGCAGCCCTGACCCGCTCACAGGGACCGGCCGCCGCACCCCTGACCCCCTCACAGGGACCGGCCCCCGCAGCCCTGACCCGCTCACAGGGACGGGCCCCCGCAGCCCTGACCCGCTCACAGGGACTGGCCCCCGCAGCCCTGACCCCCTGACAGGGACTGGTCCCCGCAGCCCTGACCCCCTGACAGGGACTGGCCCCCGCAGCCCTGGCCCGCTCACAGGGATTGGCCCCCGCACCCCTGGCCCGCTCACAGGGACTGGCCCCCCGCAGCCCTGGCCTGCTCACAGGGACTGGCCCGCGCAGCCCTGGCCTGCTCACAGGGACTGACCCCCGCAGCCCTTGCCCGCTCACAGGGACTGGCCCCCGCAGCCCTGACCCCCTGACAGCTATTTGCCACCGCCGCCCTCACCCGCTCACAGGGACTGGCCCCGCAGCCATGACACGATCACAGGCACTGTCCCCCGCAGCCCTGTCCCGCTGACATGGACTGGCCCCCGCAGCCCTGTCCCGCCACAGGGACTGGCCCCCGCAGCCCTGTCCCGCTGACATGGACTGGCCCACGCAGCCCTATCCCGCCACAGGGACTGGCCCCCGCAGCCCTGACCCGCTCCCAGGGACTGGCCCCCGCAGCCCTGACCCCCTGACAGCTATTTGCCACCGGAGCCCTCACCCGCTCACAGGGACTGGTCCCCGCAGCCCTGACCCGCTCCCAGGGACTGGCCCCCGCAGCCCTGACCCCCTGACAGCTATTTGCCACCGCAGCCATCACCCGTTCGCATGGACTGGCCCCCGCAGCCCTGACCCGCTCCCCGTGACTGGCCCCCGCAGCCCTGACCCGCTCCCATGGACTGGCCCCCGCAGCCCTGACCCGCTCACAGGGACTGTCCCCCGCAGCCCTGACCCGCTCACAGGGACTGTCCCCCGCAGCCCTGACCCGCTCAAAGGGTCTGGCCCCCGCAGCCCTGACCCGCTCACAGGGACTGGCCCCCGCAGCCCTGACCCGCTCACAGGGACTGGCCCCCGCAGCCCTGACCCGCTCACAGGGACTGGCCCCCGCAGCCCTGACCCGCTCACAGGAACTGGCCCCCGCAGCCCTGACCCGCTCTCAGGGTCTGGCCACCGCAGCCCTGACCCGCTCTCAGGATCTGGCCCCCGCACCCCTGACCGCCTCCCAGGGACTGGCCCCCGCAGCCCTGACCCGCTCCCAGGGACTGGCCCCCGCAGCCCTGACCCGCTCCCAGGGACTGTCCCCCGCAGCCCTGACCCGCTCACAGGGACTGTCCCCCGCAGCCCTGACCCGCTCACGGGGACTGCCCCCCGCAGCCCTGACCCGCTCACAGGGACTGGCCCCCGCAGCCCTGACCCGCTCACAGGGACTGGCGCCCGCAGCCCTGACCCGCTCACTGGGACTGGCCCCCGCAGCCCTGACCCCCTGACAGCTATTTGCCACCGCAGCCCTGACCCGCTCACAGGGACTGGCCCCCGCAGCCCTGACCCGCTCCCAGGGACTGGCCCCCGCAGCCCTGACCCGCTCCCAGGGACTGGCCCCCGCAGCCCTGACCCGCTCCCAGGTACTGGCCCCCGCAGCCCAGACCGGCTCCCAGGGACTGGCCCCCGCAGCCCTGACCCGCTCACAGGGACTGGCCCCCGCCCCCCTGACCCGCTCACGGGGACTGGCCCCCGCAGCCCTGACCCGCTCCCAGGGACTGGGCCCCGCAGCCCTGACCCGCTCACAGGGACTGGTCCCCGCAGCCCTGACCCCCTGACAGGGACTGGTCCCCGCAGCCCTGACTCGCTCACAGGGACTGGACCCCGCAGCCCTGACCCGCTCCCAGGGACTGGCCCCCGCAGCCCTGACCCCCTGACAGCTATTTGCCACCGCAGCCCTCACCCGCTCACAGGGAATGGTCCCCGCAGCCCTTACCCGCTCCCAGGGACTGGCCCCCGCAGCCCTGACCCCCTGACAGCTATTTGCCACCGCAGCCGTCACCCGCTCCCAGCGACTGGCCCCGGCAGCCCTGACCCGCTACCAGGGACTGGCCCCCGCAGCCCTGACCCGCTCCCAGGGAATGGCTTCCGCAGCCCTGAACCGCTCCAAGGGACTGTCCCCTGCAGCCCTGACCCGCTCCCAGGTACTGGCCCCCGCAGCCGTGACCGGCTCCCAGGTACTGGGACCCGCAGCCCTGACCAGCTCCCAGGGACTGGCCCCCGCAGCCCTGACCCGCTCACAGGGACTGTCCTCCGCAGCCCTGACCCGCTCCCAGGGACTGGCCCCCGCAGCCCTGACCCGCTCCCAGGTACTGGCCCCCGCAGCCCTGACCCGCTCCCAGGGACTGGCCCCCGCAGCCCTGAACCGCTCCCAGGGACTGGCCCCCGCAGCCCTGACCCGCTCCCAGGTACTGGCCCCCGCAGCCCTGACCGGCTCCCAGGGACCGGCACCCGCAGCCCTGACCCGCTCCCAGGGACCGGCCCCCGCAGCCCTGACCCGCTCACAGGGACCGTCCCCCGCTGCCCTGACCCGCTCACAGGGACCGGCTCCCGCAGCCCTGACCCCCTCACAGGGACCGGCCCCCGCAGCCCTGACCCGCTCACAGGGACTGGCCCCCGCAGCCCTGACCCGCTCACAGGGACCGGCCCACGCAGCCCTGACCCGCTCTCAGGGACTGGCCCCCGCAGCCCTGACCCCCTGACAGGGACTGGTCCCCGCAGCCCTGACCCCCTGACAGGCACTGGCCCCCGCAGCCCTGGCCCGCTCACAGGGACTGGCCCCCGCAACCCTGGCCCGCTCACAGAGACTGGCCCCCGCAGCCCTGGCCTGCTCAAAGGGACTGGCCCCCGCAGCCCTGGCCTGCTCACAGGGACTGACCCCCGCAGCCCTTGCCCGCTCACAGGGACTGGCCCCCGCAGCCCTGACCCCCTGACAGCTATTTGCGACCGCAGCCCTCACCCGCTCACAGGGACTGGCCCCCGCAGCCATGACACGATCACAGGCACTGTCCCCCGCAGCCCTGACCCGCTGACAGGGACTGGCCACCGTAGCCCTTACCCGCTAACAGGGACTGGCCCCCGCAGCCCTGACCCGCTCACAGGGACTGGCCCCCGCTGCCCTCACCCGCTCCCAGGGACTGGCCCCCGCAGCCCTGACCCGCTCCCAGGGTCTGGCCCCCGCAGCCCTGACCCGCTCACAGGGACCGGCCCCCGCAGCCCTGACCCGCTCACAGGGACTGGCCCCCGCAGCCCTGACCCGCTCACAGGGTCTGGCCCCCGCAGCCCTGACCCGCTCACAGGGACCGACCCCCGCAGCCCTGACCCGCTCACAGGGACCGGCCCCCGCAGCCCTGACCCGCTCCCAGGGACCGGCCCCCGCAGCCCTGACCCGCTGACAGGGACCGGCCCCCGCAGCCCTGACCCGCTCACAGGGACCGGCCCCCGCAGCCCTGACCCGCTGACAGGGACCGGCCCCCGCAGCCCTGATCCGCTGACAGGGACTGGCCCCCGCAGCCCTGACCCGCTGACAGGGACTGGCCACCGCAGCCCTGACCCGCTCACAGGGACCGGCCCCCGCAGCCCTGACCCGCTCACAGGGACCGGCCCCCGCAGCCCTGACCCGCTCACAGGGACTGGCCCCCGCAGCCCTGACCCGCTCACAGGGACCGGCCCCTGCTGCCCTGACCCGCTCACATGGACCGGCCCCCGCATCCCTGACCCGCTGACAGGGACTGGCCCCCGCAGCCCTGACCCGCTGACAGGGACTGGCCCCCGCAGCCCTGACCCGCTAACAGGGACTGGCCCCCGCAGCCCTGACCCGCTCACAGGGACTGGCCCCCGCTGCCCTCACCCGCTCCCAGGGACTGGCCCCCGCAGCCCTGACCCGCTCCCAGGGTCTGGCCCCCGCAGCCCTGACCCGCTCACAGGGACCGGCCCCCGCAGCCCTGACCCGCTCACAGGGACTGGCCCCCGCAGCCCTGACCCGCTCACAGGGACTGGTCCCCGCAGCCCTGACCCGCTCCCTGGGACTGGCCCCCGCAGCCCTGACCCCCTGACAGCTATTTGCCACCGCAGCCCTGACCCGTTCACAGGGACTGTCCCCCGCAGCCCTGACCCGCTCACAGGGACTGGCCCCCGCAGCCCTGACCCGCTCACAGGGACTGGCCCCCGCAGGCCTGACCCGCTCTCAGGGACTGGCCCCCGCAGCCCTGACCCGCTCACAGGGTCTGGTCCCCGCAGCCCTGAGCCGCTCACAGGGACTGGTCCCCGCAGCCCTGACCCGCTCACAGGGACTGGCCCCCGCAGCCCTGACCCCCTGACAGCTATTTGCCACCGCAGCCCTCACCTGCTAACAGGGACTGGCCCCCGCAGCCATGACACGATCACAGGCACTGTCCCCTGCTGCCCTGTCCCGCTGACAGCTATTTGCCACCGCAGCCTGACCCGCTCACAGGGACTGTCCCCCGCAGCCCAGACCCGCTCACAGGGACTGTCCCCCGCAGCCCTGACCCGCTCACAGGGACTGTCCCCCGCAGCCCTGACCCGCTCACAGGGCCTAGCCCGCGCAGCCCTCCCCCCTCACAGGGACTGGCCCCCCAGCCCTGACCCGCTCACAGGTATCTTCGCCCGCTGCCCTGTCCCGCTGACAGCTATTTGCCACCGCAGCCTTGACCCGCTCACAGGGACCGGCCCCCGCAGCCCTGACCCGCTCACAGGGATTGGCCCCCGCAGCCCTAACCCGCTCACAGCGTCTGGCCCCCGCAGTCCTGACCCGCTCACAGGGACCGGCCCCCGCAGCCCTGACCCGCTCACAGGGACCGGCCCCCGCAGCCCTGACCCGCTCACAGGGACTGGCCCCCGCGGCCCTGACCCGCTCACAGGGACCGGCCCCTGCTGCCCTGACCCGCTCACAGGGACCGGCCCCCGCATCCCTGACCCGCTGACAGGGACTGGCCCCCGCAGCCCTGACCCGCTGACAGGGACTGGCCCCCGCAGCCCTGACCCGCTGACAGGGACTGGCCCCCGCAGCCCTGACCCGCTAACAGGGACTGGCCCCCGCAGCCCTGACCCGCTCACAGGGACTGGCCCCCGCAGCCCTGACCCGCTCACAGGGACCGGCCCCCGCAGCCCTGACCCGCTCACAGGGACTGGCTCCCGCAGCCCTGACCCGCTCACAGGGTCTGGCCCCCGCAGCCCTGACCCGCTCACAGGGACCGGCCCCCGCAGCCCTGACCCGCTCACAGGGACCGGCCCCCGCAGCCCTGACCCGCCCACAGGGACCGGCCCCCGCAGCCCTGACCCGCTCACAGGGACCGGCCCCCGCAGCCCTGACCCGCTCACAGGGACCGGCCCCCGCAGCCCTGACCCGCTCACAGGGACTGGCCCCCGCAGCCCTGACCCGCTCACAGGGACCGGCCCCTGCTGCCCTGACCCGCTCACATGGACCGGCCCCCGCATCCCTGACCCGCTGACAGGGACTGGCCCCCGCAGCCCTGACCCGCTGACAGGGACTGGCCCCCGCAGCCCTGACCCGCTAACAGGGACTGGCCCCCGCAGCCCTGACCCGCTCACAGGGACTGGCCCCCGCTGCCCTCACCCGCTCCCAGGGACTGGCCCCCGCAGCCCTGACCCGCTCCCAGGGTCTGGCCCCCGCAGCCCTGACCCGCTCACAGGGACCGGCCCCCGCAGCCCTGACCCGCTCACAGGGACTGGCCCCCGCAGCCCTGACCCGCTCACAGGGACTGGTCCCCGCAGCCCTGACCCGCTCCCTGGGACTGGCCCCCGCAGCCCTGACCCCCTGACAGCTATTTGCCACCGCAGCCCTGACCCGTTCACAGGGACTGTCCCCCGCAGCCCTGACCCGCTCACAGGGACTGGCCCCCGCAGCCCTGACCCGCTCACAGGGACTGGCCCCCGCAGGCCTGACCCGCTCTCAGGGACTGGCCCCCGCAGCCCTGACCCGCTCACAGGGTCTGGTCCCCGCAGCCCTGAGCCGCTCACAGGGACTGGTCCCCGCAGCCCTGACCCGCTCACAGGGACTGGCCCCCGCAGCCCTGACCCCCTGACAGCTATTTGCCACCGCAGCCCTCACCTGCTAACAGGGACTGGCCCCCGCAGCCATGACACGATCACAGGCACTGTCCCCTGCTGCCCTGTCCCGCTGACAGCTATTTGCCACCGCAGCCTGACCCGCTCACAGGGACTGTCCCCCGCAGCCCAGACCCGCTCACAGGGACTGTCCCCCGCAGCCCTGACCCGCTCACAGGGACTGTCCCCCGCAGCCCTGACCCGCTCACAGGGCCTAGCCCGCGCAGCCCTCCCCGCTCACAGGGACTGGCCCCCCAGCCCTGACCCGCTCACAGGTATCTTCGCCCGCTGCCCTGTCCCGCTGACAGCTATTTGCCACCGCAGCCTTGACCCGCTCACAGGGACCGGCCCCCGCAGCCCTGACCCGCTCACAGGGATTGGCCCCCGCAGCCCTAACCCGCTCACAGCGTCTGGCCCCCGCAGTCCTGACCCGCTCACAGGGACCGGCCCCCGCAGCCCTGACCCGCTCACAGGGACCGGCCCCCGCAGCCCTGACCCGCTCACAGGGACCGGCCCCCGCATCCCTGACCCGCTGACAGGGACTGGCCCCCGCAGCCCTGACCCGCTGACAGGGACTGGCCCCCGCAGCCCTGACCCGCTGACAGGGACTTGGCCCCCGCAGCCCTGTCCCGCTGACATGGACTGGCCCCCGCAGCCCTGTCCCGCCACAGGGACTGGCCCCCGCAGCCCTGTCCCGCTGACATGGACTGGCCCACGCAGCCCTGTCCCGCCACAGGGACTGGCCCCCGCAGCCCTGACCCGCTCCCAGGGACTGGCTCCCGCAGCCCTGACCCCCTGACAGCTATTTGCCACCGCAGCCCTCACCCGCTCACAGGGACTGGTCCCCGCAGCCCTGACCCGCTCCCAGGGACTGGCCCCCGCAGCCCTGACCCCCTGACAGCTATTTGCCACCGCAGCCATCACCCGTTCGCATGGACTGGCCCCCGCAGCCCTGACCCGCTCCCAGTGACTGGCCCCCGCAGCCCTGACCCGCTCCCATGGACTGGCCCCCGCAGCCCTGACCCGCTCACAGGGACTGTCCCCCGCAGCCCTGACCCGCTCTCAGGGACTGTCCCCCGCAGCCCTGACCCGCTCAAAGGGTCTGGCCCCCGCAGCCCTGACCCGCTCACGGGGACTGGCCCCCGCAGCCCTGACCCGCTCACAGGGACTGGCCCCCGCAGCCCTGACCCGCTCTCAGGGTCTGGCCCCCGCAGCCCTGACCCGCTCTCAGGCCTGGCCCCCGCACCCCTGACCGCCTCCCAGGGACTGGCCCCCGCAGCCCTGACCCGCTCCCAGGGACTGGCCCCCGCAGCCCTGACCCGCTCCCAGGGACTGTCCCCCGCAGCCCTGACTCGCTCACAGGGGCTGTCCCCCGCAGCCCTGACCCGCTCACGGGGACTGCCCCCCGCAGCCCTGACCCGCTCACAGGGACTGGCCCCCGCAGCCCTGACCCGCTCACAGGGACTGGCGCCCGCAGCCGTGACCCGCTCACTGGGACTGGCCCCCGCAGCCCTGACCCCCTGACAGCTATTTGCCGCCGCAGCCCTCACCCGCTCACAGGGACTGGCCCCCGCAGCCCTGACCCGCTCCCAGGGACTGGCCCCCGCAGCCCTGACCTGCTCCCAGGGACTGGCCCCCGCAGCCCTGACCCGCTCCCAGGGACTGGCCCCCGCAGCCCTGACTCGCTCCCAGGTACAGGCCCCCGCAGCCCAGACCGGCTCCCAGGGACTGGCCCCCGCAGCCCTGACCCGCTCACAGGGACTGGCCCCCGCCCCCCTGACCCGCTCACGGGGACTGGCCCCCGCAGCCCTGACCCGCTCACGGGGACTGGCCCCCGCAGCCCTGACCCGCTCACAGGGACTGGTCCCCGCAGCCCTGACCCCCTGACAGGGACTGGTCCCCGCAGCCCTGACCCGCTCACAGGGACTGGTCCCCGCAGCCCTGACCCGCTCACAGGGACTGGACCCCGCAGCCCAGACCCGCTCCCAGGGACTGGCCCCCGCAGCCCTGACCCCCTGACAGCTATTTGCCACCGCAGCCCTCACCCGCTCACAGGGACTGGTCCCCGCAGTCCTGACCCGCTCCCAGGGACTGGCCCCCGCAGCCCTGACCCCCTGACAGCTATATGCCACCGCAGCCCTCACCCGCTACCAGCGACTGGCCCCGGCAGCCCTGACCCGCTACCAGGGACTGGCCCCCGCAGCCCTGACCCGCTCCCAGGGAATGGCTTCCGCAGCACTGAACCGCTCCCAGGGACTGGCCCCTGCAGCCCTGACCCGCTCCCAGGTACTGGCCCCCGCAGCCCTGACCGGCTCCCAGGTACTGGGACCCGCAGCCCTGACCAGCTCCCAGGGACTGGCCCCCGCAGCCCTGACCCGCTCACAGGGACTGTCCACCGCAGCCCTGTCCCGCTCCCAGGGACTGGCCCCCGCAGCCCTGACCCGCTCCCAGGTACTGGCCCCCGCAGCCCTGACCCGCTCCCAGGGACTGGCCCCCGCAGCCCTGACCCGCTCACAGGGACCGGCCCCTGCTGCCCTGACCCGCTCACAGGGACCGGCCCCCGCATCCCTGACCCGCTGACAGGGACTGGCCCCCGCAGCCCTGACCCGCTGACAGGGACTGGCCCCCGCAGCCCTGACCCGCTAACAGGGACTGGCCCCCGCAGCCCTGACCCGCTCACAGGGACTGGCCCCCGCTGCCCTCACCCGCTCCCAGGGACTGGCCCCCGCAGCCCTGACCCGCTCCCAGGGTCTGGCCCCCGCAGCCCTGACCCGCTCACAGGGACCGGCCCCCGCAGCCCTGACCCGCTCACAGGGACTGGCCCCCGCAGCCCTGACCCGCTCACAGGGTCTGGCCCCCGCAGCCCTGACCCGCTCACAGGGACCGGCCCCCGCAGCCCTGACCCGCTCACAGGGACCGGCCCCCGCAGCCCTGACCCGCTCACAGGGACCGGCCCCCGCAGCCCTGACCCGCTCACAGGGACCGGCCCCCGCAGCCCTGACCCGCTGACAGGGACCGGCCCCCGCAGCCCTGACCCGCTGACAGGGACTGGCCCCCGCAGCCCTGACCCGGTCACAGGGACTGGCCCCCGCAGCCCTGACCCGCTGACATGGACTGACCCCCGCAGCCCTGTCCCGCCACAGGGATCGGCCTACACAGACCTGTGCGGCTGACAGGGATTGGCCCCCGCAGCCCTGACCCGCTCACAGGGACTGGCCCCCGCCCCCCCGACCCGCTCACGGGGACTGGCCCCCGCAGCCCTGACCCGCTCCCAGGTACATGTCCCCCGCAGCCCTGATCGGCTCCCAGTGACCGGCCCCCGCAGCCCTGACCCGCTCCCAGGGACCGGCCCCCGCAGCCCTGACCCGCTCACAGGGACCGGCCCCCGCAGCCCTGACCCGCTCACAGGGACCGGCTCCCGCAGCCCTGACCCCCTCACAGGGACCGGCCCCCGCAGCCCTGACCCGCTCACAGGGACCGGCCCCCGCAGCCCTGACCCGCTCACAGGGACCGGCCCCCGCAGCCCTGACCCGCTCACAGGGACCGGCCGCCGCACCCCTGACCCCCTCACAGGGACCGGCCCCCGCAGCCCTGACCCGCTCACAGGGACCGGCCCCCGCAGCCCTGACCCGCTCACAGGGACTGGCCCCCGCAGCCCTGACCCCCTGACAGGGACTGGTCCCCGCAGCCCTGACCCCCTGACAGGGACTGGCCCCCGCAGCCCTGGCCCGCTCACAGGGATTGGCCCCCGCACCCCTGGCCCGCTCACAGGGACTGGCCCCCCGCAGCCCTGGCCTGCTCACAGGGACTGGCCCGCGCAGCCCTGGCCTGCTCACAGGGACTGACCCCCGCAGCCCTTGCCCGCTCACAGGGACTGGCCCCCGCAGCCCTGACCCCCTGACAGCTATTTGCCACCGCAGCCCTCACCCGCTCACAGGGACTGGCCCCGCAGCCATGACACGATCACAGGCACTGTCCCCCGCAGCCCTGTCCCGCTGACATGGACTGGCCCCCGCAGCCCTGTCCCGCCACAGGGACTGGCCCCCGCAGCCCTGTCCCGCTGACATGGACTGGCCCACGCAGCCCTATCCCGCCACAGGGACTGGCCCCCGCAGCCCTGACCCGCTCCCAGGGACTGGCCCCCGCAGCCCTGACCCCCTGACAGCTATTTGCCACCGCAGCCCTCACCCGCTCACAGGGACTGGTCCCCGCAGCCCTGACCCGCTCCCAGGGACTGGCCCCCGCAGCCCTGACCCCCTGACAGCTATTTGCCACCGCAGCC
Organism: Stegostoma tigrinum; assembly: GCF_030684315.1. NCBI lineage: Eukaryota > Metazoa > Chordata > Chondrichthyes > Orectolobiformes > Stegostomatidae > Stegostoma > Stegostoma tigrinum. The sequence continues at coordinate 724,991 of NW_026728065.1, read as the reverse complement.
ATCACCCGTTCGCATGGACTGGCCCCCGCAGCCCTGACCCGCTCACAGGGACTGGCCCCCGCAGCCCTGACCCGCTCACAGGGACTGGCCCCCGCAGCCCTGACCCGCTCACAGGGACTGGCCCCCGCAGCCCTGACCCGCTCTCAGGGTCTGGCCCCCGCAGCCCTGACCCGCTCTCAGGATCTGGCCCCCGCACCCCTGACCGCCTCCCAGGGACTGGCCCCCGCAGCCCTGACCCGCTCCCAGGGACTGGCCCCCGCAGCCCTGACCCGCTCCCAGGGACTGTCCCCCGCAGCCCTGACCCGCTCACAGGGACTGTCCCCCGCAGCCCTGACCCGCTCACAGGGACTGGCCCCCGCAGCCCTGACCCGCTCCCAGGGACTGTCCCCCGCAGCCCTGACCCGCTCACAGGGACTGGCCCCCGCAGCCCTGACCCGCTCACAGGGACTGGCGCCCGCAGCCCTGACCCGCTCAGGGGGACTGCCCCCCGCAGCCTGACCCGGTCACAGGGTCTGGCCCCCGCAGCCCTGACCCGCCGACATGGACTGGCCCCGCAGCCCTGTCCCGCCACAGGGACTGGCCTACACAGACCTGTGCGGCTGACAGGGATTGGCCCCCGCAGCCCTGACCCGCTCACAGGGACTGGCCCCCGCCCCCCCGACCCCCTGACAGGGACTGGCCCCCGCAGCCCTGACCCGCTCCCAGGTACATGTCCCCCGCAGCCCTGATCGGCTCACAGGGACTGGCCCCCGCAGCCCTGGCCTGCTCACAGGGACTGGCCCCCGCAGCCCTGGCCTGCTCACAGGGGACTGACCCCCGCAGCCCTTGCCCGCTCACAGGGACTGGCCCCCGCAGCCCTGACCCCCTGACAGCTATTTGCCACCGCAGCCCTCACCCGCTCACAGGGACTGGCCCCCGCAGCCATGACACGATCACAGGCACTGTCCCCCGCAGCCCTGTCCCGCTGACATGGACTGGCCCCCGCAGCCCTGTCCCGCCACAGGGACTGGCCCCCGCAGCCCTGTCCCGCTGACATGGACTGGCCCACGCAGCCCTGTCCCGCCACAGGGACTGGCCCCCGCAGCCCTGACCCGCTCCCAGGGACTGGCTCCCGCAGCCCTGACCCCCTGACAGCTATTTGCCACCGCAGCCCTCACCCGCTCACAGGGACTGGTCCCCGCAGCCCTGACCCGCTCCCAGGGACTGGCCCCCGCAGCCCTGACCCCCTGACAGCTATTTGCCACCGCAGCCATCACCCGTTCGCATGGACTGGCCCCCGCAGCCCTGACCCGCTCCCAGTGACTATCCCCCGCAGCCCTGACCCGCTCCCATGGACTGGCCCCCGCAGCCCTGACCCGCTCACAGGGACTGTCCCCCGCAGCCCTGACCCGCTCTCAGGGACTGTCCCCCGCAGCCCTGACCCGCTCAAAGGGTCTGGCCCCCGCAGCCCTGACCCGCTCACGGGGACTGGCCCCCGCAGCCCTGACCCGCTCACAGGGACTGGCCCCCGCAGCCCTGACCCGCTCTCAGGGTCTGGCCCCCGCAGCCCTGACCCGCTCTCAGGCCTGGCCCCCGCACCCCTGACCGCCTCCCAGGGACTGGCCCCCGCAGCCCTGACCCGCTCCCAGGGACTGGCCCCCGCAGCCCTGACCCGCTCCCAGGGACTGTCCCCCGCAGCCCTGACCCGCTCACAGGGGCTGTCCCCCGCAGCCCTGACCCGCTCACGGGGACTGCCCCCCACAGCCCTGACCCGCTCACAGGGACTGGCCCCCGCAGCCCTGACCCGCTCACAGGGACTGGCGCCCGCAGCCCTGACCCGCTCACTGGGACTGGCCCCCGCAGCCCTGACCCCCTGACAGCTATTTGCCGCCGCAGCCCTCACCCGCTCACAGGGACTGGCCCCCGCAGCCCTGACCCGCTCCCAGGGACTGGCCCCCGCAGCCCTGACCCGCTCCCAGGGACTGGCCCCCGCAGCCCTGACCCGCTCCCAGGGACTGGCCCCCGCAGCCCTGACTCGCTCCCAGGTACAGGCCCCCGCAGCCCAGACCGGCTCCCAGGGACTGGCCCCCGCAGCCCTGACCCGCTCACAGGGACTGGCCCCCGCCCCCCTGACCCGCTCACGGGGACTGGCCCCCGCAGCCCTGACCCGCTCACGGGGACTGGCCCCCGCAGCCCTGACCCGCTCACAGGGACTGGTCCCCGCAGCCCTGACCCCCTGACAGGGACTGGTCCCCGCAGCCCTGACCCGCTCACAGGGACTGGTCCCCGCAGCCCTGACCCGCTCACAGGGACTGGACCCCGCAGCCCAGACCCGCTCCCAGGGACTGGCCCCCGCAGCCCTGACCCCCTGACAGCTATTTGCCACCGCAGCCCTCACCCGCTCACAGGGACTGGTCCCCGCAGCCCTGACCCGCTCCCAGGGACTGGCCCCCGCAGCCCTGACCCCCTGACAGCTATATGCCACCGCAGCCCTCACCCGCTCCCAGCGACTGGCCCCGGCAGCCCTGACCCGCTACCAGGGACTGGCCCCCGCAGCCCTGACCCGCTCCCAAGGAATGGCTTCCGCAGCCCTGAACCGCTCCCAGGGACTGGCCCCTGCAGCCCTGACCCGCTCCCAGGTACTGGCCCCCGCAGCCCTGACCGGCTCCCAGGTACTGGGACCCGCAGCCCTGACCAGCTCCCAGGGACTGGCCCCCGCAGCCCTGACCCGCTCACAGGGACTGTCCTCCGCAGCCCTGTCCCGATCCCAGGGACTGGCCCCCGCAGCCCTGACCCGCTCCCAGGTACTGGCCCCCGCAGCCCTGACCCGCTCCCAGGGACTGGCCCCCGCAGCCCTGAACCGCTCCCTGGGACTGGCCCCCGCAGCCCTGACCCGCTCCCATGTACTGGCCCCCGCAGGCCTGACCGGCTCCCAGGGACCGGCCCCCGCAGCCCTGACCTGCTCCCAGGGACCGGCCCCCGCAGCCCTGACCTGCTCACGGGGACCGTCCCCCGCAGCCCTGACCCGCTCACAGGGACCGGCTCCCGCAGCCCTGACCCCCTCACAGGGACCGGCCCCCGCAGCCCTGACCCGCTCACAGGGACTGGCCCCCGCAGCCATGACACAATCACAGGCACTGTCCCCCGCAGCCCTGTCCCGCTGACATGGACTGGCCCCCACCGCCCTGACCCCCTGACAGCTATTTGCCACCGCAGCCCTCACCCGCTCACAGGGACTGGCCCCCGCAGCCATGACACAATCACAGGCACTGTCCCCCGCAGCCCTGTCCCGCTGACATGGACTGGCCCCCGCAGCCCTGACCCCCTGACAGCTAATTGCCATCGCAGCCGTCACCCGCTCATAGGGACTGGCCCCCGCTGCCCTGACCCGCTCCCTGGGACTGGCCCCCGCAGCCCTGACCCCCTGACAGCTATTTGCCACCGCAGCCCTCACCCGGTCACAGGGACTGGTCCCCGCAGCCCTGACCCGCTCCCTGGGACTGGCCCCCGCAGCCCTGACCCCCTGACAGCTATTTGCCACCGCAGCCCTGACCCGTTCACAGGGACTGTCCCCCGCAGCCCTGACCCGCTCACAGGGACTGGCCCCCGCAACCCTGACCCGCTCACAGGGACTGGCCCCCGCAGGCCTGACCCGCTCTCAGGGACTGGCCCCCGCAGCCCTGACCCGCTCACAGGGTCTGGTCCCCGCAGCCCTGAGCCGCTCACAGGGACTGGTCCCCGCAGCCCTGACCCGCTCACAGGGACTGGCCCCGCAGCCCTGACCCCCTGACAGCTATTTGCCACCGCAGCCTGACCCGCTCACAGGGACTGTCCCCCGCAGCCCAGACCCGCTCACAGGGACTGTCCCCCGCAGCCCTGACCCGCTCACAGGGACTGTCCCCCGCAGCCCTGACCCGCTCACAGGGCCTGGCCCGCGCAGCCCTCCCCGCTCACAGGGACTGGCCCCCCAGCCCTGACCCGCTCACAGGTATCTTCGCCCGCTGCCCTGTCCCGCTGACAGCAATTTGCCACCGCAGCCTTGACCCGCTCACAGGGACCGGCCCCCGCAGCCCTGACCCGCTCACAGGGACTGGCCCCCGCAGCCCTAACCCGCTCACAGCGTCTGGCCCCCGCAGCCCTGACCCGCTCACAGGGACCGGCCCCCGCAGCCCTGACCCGCTCACAGGGACCGGCCCCCGCAGCCCTGACCCGCTCACAGGGACTGGCCCCCGCAGCCCTGACCCGCTCACAGGGACCGGCCCCTGCTGCCCTGACCCGCTCACATGGACCGGCCCCCGCATCCCTGACCCGCTGACAGGGACTGGCCCCCGCAGCCCTGACCCGCTGACAGGGACTGGCCCCCGCAGCCCTGACCCGCTAACAGGGACTGGCCCCCGCAGCCCTGACCCGCTCACAGGGACTGGCCCCCGCTGCCCTCACCCGCTCCCAGGGACTGGCCCCCGCATCCCTGACCCGCTCCCAGGGTCTGGCCCCCGCAGCCCTGACCCGCTCACAGGGACCGGCCCCCGCAGCCCTGACCCGCTCACTGGGACTGGCCCCCGCAGCCCTGACCCGCTCACAGGGACTGGTCCCCGCAGCCCTGACCCGCTCCCTGGGACTGGCCCCCGCAGCCCTGACCCCCTGACAGCTATTTGCCACCGCAGCCCTGACCCGTTCACAGGGACTGTCCCCCGCAGCCCTGACCCGCTCACAGGGACTGGCCCCCGCAGCCCTGACCCGCTCACAGGGACTGGCCCCCGCAGGCCTGACCCGCTCTCAGGGACTGGCCCCCGCAGCCCTGACCCGCTCACAGGGTCTGGTCCCCGCAGCCCTGAGCCGCTCACAGGGACTGGTCCCCGCAGCCCTGACCCGCTCACAGGGACTGGCCCCCGCAGCCCTGACCCCCTGACAGCTATTTGCCACCGCAGCCCTCACCTGCTAACAGGGACTGGCCCCCGCAGCCATGACACGATCACAGGCACTGTCCCCTGCTGCCCTGTCCCGCTGACAGCTATTTGCCACCGCAGCCTGACCCGCTCACAGGGACTGTCCCCCGCAGCCCAGACCCGCTCACAGGGACCGGCCCCCGCATCCCTGACCCGCTGACAGGGACTGGCCCCCGCAGCCCTGACCCGCTGACAGGGACTGGCCCCCGCAGCCCTGACCCGCTAACAGGGACTGGCCCCCGCAGCCCTGACCCGCTCACAGGGACTGGCCCCCGCTGCCCTCACCCGCTCCCAGGGACTGGCCCCCGCAGCCCTGACCCGCTCCCAGGGTCTGGCCCCCGCAGCCCTGACCCGCTCACAGGGACCGGCCCCCGCAGCCCTGACCCGCTCACAGGGACTGGCCCCCGCAGCCCTGACCCGCTCACAGGGTCCGGCCCCCGCAGCCCTGACCCGCTCACAGGGACCGGCCCCCGCAGCCCTGACCCGCTCACAGGGACCGGCCCCCGCAGCCCTGACCCGCTCACAGGGACCGGCCCCCGCAGCCCTGACCCGCTCACAGGGACCGGCCCCCGCAGCCCTGACCCGCTGACAGGGACCGGCCCCCGCAGCCCTGACCCGCTGACAGGGACTGGCCCCCGCAGCCCTGACCCGGTCACAGGGACTGGCCCCCGCAGCCCTGACCCGCTGACATGGACTGACCCCCGCAGCCCTGTCCCGCCACAGGGATCGGCCTACACAGACCTGTGCGGCTGACAGGGATTGGCCCCCGCAGCCCTGACCCGCTCACAGGGACTGGCCCCCGCCCCCCCGACCCGCTCACGGGGACTGGCCCCCGCAGCCCTGACCCGCTCCCAGGTACATGTCCCCCGCAGCCCTGATCGGCTCCCAGTGACCGGCCCCCGCAGCCCTGACCCGCTCCCAGGGACCGGCCCCCGCAGCCCTGACCCGCTCACAGGGACCGGCCCCCGCAGCCCTGACCCGCTCACAGGGACCGGCTCCCGCAGCCCTGACCCCCTCACAGGGACCGGCCCCCGCAGCCCTGACCCGCTCACAGGGACCGGCCCCCGCAGCCCTGACCCGCTCACAGGGACCGGCCCCCGCAGCCCTGACCCGCTCACAGGGACCGGCCGCCGCACCCCTGACCCCCTCACAGGGACCGGCCCCCGCAGCCCTGACCCGCTCACTGGGACCGGCCCCCGCAGCCCTGACCCGCTCACAGGGACTGGCCCCCGCAGCCCTGACCCCCTGACAGGGACTGGTCCCCGCAGCCCTGACCCCCTGACAGGGACTGGCCCCCGCAGCCCTGGCCCGCTCACAGGGATTGGCCCCCGCACCCCGGTCCCGCTCACAGGGACTGGCCCCCCGCAGCCCTGGCCTGCTCACAGGGACTGGCCCGCGCAGCCCTGGCCTGCTCACAGGGACTGACCCCCGCAGCCCTTGCCCGCTCACAGGGACTGGCCCCCGCAGCCCTGACCCCCTGACAGCTATTTGCCACCGCAGCCCTCACCCGCTCACAGGGACTGGCCCCGCAGCCATGACACGATCACAGGCACTGTCCCCCGCAGCCCTGTCCCGCTGACATGGACTGGCCCCCGCAGCCCTGTCCCGCCACAGGGACTGGCCCCCGCAGCCCTGTCCCGCTGACATGGAGTGGCCCACGCAGCCCTATCCCGCCACATGGACTGGCCCCCGCAGCCCTGACCCGCTCCCAGGGACTGGCCCCCGCAGCCCTGACCCCCTGACAGCTATTTGCCACCGCAGCTCTCACCCGCTCACAGGGACTGGTCCCCGCAGCCCTGACCCGCTCCCAGGGACTGGCCCCCGCAGCCCTGACCCCCTGACAGCTATTTGCCACCGCAGCCATCACCCGTTCGCATGGACTGGCCCCCGCAGCCCTGACCCGCTCCCAGTGACTGGCCCCCGCAGCCCTGACCCGCTCCCATGGACTGGCCCCCGCAGCCCTGACCCGCTCACAGGGACTGTCCCCCGCAGCCCTGACCCGCTCACAGGGACTGTCCCCCGCAGCCCTGACCCGCTCAAAGGGTCTGGCCCCCGCAGCCCTGACCCGCTCACAGGGACTGGCCCCCGCAGCCCTGACCCGCTCACAGGGACTGGCCCCCGCAGCCCTGACCCGCTCACAGGGACTGGCCCCCGCAGCCCTGACCCGCTCACAGGGACTGGCCCCCGCAGCCCTGACCCGCTCTCAGGGTCTGGCCCCCGCAGCCCTGACCCGCTCTCAGGATCTGGCCCCCGCACCCCTGACCGCCTCCCAGGGACTGGCCCCCGCAGCCCTGACCCGCTCCCAGGGACTGGCCCCCGCAGCCCTGACCCGCTCCCAGGGACTGTCCCCCGCAGCCCTGACCCGCTCACAGGGACTGTCCCCCGCAGCCCTGACCCGCTCACAGGGACTGGCCCCCGCAGCCCTGACCCGCTCACAGGGACTGGCGCCCGCAGCCCTGACCCGCTCAGGGGGACTGCCCCCCGCAGCCTGACCCGGTCACAGGGTCTGGCCCCCGCAGCCCTGACCCGCCGACATGGACTGGCCCCGCAGCCCTGTCCCGCCACAGGGACTGGCCTACACAGACCTGTGCGGCTGACAGGGATTGGCCCCCGCAGCCCTGACCCGCTCACAGGGACTGGCCCCCGCCCCCCCGACCCCCTGACAGGGACTGGCCCCCGCAGCCCTGACCCGCTCCCAGGTACATGTCCCCCGCAGCCCTGATCGGCTCACAGGGACTGGCCCCCGCAGCCCTGGCCTGCTCACAGGGACTGGCCCCCGCAGCCCTGGCCTGCTCACAGGGGACTGACCCCCGCAGCCCTTGCCCGCTCACAGGGACTGGCCCCCGCAGCCCTGCCCCCCTGACAGCTATTTGCCACCGCAGCCCTCACCCGCTCACAGGGACTGGCCCCCGCAGCCATGACACGATCACAGGCACTGTCCCCCGCAGCCCTGTCCCGCTGACATGGACTGGCCCCCGCAGCCCTGTCCCGCCACAGGGACTGGCCCCCGCAGCCCTGTCCCGCTGACATGGACTGGCCCACGCAGCCCTGTCCCGCCACAGGGACTGGCCCCCGCAGCCCTGACCCGCTCCCAGGGACTGGCTCCCGCAGCCCTGACCCCCTGACAGCTATTTGCCACCGCAGCCCTCACCCGCTCACAGGGACTGGTCCCCGCAGCCCTGACCCGCTCCCAGGGACTGGCCCCCGCAGCCCTGACCCCCTGACAGCTATTTGCCACCGCAGCCATCACCCGTTCGCATGGACTGGCCCCCGCAGCCCTGACCCGCTCCCAGGGACTGGCCCCCGCAGCCCTGACCCGCTCACAGGGACTGGCCCCCGCAGCCCTGACCCGCTCTCAGGGTCTGGCCCCCGCAGCCCTGACCCGCTCTCAGGTCTGGCCCCCGCACCCCTGACCGCCTCCCAGGGACTGGCCCCCGCAGCCCTGACCCGCTCCCAGGGACTGGCCCCCGCAGCCCTGAAGCGCTCCCAGGGACTGTCCCCCGCAGCCCTGACCCGCTCACAGGGGCTGTCCCCCGCAGCCCTGACCCGCTCACGGGGACTGCCCCCCGCAGCCCTGACCCGCTCACGGGGACTGCCCCCCACAGCCCTGACCCGCTCACAGGTACTGGCCCCCGCAGCCCTGACCCGCTCACAGGGACTGGCGCCCGCAGCCCTGACCCGCTCACTGGGACTGGCCCCCGCAGCCCTGACCCCCTGACAGCTATTTGCCGCCGCAGCCCTCACCCGCTCACAGGGACTGGCCCCCGCAGCCCTGACCCGCTCCCAGGGACTGGCCCCCGCAGCCCTGACCCGCTCCCAGGGACTGGCCCCCGCAGCCCTGACCCGCTCCCAGGGACTGGCCCCCGCAGCCCTGACTCGCTCCCAGGTACAGGCCCCCGCAGCCCAGACCGGCTCCCAGGGACTGGCCCCCGCAGCCCTGACCCGCTCACAGGGACTGGCCCACGCCCCCCTGACCCGCTCACGGGGACTGGCCCCCGCAGCCCTGACCCGCTCACGGGGACTGGCCCCCGCAGCCCTGACCCGCTCACAGGGACTGGTCCCCGCAGCCCTGACCCCCTGACAGGGACTGGTCCCCGCAGCCCTGACCCGCTCACAGGGACTGGTCCCCGCAGCCCTGACCCGCTCACAGGGACTGGACCCCGCAGCCCAGACCCGCTCCCAGGGACTGGCCCCCGCAGCCCTGACCCCCTGACAGCTATTTGCCACCGCAGCCCTCACCCGCTCACAGGGACTGGCCCCGGCAGCCCTGACCCGCTACCAGGGAGTGGCCCCCGCAGCCCTGACCCGCTCCCAGGAAATGGCTTCCGCAGCCCTGAACCGCTCCCAGGGACTGGCCCCTGCAGCCCTGACCCCCTGACAGGGACTGGTCCCCGCAGCCCTGACCCGCTCACAGGGACTGGTCCCCGCAGCCCTGACCCGCTCACAGGGACTGGACCCCGCAGCCCTGACCCGCTCCCAGGGACTGGCCCCCGCAGCCCTGACCCCCTGCCAGCTATATGCCACCGCAGCCCTCACCCGCTCCCAGCGACTGGCCCCGGCAGCCCTGACCCGCTACCAGGGAGTGGCCCCCGCAGCCCTGACCCGCTCCCAGGGAATGGCTTCCGCAGCCCTGAACCGCTCCCAGGGACTGGCCCCTGCAGCCCTGACCCGCTCCCAGGTACTGGCCCCCGCAGCCCTGACCGGCTCCCAGGTACTGGGACCCGCAGCCCTGACCAGCTCCCAGGGACTGGCCCCCGCAGCCCTGACCCGCTCACAGGGACTGTCCTCCGCAGCCCTGACCCGCTCCCAGGGACTGGCCCCCGCAGCCCTGACCCGCTCCCAGGTACTGGCCCCCGCAGCCCTGACCCGCTCCCAGGGACTGGCCCCCGCAGCCCTGAACCGCTCCCTGGGACTGGCCCCCGCAGCCCTGACCCGCTCCCAGGTACTGGCCCCCGCAGGCCTGACCGGCTCCCAGGGACCGGCCCCCGCAGCCCTGACCTGCTCCCAGGGACCGGCCCCCGCAGCCCTGACCCGCTCACGGGGACCGTCCCCCGCAGCCCTGACTCGCTCACAGGGACCGGCTCCCGCAGCCCTGACCCCCTCACAGGGACCGGCCCCCGCAGCCCTGACCCGCTCACAGGGACTGGCCCCCGCAGCCATGACACAATCACAGGCACTGTCCCCCGCAGCCCTGTCCCGCTGACATGGACTGGCCCCCGCCGCCCTGACCCCCTGACAGCTATTTGTCACCGCAGCCCTCACCCGCTCACAGGGACTGGCCCCCGCAGCCATGACACAATCACAGGCACTGTCCCCCGCAGCCCTGTCCCGCTGACATGGACTGGCCCCCGCAGCCCTGACCCCCTGACAGCTAATTGCCATCGCAGCCGTCACCCGCTCATAGGGACTGGCCCCCGCTGCCCTGACCCGCTCCCTGGGACTGGCCCCCGCAGCCCTGACCCCCTGACAGCTATTTGCCACCGCAGCCCTCACCCGGTCACAGGGACTGGTCCCCGCAGCCCTGACCCGCTCCCTGGGACTGGCCCCCGCAGCCCTGACCCCCTGACAGCTATTTGCCACCGCAGCCCTGACCCGTTCACAGGGACTGTCCCCCGCAGCCCTGACCCGCTCACAGGGACTGGCCCCCGCAACCCTGACCCGCTCACAGGGACTGGCCCCCGCAGGCCTGACCCGCTCTCAGGGACTGGCCCCCGCAGCCCTGACCCGCTCACAGGGTCTGGTCCCCGCAGCCCTGAGCCGCTCACAGGGACTGGTCCCCGCAGCCCTGACCCGCTCACAGGGACTGGCCCCGCAGCCCTGACCCCCTGACAGCTATTTGCCACCGCAGCCTGACCCGCTCACAGGGACTGTCCCCCGCAGCCCTGACCCGCTCACAGGGACTGTCCCCCGCAGCCCTGACCCGCTCACAGGGCCTGGCCCGCGCAGCCCTCCCCGCTCACAGGGACTGGCCCCCCAGCCCTGACCCGCTCACAGGTATCTTCGCCCGCTGCCCTGTCCCGCTGACAGCTATTTGCCACCGCAGCCTTGACCCGCTCACAGGGACCGGCCCCCGCAGCCCTGACCCGCTCACAGGGACTGGCCCCCGCAGCCCAAACCCGCTCACAGCGTCTGGCCCCCGCAGCCTTGACCCGCTCACAGGGACCGGCCCCCGCAGCCCTGACCCGCTCACAGGGACCGGCCCCCGCAGCCCTGACCCGCTCACAGGGACTGGCCCCCGCAGCCCTGACCCGCTCACAGGTACCGGCCCCTGCTGCCCAGACCCGCTCACATGGACCGGCCCCCGCATCCCTGACCCGCTGACAGGGACTGGCCCCCGCAGCCCTGACCCGCTGACAGGGACTGGCCCCCGCAGCCCTGACCCGCTAACAGGGACTGGCCCCCGCAGCCCTGACCCGCTCACAGGGACTGGCCCCCGCTGCCCTCACCCGCTCCCAGGGACTGGCCCCCGCAGCCCTGACCCGCTCCCAGGGTCTGGCCCCCGCAGCCCTGACCCGCTCACAGGGACCGGCCCCCGCAGCCCTGACCCGCTCACAGGGACTGGCCCCCGCAGCCCTGACCCGCTCACAGGGACTGGTCCCCGCAGCCCTGACCCGCTCCCTGGGACTGGCCCCCGCAGCCCTGACCCCCTGACAGCTATTTGCCACCGCAGCCCTGACCCGTTCACAGGGACTGTCCCCCGCAGCCCTGACCCGCTCACAGGGACTGGTCCCCGCAGCCCTGACCCGCTCACAGGGACTGGCCCCCGCAGGCCTGACCCGCTCTCAGGGACTGGCCCCCGCAGCCCTGACCCGCTCACAGGGTCTGGTCCCCGCAGCCCTGAGCCGCTCACAGGGACTGGTCCCCGCAGCCCTGACCCGCTCACAGGGACTGGCCCCCGCAGCCCTGACCCCCTGACAGCTATTTGCCACCGCAGCCCTCACCTGCTAACAGGGACTGGCCCCCGCAGCCATGACACGATCACAGGCACTGTCCCCTGCTGCCCTGTCCCGCTGACAGCTATTTGCCACCGCAGCCTGACCCGCTCACAGGGACTGTCCCCCGCAGCCCAGACCCGCTCACAGGGACTGTCCCCCGCAGCCCTGACCCGCTCACAGGGACTGTCCCCCGCAGCCCTGACCCGCTCACAGGGCCTAGCCCGCGCAGCCCTCCCCGCTCACAGGGACTGGCCCCCCAGCCCTGACCCGCTCACAGGTATCTTCGCCCGCTGCCCTGTCCCGCTGACAGCTATTTGCCACCGCAGCCTTGACCCGCTCACAGGGACCGGCCCCCGCAGCCCTGACCCGCTCACAGGGACTGGCCCCCGCAGCCCTAACCCGCTCACAGCGTCTGGCCCCCGCAGTCCTGACCCGCTCACAGGGACCGGCCCCCGCAGCCCTGACCCGCTCACAGGGACCGGCCCCCGCAGCCCTGACCCGCTCACAGGGACTGGCCCCCGCGGCCCTGACCCGCTCACAGGGACCGGCCCCTGCTGCCCTGACCCGCTCACAGGGACCGGCCCCCGCATCCCTGACCCGCTGACAGGGACTGGCCCCCGCAGCCCTGACCCGCTGACAGGGACTGGCCCCCGCAGCCCTGACCCGCTAACAGGGACTGGCCCCCGCAGCCCTGACCCGCTCACAGGGACTGGCCCCCGCTGCCCTCACCCGCTCCCAGGGACTGGCCCCCGCAGCCCTGACCCGCTCCCAGGGTCTGGCCCCCGCAGCCCTGACCCGCTCACAGGGACCGGCCCCCGAAGCCCTGACCCGCTCACAGGGACTGGCCCCCGCAGCCCTGACCCGCTCACAGGGTCTGGCCCCCGCAGCCCTGACCCGCTCACAGGGACCGGCCCCCGCAGCCCTGACCCGCTCACAGGGACCGGCCCCCGCAGCCCTGACCCGCTCACAGGGACCGGCCCCCGCAGCCCTGACCCGCTCACAGGGACCGGCCCCGGCAGCCCTGACCCGCTGACAGTGACCGGCCCCCGCAGCCCTGACCCGCTGACAGGGACTGGCCCCCGCAGCCCTGACCCGGTCACAGGGACTGGCCCCCGCAGCCCTGACCCGCTGACATGGACTGACCCCCGCAGCCCTGTCCTGCCACAGGGACCGGCCTACACAGACCTGTGCGGCTGACAGGGATTGGCCCCCGCAGCCCTGACCCGCTCACAGGGACTGGCCCCCGCCCCCCCGACCCGCTCACGGGGACTGGCCCCCGCAGCCCTGACCCGCTCCCAGGTACATGTCCCCCGCAGCCCTGATCGGCTCCCAGTGACCGGCCCCCGCAGCCCTGACCCGCTCCCAGGGACCGGCCCCCGCAGCCCTGACCCGCTCACAGGGACCGGCCCCCGCAGCCCTGACCCGCTCACAGGGACCGGCTCCCGCAGCCCTGACCCCCTCACAGGGACCGGCCCCCGCAGCCCTGACCCGCTCACAGGGACCGGCCCCCGCAGCCCTGACCCGCTCAAAGGGACCGGCCCCCGCAGCCCTGACCCGCTCACAGGGACCGGCCGCCGCACCCCTGACCCCCTCACAGGGACCGGCCCCCGCAGCCCTGACCCGCTCACAGGGACCGGCCCCCGCAGCCCTGACCCGCTCACAGGGACTGGCCCCCGCAGCCCTGACCCCCTGACAGGGACTGGTCCCCGCAGCCCTGACCCCCTGACAGGGACTGGCCCCCGCAGCCCTGGCCCGCTCACAGGGATTGGCCCCCGCACCCCTGGCCCGCTCACAGGGACTGGCCCCCCGCAGCCCTGGCCTGCTCACAGGGACTGGCCCGCGCAGCCCTGGCCTGCTCACAGGGACTGACCCCCGCAGCCCTCACCCGCTCACAGGGACTGGCCCCGCAGCCATGACACGATCACAGGCACTGTCCCCCGCAGCCCTGTCCCGCTGACATGGACTGGCCCCCGCTGCCCTGTCCCGCCACAGGGACTGGCCCCCGCAGCCCTGTCCCGCTGACATGGACTGGCCCACGCAGCCCTATCCCGCCACAGGGACTGGCCCCCGCAGCCCTGACCCGCTCCCAGGGACTGGCCCCCGCAGCCCTGACCCCCTGACAGCTATTTGCCACCGGAGCCCTCACCCGCTCACAGGGACTGGTCCCCGCAGCCCTGACCCGCTCCCAGGGACTGGCCCCCGCAGCCCTGACCCCCTGACAGCTATTTGCCACCGCAGCCATCAACCGTTCGCATGGACTGGCCCCCGCAGCCCTGACCCGCTCCCAGTGACTGGCCCCCGCAGCCCTGACCCGCTCCCATGGACTGGCCCCCGCAGCCCTGACCCGCTCACAGGGACTGTCCCCCGCAGCCCTGACCCGCTCACAGGGACTGTCCCCCGCAGCCCTGACCCGCTCAAAGGGTCTGGCCCCCGCAGCCCTGACCCGCTCACAGGGACTGGCCCCCGCAGCCCTGACCCGCTCACAGGGACTGGCCCCCGCAGCCCTGACCCGCTCACAGGGACTGGCCCCCGCAGCCCTGACCCGCTCACAGGAACTGGCCCCCGCAGCCCTGACCCGCTCTCAGGGTCTGGCCCCCGCAGCCCTGACCCGCTCTCAGGATCTGGCCCCCGCACCCCTGACCGCCTCCCAGGGACTGGCCCCCGCAGCCCTGACCCGCTCCCAGGGACTGGCCCCCGCAGCCCTGACCCGCTCCCAGGGACTGTCCCCCGCAGCCCTGACCCGCTCACAGGGACTGTCCCCCGCAGCCCTGACCCGCTCACGGGGACTGCCCCCCGCAGCCCTGACCCGCTCACAGGGACTGGCCCCCGCAGCCCTGACCCGCTCACAGGGACTGGCGCCCGCAGCCCTGACCCTCTCACTGGGACTGGCCCCCGCAGCCCTGACCCCCTGACAGCTATTTGCCACCGCAGCCCTCACCCGCTCACAGGGACTGGCCCCCGCAGCCCTGACCCGCTCCCAGGGACTGGCCCCCGCAGCCCTGACCCGCTCCCAGGGACTGGCCCCCGCAGCCCTGACCCGCTCCCAGGTACTGGCCCCCGCAGCCCAGACCGGCTCCCAGGGACTGGCCCCCGCAGCCCTGACCCGCTCACAGGGACTGGCCCCCGCCCCCCTGACCCGCTCACGGGTACTGGCCCCCGCAGCCCTGACCCGCTCCCAGGGACTGGGCCCCGCAGCCCTGACCCGCTCACAGGGACTGGTCCCCGCAGCCCTGACCCCCTGACAGGGACTGGTCCCCGCAGCCCTGACTCGCTCACAGGGACTGGACCCCGCAGCCCTGACCCGCTCCCAGGGACTGGCCCCCGCAGCCCTGACCCCCTGACAGCTATTTGCCACCGCAGCCCTCACCCGCTCACAGGGAATGGTCCCCGCAGCCCTTACCCGCTCCCAGGGACTGGCCCCCGCAGCCCTGACCCCCTGACAGCTATTTGCCACCGCAGCCGTCACCCGCTCCCAGCGACTGGCCCCGGCAGCCCTGACCCGCTACCAGGGACTGGCCCCCGCAGCCCTGACCCGCTCCCAGGGAATGGCTTCCGCAGCCCTGAACCGCTCCAAGGGACTGGCCCCTGCAGCCCTGACCCGCTCCCAGGTACTGGCCCCCGCAGCCGTGACCGGCTCCCAGGTACTGGGACCCGCAGCCCTGACCAGCTCCCAGGGACTGGCCCCCGCAGCCCTGACCCGCTCACAGGGACTGTCCTCCGCAGCCCTGACCCGCTCCCAGGGACTGGCCCCCGCAGCCCTGACCCGCTCCCAGGTACTGGCCCCCGCAGCCCTGACCCGCTCCCAGGGACTGGCCCCCGCAGCCCTGAACCGCTCCCAGGGACTGGCCCCCGCAGCCCTGACCCGCTCCCAGGTACTGGCCCCCGCAGCCCTGACCGGCTCCCAGGGACCGGCACCCGCAGCCCTGACCCGCTCCCATGGACCGTCCCCCGCAGCCCTGACCCGCTCACAGGGACCGTCCCCCGCCGCCCTGACCCGCTCACAGGGACCGGCTCCCGCAGCCCTGACCCCCTCACAGGGACCGGCCCCCGCAGCCCTGACCCGCTCACAGGGACTGGCCCCCGCAGCCCTGACCCGCTCACAGGGACCGGCCCACGCAGCCCTGACCCGCTCACAGGGACTGGCCCCCGCAGCCCAGACCCCCTGACAGGGACTGGTCCCCGCAGCCCTGACCCCCTGACAGGCACTGGCCCCCGCAGCCCTGGCCCGCTCACAGGGACTGGCCCCCGCAACCCTGGCCCGCTCACAGAGACTGGCCCCCGCAGCCCTGGCCTGCTCAAAGGGACTGGCCCCCGCAGCCCTGGCCTGCTCACAGGGACTGACCCCCGCAGCCCTTGCCCGCTCACAGGGACTGGCCCCCGCAGCCCTGACCCCCTGACAGCTATTTGCGACCGCAGCCCTCACCCGCTCACAGGGACTGGCCCCCGCAGCCATGACACGATCACAGGCACTGTCCCCCGCAGCCCTGACCCGCTGACAGGGACTGGCCACCGTAGCCCTTACCCGCTAACAGGGACTGGCCCCCGCAGCCCTGACCCGCTCACAGGGACTGGCCCCCGCTGCCCTCACCCGCTCCCAGGGACTGGCCCCCGCAGCCCTGACCCGCTCCCAGGGTCTGGCCCCCGCAGCCCTGACCCGCTCACAGGGACCGGCCCCCGCAGCCCTGACCCGCTCACAGGGACTGGCCCCCGCAGCCCTGACCCGCTCACAGGGTCCGGCCCCCGCAGCCCTGACCCGCTCACAGGGACCGACCCCCGCAGCCCTGACCCGCTCACAGGGACCGGCCCCCGCAGCCCTGACCCGCTCCCAGGGACCGGCCCCCGCAGCCCTGACCCGCTGACAGGGACCGGCCCCCGCAGCCCTGACCCGCTCACAGGGACCGGCCCCCGCAGCCCTGACCCGCTGACAGGGACCGGCCCCCGCAGCCCTGATCCGCTGACAGGGACTGGCCCCCGCAGCCCTGACCCGCTGACAGGGACTGGCCACCGCAGCCCTGACCCGCTGACAGGGACTGGCCCTCGCAGCCCTGACCCGCTCACAGGGACCGGCCGCCGCACCCCTGACCCCCTCACAGGGACCGGCCCCCGCAGCCCTGACCCGCTCACAGGGACCGGCCCCCGCAGCCCTGACCCGCTCACAGGGACTGGCCCCCGCAGCCCTGACCCCCTGACAGGGTCTGGTCCCCGCAGCCCTGACCCCCTGACAGGGACTTGCCCCCGCAGCCCTGGCCCGCTCACAGGGATTGGCCCCCGCACCCCTGGCCCGCTCACAGGGACTGGCCCCCCGCAGCCCTGGCCTGCTCACAGGGACTGGCCCGCGCAGCCCTGGCCTGCTCACAGGGACTGACCCCCGCAGCCCTTGCCCGCTCACAGGGACTGGCCCCCGCAGCCCTGACCCCCTGACAGCTATTTGCCACCGCAGCCCTCACCCGCTCACAGTGACTGGCCCCGCAGCCATGACACGATCACAGGCACTGTCCCCCGCAGCCCTGTCCCGCTGACATGGACTGGCCCCCGCAGCCCTGTCCCGCCACAGGGACTGGCCCCCGCAGCCCTGTCCCGCTGACATGGACTGGCCCACGCAGCCCTATCCCGCCACAGGGACTGGCCCCCGCAGCCCTGACCCGCTCCCTGGGACTGGCCCCCGCAGCCCTGACCCCCTGACAGCTATTTGCCACCGCAGCCCTCACCCGCTCACAGGGACTGGTCCCCGCAGCCCTGACCCGCTCCCAGGGACTGGCCCCCGCAGCCCTGACCCCCTGACAGCTATTTGCCACCGCAGCCATCACCCGTTCGCATGGACTGGCCCCCGCAGCCCTTACCCGCTCCCAGTGACTGGCCCCCGCAGCCCTGACCCGCTCCCATGGACTGGCCCCCGCAGCCCTGACCCGCTCACAGGGACTGTCCCCCGCAGCCCTGACCCGCTCAAAGGGTCTGGCCCCCGCAGCCCTGACCCGCTCACAGGGACTGGCCCCCGCAGCCCTGACCCGCTCACAGGGACTGGCCCCCGCAGCCCTGACCCGCTCACAGGGACTGGCCCCCGCAGCCCTGACCCGCTCACAGGGACTGGCCCCCGCAGCCCTGACCCGCTCTCAGGGTCTGGCCCCCGCAGCCCTGACCCGCTCTCAGGATCTGGCCGCCGCACCCCTGACCGCCTCCCAGGGACTGGCCCCCGCAGCCCTGACCTTCTCCCAGGGACTGGCCCCCGCAGCCCTGACCCGCTCCCAGGGACTGTCCCCCGCAGCCCTGACCCGCTCACAGGGACTGTCCCCCGCAGCCCTGACCCGCTCACGGGGACTGCCCCCCGCAGCCCTGACCCGCTCACAGGGACTGGCCCCCGCAGCCCTGACCCGCTCACAGGGACTGGCGCCCGCAGCCCTGACCCGCTCACTGGGACTGGCCCCCGCAGCCCTGACCCCCTGACAGCTATTTGCCACCGCAGCCCTCACCCGCTCTCTGGGACTGGCCCCCGCAGCCCTGACCCGCTCCCAGGGACTGGCCCCCGCAGCCCTGACCCGCTCCCAGGTACTGGCCCCCGCAGCCCAGACCGGCTCCCAGGGACTGGCCCCCGCAGCCCTGACCCGCTCACAGGGACTGGCCCCCGCCCCCCTGACCCGCTCACGGGGACTGGCCCCCGCAGCCCTGACCCGCTCCCAGGGACCGGCCCCCGCAGCCCTGACCCACTGACAGGGACCGGCCCCCGCAGCCCTGACCCGCTCACAGGGACCGGCCCCCGCAGCCCTGACCTGCTGACAGGGACCGGCCCCCGCAGCCCTGATCCGCTGACAGGGACTGGCCCCCGCAGCCCTGACCCGCTGACAGGGACTGGCCACCGCAGCCCTGACCCGCTGACAGGGACCGGCCCCCGCAGCCCTGACCCGCTCACAGGGACCGGCCGCCGCACCCCTGACCCCCTCACAGGGACCGGCCCCCGCAGCCCTGACCCGCTCACAGGGACCGGCCCCCGCAGCCCTGACCCGCTCACAGGGACTGGCCCCCGCAGCCCTGACCCCCTGACAGGGACTGGCCCCCGCAGCCCTGGCCCGCTCACAGGGATTGGCCCCCGCACCCCTGGCCCGCTCACAGGGACTGGCCCCCCGCAGCCCTGGCCTGCTCACAGGGACTGGCCCGCGCAGCCCTGGCCTGCTCACAGGGACTGACCCCCGCAGCCCTTGCCCGCTCACAGGGACTGGCCCCCGCAGCCCTGACCCCCTGACAGCTATTTGCCACCGCAGCCCTCACCCGCTCACAGGGACTGGCCCCGCAGCCATGACACGATCACAGGCACTGTCCCCCGCAGCCCTGTCCCGCTGACATGGACTGGCCCCCGCAGCCCTGTCCCGCCACAGGGACTGGCCCCCGCAGCCCTGTCCCGCTGACATGGACTGGCCCACGCAGCCCTATCCCGCCACAGGGACTGGCCCCCGCAGCCCTGACCCGCTCCCAGGGACTGGCCCCCGCAGCCCTGACCCCCTGACAGCTATTTGCCACCGCAGCCCTCACCCGCTCACAGGGACTGGTCCCCGCAGCCCTGACCCGCTCCCAGGGACTGGCCCCCGCAGCCCTGACCCCCTGACAGGGACTGGCCCCCGCAGCCCTGGCCCGCTCACAGGGATTGGCCCCCGCACCCCTGGCCCGCTCACAGGGACTGGCCCCCCGCAGCCCTGGCCTGCTCACAGGGACTGGCCCGCGCAGCCCTGACCCGCTCACAGGGACTGGCCCCCGCAGCCCTGACCCGCTCACAGGGACTGGCCCCCGCAGCCCTGACCCGCTCACAGGGACTGGCCCCCGCAGCCCTGACCCGCTCACAGGGACTGGCCCCCGCAGCCCTGACCCGCTCTCAGGGTCTGGCCCCCGCAGCCCTGACCCGCTCTCAGGATCTGGCAACCGCACCCCTGACCGCCTCCCAGGGACTGGCCCCTGCAGCCCTGACCCGCTCCCAGGGACTGGCCCCCGCAGCCCTGACCCGCTCCCAGGGACTGTCCCCCGCAGCCCTGACCCGCTCACAGGGACTGTCCCCCGCAGCCCTGACCCGCTCACGGGGACTGCCCCCCGCAGCCCTGACCCGCTCACAGGGACTGGCCCCCGCAGCCCTGACCCGCTCACAGGGACTGGCGCCCGCAGCCCTGACCCGCTCACTGGGACTGGCCCCCGCAGCCCTGAGCCCCTTGACAGCTATTTGCCACCGCAGCCCTCACCCGCTCCCAGGGACTGGCCCCCGCAGCCCTGACCCGCTCCCAGGGACTGGCCCCCGCAGCCCTGACCCGCTCCCAGGTACTGGCCCCCGCAGCCCAGACCGGCTCCCAGGGACTGGCCCCCTCAGCCCTGACCCGCTCACAGGGACTGGCCCCCGCCCCCCTGACCCGCTCACGGGGACTGGCCCCCGCAGCCCTGACCCGCTCCCAGGGACTGGGCCCCGCAGCCCTGACCCGCTCACAGGGACTGGTCCCCGCAGCCCTGACCCCCTGACAGGGACTGGTCCCCGCAGCCCTGACTCGCTCACAGGGACTGGACCCCGCAGCCCTGACCCGCTCCCAGGGACTGGCCCCCGCAGCCCTGACCCCCTGACAGCTATTTGCCACCGCAGCCCTCACCCGCTCACAGGGACTGGTCCCCGCAGCCCTTACCCGCTCCCAGGGACTGGCCCCCGCAGCCCTGACCCCCTGACAGCTATTTGCCACCGCAGCCCTCACCCGCTCCCAGCGACTGGCCCCGGCAGCCCTGACCCGCTACCAGGGACTGGCCCCCGCAGCCCTGACCCGCTCCCAGGGAATGGCTTCCGCAGCCCTGAACCGCTCCCAGGGACTGGCCCCTGCAGCCCTGACCCGCTCCCAGGTACTGGCCCCCGCAGCCGTTACCGGCTCCCAGGTACTGGGACCCGCAGCCCTGACCCGCTCCCAGGGACTGGCCCCCGCAGCCCTGACCCGCTCACAGGGACTGTCCTCCGCAGCCCTGACCCGCTCCCAGGGACTGGCCCCCGCAGCCCTGACCCGCTCCCAGGTACTGGCCCCCGCAGCCCTGACCCGCTCCCAGGGACTGGCCCCCGCAGCCCTGAACCGCTCCCAGGGACTGGCCCCCGCAGCCCTGACCCGCTCCCAGGTACTGGCCCCCGCAGCCCTGACCGGCTCCCAGGGATCGGCACCCGCAGCCCTGACCCGCTCCCAGGGACCGGCCCCCGCAGCCCTGACCCGCTCACAGGGACCGTCCCCCGCCGCCCTGACCCGCTCACAGGGACCGGCTCCCGCAGCCCTGACCCCCTCACAGGGACCGGCCCCCGCAGCCCTGACCCACTCACAGGGACTGGCCCCCGCAGCCCTGACCCGCTCACAGGGACCGGCCCCCGCAGCCCTGACCCGCTCACAGGGACCGGCCCCCGCTGCCCTGACCCGCTCACAGGGACCGGCCCCCGCAGCCCTGACCCGCTCACAGGGACCGGCCCACGCAGCCCTGACCCGCTCACAGGGACTGGCCCCCGCAGCCCTGACCCCCTGACAGGTACTGGTCCCCGCAGCCCTGACCCCCTGACAGGCACTGGCCCCCGCAGCCCTGGCCCGCTGACAGGGACTGGCCCCCGCAACCCTGGCCCGCTCACAGAGACTGGCCCCCGCAGCCCTCGCCTGCTCAAAGGGACTGGCCCCCGCAGCCCTGGCCTGCTCACAGGGACTGTCCCCCGCAGCCCTTGCCCGCTCACAGGGACTGGCCCCCGCAGCCCTGACCCCCTGACAGCTATTTGCCACGGCAGCCCTCACCCGCTCACAGGGACTGGCCCCCGCAGCCATGACACGATCACAGGCACTGTCCCCCGCAGCCCTGACCCGCTGACAGGGACTGGCCACCGCAGCCCTGACCCGCTAACAGGGACTGGCCCCCGCAGCCCTGACCCGCTCACAGGGACTGGCCCCCGCTGCCCTCACCCGCTCCCAGGGACTGGCCCCCGCAGCCCTGACCCGCTCCCAGGGTCTGGCCCCCGCAGCCCTGACCCGCTCACAGGGACCGGCCCCCGCAGCCCTGACCCGCTCACAGGGACTGGCCCCCGCAGCCCTGACCCGCTCACAGGGTCTGGCCCCCGCAGCCCTGACCCGCTCACAGGGACCGGCCCCCGCAGCCATGACCCGCTCACAGCGACCGGCCCCCGCAGCCCTGACCCGCTCCCAGGGACCGGCCCCCGCAGCCCTGACCCGCTGACAGGGAACGGCCCCCGCAGCCCTGACCCGCTCACAGGGACCGGCCCCCGCAGCCCTGACCCGCTGACAGGGACCGGCCCCCGCAGCCCTGACCCGCTGACAGGGACCGGCCCCCGCAGCCCTGACCCGCTGACAGGGACTGGCCACCGCAGCCCTGACCCGCTGACAGGGACTGGCCCCCGCAGCCCTGACCCGCTCACAGGGACCGGCCGCCGCACCCCTGACCCCCTCACAGGGACCGGCCGCCGCAGCCCTGACCCGCTCACAGGGACCGGCCCCCGCAGCCCTGACCCGCTCACAGGGACTGGCCCCCGCAGCCCTGACCCCCTGACAGGGACTGGTCCCCGCAGGCCTGACCCCCTGACAGGGACTGGCCCCCGCAGCCCTGGCCCGCTCGCAGGGACTGGTCCCCCGCAGCCCTGGCCTGCTCACAGGGACTGGCCCCCGCAGCCCTGGCCTGCTCACAGGGACTGACCCCCGCAGCCCTTCCCTGCTCACAGGGACTGGCCCCCGCAGCCCTGACCACCTGACAGCTATTTGCCACCGCAGCCCTCACCCGCTCACAGGGACTGGCCCCGCAGCCATGACACGATCACAGGCACTGTCCCCCGCAGCCCTGTCCCGCTGACATGGACTGGCCCCCGCTGCCCTGTCCCGCCACAGGGACTGGCCCCCGCCGCCCTGTCCCGCTGACATGGACTGGCCCACGCAGCCCTGTCCCGCCACAGGGACTGGCCCCCGCAGCCCTGACCCGCTCCCAGGGACTGGCCCCCGCAGCCCTGACCCCCTGACAGCTATTTGCCACCGCAGCCCTCACCCGCTCACAGGGACTGGTCCCCGCAGCCCTGGCCCGCTCCCAGGGACTGGCCCCCGCAGCCCTGACCCCCTGACAGCTATTTGCCACCGCGGCCATCACCCGTTCGCATGGACTGGCCCCCGCAGCCCTGACCCGCTCCCAGTGACTGGCCCCCGCAGCCCTGACCCGCTCCCATGGACTGGCCCCCGCAGCCCTGACCCGCTCACAGGGACTGTCCCCCGCAGCCCTGACCCGCTCACAGGGACTGTCCCCCGCAGCCCTGACCCCCTGAAAGGGTCTGGCCCCCGCAGCCCTGACCCGCTCACAGGGACTGGCCCCCGCAGCCCTGACCCGCTCCCAGGGACTGGCCCCCGCAGCCCTGACCCGCTCACAGGGACTGGCCCCCGCAGCCCTGACCCGCTCACAGGGACTGGCCCCCGCAGCCCTGACCCGCTCTCAGGGCCTGGCCCCCGCAGCCCTGACCCGCTCTCAGGATCTGGCCCCCGACCCCTGACCGCCTCACAGGGACTGGCCCCCGCAGCCCTGACCCGCTCCCAGGGACTGGCCCCCGCAGCCCTGACCCGCTCCCAGGGACTGTCCCCCGCAGCCCTGACCCGCTCACAGGGACTGTCCCCCGCAGCCCTGACCCGCTCACGGGGACTGCCCCCCACAGCCCTGACCCGCTGACAGGGACTGGCCCCCGCAGCCCTGACCCGCTCACAGGGACTGGCGCCCGCAGCCCTGACCCGCTCACTGGGACTGGCCCCCGCAGCCCTGACCCCCTGACACGGATTTGCCACCGCAGCCCTCACCCGCTCACAGGGACTGGCCCCCGCAGCCCTGACCCGCTCCCAGGGACTGGCCCCCGCAGCCCTGACCCGCTCCCAGGGACTGGCCCCCGCAGCCCTGACCCGCTCCCAGGTACTGGCCCCCGCAGCCCAGACCGGCTACCAGGGACTGGCCCCCGCAGCCCTGACGCGCTCACAGGCACTGGCCCCCGCCCCCCTGACCCGCTCACGGGGACTGGCCCCCGCAGCCCTGACCCGCTCCCAGGGACTGGCCCCCGCAGGCCTGACCCGCTCACAGGGACTGGCCCCCGCAGCCCTGACCTGCTCACGTGGACTGGCCCCCGCAGCCCTGACCCGCTGAAATTGACTGGCCCCCGCAGCCCTGTCCCACCACAGGGACTGGCCCCCGCAGCCCTGACCCGCTCACGGGGACTGGCCCCCGCAGCCCTGACTCGCTCACAGGGACTGGCCCCCGCAGCCTTGACCCGCTGAATTGGACTGGCCCCCGCAGCCGTGTCCCTCCACAGGGACCGGCCTACGCAGACCTGTGCGGCTGACAGGGACTGGCCCCCGCAGCCCTGACCCGCTCCCAGGGACTGGCCCCCGCATCCCTGACCCGCTCCCAGGGACTGGCCCCCGCAGCCCTGGCCCGCTCACAGGGACTGGCCCCCGCAGCCCTGGCCCGCTCACAGGGACTGGCCCCCGCAGCCCTGACCCGCTCCCAGGTACTGGCCCCCGCAGCCCTGACCGGCTCCCAGGGACTGGCCCCCGCAGCCCTGATCCGCTCCCAGGGACTGGCCCCCGCAGCCCTGACCCGCTCACAAGGACTGGCCCCCGCAGCCCTGACCCGCTCACAGGGACTCGCCCCGCAGCCCTGACCCGCTCACAGGGACTGGCCCCCGCAGCCCTGACCCGCTCACAGGGACTGGCCCCCGCAGCCCTGACCCGCTCACAGGGACTGGCCCCCGCAGCCCTGACCCGCTCACAGGGACTGGCCCCCCCAGCCCTGACCCGCTCACAGGGACTGGCCCCCGCAGCCCTGACCCGCTCACAGGGACTGGCCCCCGCAGCCCTGACCCGCTCACAGGGACTGGCCCCCGCAGCCCTGACCCGCTCCCAGGGACTGGCCCCCGCAGCCCTGAACCTCTCCCAGGGACTGGCCCCAGCAGCCCTGACCCGCTCCCAGGTACTGGCCCCCGCAGCCCAGACCGGCTCCCAGGGACTGGCCCCCGCAGCCCTGACCCGCTCCCAGGGACTGGCCCCCGCAGCCCTGACCCGCTCCCAGGGACCGGATCCCGCAGCCCTGACCCCCTCACAGGGACCGGCCTCCGCAGCCCTGACCCGCTCACAGGGACTGGCCCCCCCTGCCCTGGCCCGCTCACAGGGACTGGCCCCCGCAGCCCTGACCGGCTCCCAGGGACTGGCCCCCGCAGCCCTGACCTGCTCCCAGGGACTGGCCCCCGCAGCCCTGACCCGCTCCCAGGTACTGGCCCCCGCAGCCCAGACCGGCTGCCAGGGACTGGCCCCCGCAGCCCTGACCCGCTCCCAAGGACTGGCCCCCGCAGCCCTGACCCGCTCACAGGGACAGGCCCACGCAGCCCTGACCCGCTCCCAGGGACTGGCCCCCGCAGCCCTGGCCCGCTCCCAGGGACTGGCCCCCGCAGCCCTGACCCCCTCCCAGGGACTGGCCCCAGCAGCCCTGACCCGCTCCCAGGAACTGGCCCCCGCAGACCTGACCCGCTCCCAGGGACTGACCCCCGCAGCCCTGACCGGCTCCCAGGGACTGGCCCCCGCAGCCCTGACCCGCTCCCAGGGACTGGCCCCTGCAGCCCTGACCCGCTCCCAGGTACTTGCCCCCGCTGCCCTGACCGGTTCCCATGGACTGGCCCCCGCAGCCCTGACCAGCTCCCAGGGACTGGACCCCGCAGCCCTGACCCGCTCACACGGACCGGCCCCCGCAGCCCTGGCCCGCTCACAGGGTCTGGCCCCCGCAGCCCTGGCCCGCTCACAGGGTCTGGCCCCCGCAGCCCTGGCCCGCTCACAGGGACTGGCCCCCGCAGCCCTGACCCGCTCACAGGGACTGGCCCCCGCAGGCCTGACCCGCTCACAGGGACTGGCCCCCGCAGCCTTGACCCTCTCACAGGGACTGGCCCCCGCAGCCCTGACCCCCTCACAGGGACTGGCCCCCGCAGCCCTGACCCGCTCACAGGGACTGGCCCCCGCAGCCTTGACCCGCTCACAGGGACTGGCCCCCGCAGCCTTGACCCGCTCCCAGGGACTGGCCCCCGCAGCCCTGACCCGCTCACAGGGACTGTCTTCCGCAGCCCTCACCCGCTCACAGGGACTGGCCCCCGTTGCCATGACCAGATCACAGGCACTGTCCCCCGCAGCCCTGTCCTGCTGACACGGACTCGCCCCCGCATCCCTGTCCCGCCACAGGGACTGGCCCCTGCAGCCCTGACCCGCTCACAGGGACTGCCCCCCGCATCCCTGACCCGCTCCCAGGGACTGGCCCCCGCAGCCCTGGCCCGCTCCCAGGGACTGGCCCCCGCAGACCTGACCCCCTCCCAGGGACTGGCCCCAGCAGCCCTGACCCGCTCCCAGGAACTGGCCCCCGCAGCCCAGACCCGCTCCCAGGGACTGACCCCCGCAGCCCTGACCGGCTCCCAGGGACTGGCCCCCGCAGCCCTGACCCGCTCCCAGGGACTGGCCCCTGCAGCCCTGACCCACTCCCAGGTACTGGCCCCCGCTGCCCTGACCGGCTCCCATGGACTGGCCCCCGCAGCCCTGACCAGCTCCCAGGGACTGGACCCCGCAGCCCTGACCCGCTCACACGGACCGGCCCCCGCAGCCCTGGCCCGCTCACAGGGTCTGGCCCCCGCAGCCCTGGCCCGCTCACAGGGTCTGGCCCCCGCAGCCCTGGCCCGCTCACAGGGACTGGCCCCCGCAGCCCTGACCCGCTCACAGGGACTGGCCCCCGCAGGCCTGACCCGCTCACAGGGACTGGCCCCCGCAGCCCTGACCCGCTCACGTGGACTGGCCCCCGCAGCCCTGACCCGCTGAAATTGACTGGCCCCCGCAGCCCTGTCCCACCACAGGGACTGGCCCCCGCAGCCCTGACCCGCTCACGGGGACTGGCCCCCGCAGCCCTGACTCGCTCACAGGGACTGGCCCCCGCAGCCTTGACCCGCTGAATTGGACTGGCCCCGCAGCCGTGTCCCGCCACAGGGACTGGCCTACGCAGACCTGTGCGGCTGACAGGGTCTGGCCCCCGCAGCCCTGACCCTGTGACAGCTATTTGCCACCGCAGCCCTGACCCGCTCACAGGGACTGGCCCGCGCAGCCCTGACCCTCTCACAGGGACTGGCCCCCGCAGCCCTGGCCCGCTCACTGGGACTGGCCCCCGCAGCCCTGGCCCGCTCACAGGGACTGGCCCCCGCAGCCCTGACCCGCTCCCAGGTACAGGCCCCCGCAGCCCTGACCGGCTCCCAGGGACTGGCCCCCGCAGCCCTGATCCGCTCCCAGGGACTGGCCCCCGCAGCCCTGGCCCGCTCACAGGGACTGGCCCCCGCAGCCCTGACCCGCTCCCAGGTACAGGCCCCCGCAGCCCTGACCCGCTCACAGGGACCGGCCCACGCAGCCCTGACCCGCTCACAGGGACTGGCCCCCGCAGCCCTGACCCCCTGACAGGTACTGGTCCCCGCAGCCCTGACCCCCTGACAGGCACTGGCCCCCGCAGCCCTGGCCCGCTGACAGGGACTGGCCCCCGCAACCCTGGCCCGCTCACAGAGACTGGCCCCCGCAGCCCTCGCCTGCTCAAAGGGACTGGCCCCCGCAGCCCTGGCCTGCTCACAGGGACTGTCCCCCGCAGCCCTTGCCCGCTCACAGGGACTGGCCCCCGCAGCCCTGACCCCCTGACAGCTATTTGCCACGGCAGCCCTCACCCGCTCACAGGGACTGGCCCCCGCAGCCATGACACGATCACAGGCACTGTCCCCCGCAGCCCTGACCCGCTGACAGGGACTGGCCACCGCAGCCCTGACCCGCTAACAGGGACTGGCCCCCGCAGCCCTGACCCGCTCACAGGGACTGGCCCCCGCTGCCCTCACCCGCTCCCAGGGACTGGCCCCCGCAGCCCTGACCCGCTCCCAGGGTCTGGCCCCCGCAGCCCTGACCCGCTCACAGGGACCGGCCCCCGCAGCCCTGACCCGCTCACAGGGACTGGCCCCCGCAGCCCTGACCCGCTCACAGGGTCTGGCCCCCGCAGCCCTGACCCGCTCACAGGGACCGGCCCCCGCAGCCATGACCCGCTCACAGCGACCGGCCCCCGCAGCCCTGACCCGCTCCCAGGGACCGGCCCCCGCAGCCCTGACCCGCTGACAGGGAACGGCCCCCGCAGCCCTGACCCGCTCACAGGGACCGGCCCCCGCAGCCCTGACCCGCTGACAGGGACCGGCCCCCGCAGCCCTGACCCGCTGACAGGGACCGGCCCCCGCAGCCCTGACCCGCTGACAGGGACTGGCCACCGCAGCCCTGACCCGCTGACAGGGACTGGCCCCCGCAGCCCTGACCCGCTCACAGGGACCGGCCGCCGCACCCCTGACCCCCTCACAGGGACCGGCCGCCGCAGCCCTGACCCGCTCACAGGGACCGGCCCCCGCAGCCCTGACCCGCTCACAGGGACTGGCCCCCGCAGCCCTGACCCCCTGACAGGGACTGGTCCCCGCAGGCCTGACCCCCTGACAGGGACTGGCCCCCGCAGCCCTGGCCCGCTCGCAGGGACTGGTCCCCCGCAGCCCTGGCCTGCTCACAGGGACTGGCCCCCGCAGCCCTGGCCTGCTCACAGGGACTGACCCCCGCAGCCCTTCCCTGCTCACAGGGACTGGCCCCCGCAGCCCTGACCACCTGACAGCTATTTGCCACCGCAGCCCTCACCCGCTCACAGGGACTGGCCCCGCAGCCATGACACGATCACAGGCACTGTCCCCCGCAGCCCTGTCCCGCTGACATGGACTGGCCCCCGCTGCCCTGTCCCGCCACAGGGACTGGCCCCCGCCGCCCTGTCCCGCTGACATGGACTGGCCCACGCAGCCCTGTCCCGCCACAGGGACTGGCCCCCGCAGCCCTGACCCGCTCCCAGGGACTGGCCCCCGCAGCCCTGACCCCCTGACAGCTATTTGCCACCGCAGCCCTCACCCGCTCACAGGGACTGGTCCCCGCAGCCCTGGCCCGCTCCCAGGGACTGGCCCCCGCAGCCCTGACCCCCTGACAGCTATTTGCCACCGCGGCCATCACCCGTTCGCATGGACTGGCCCCCGCAGCCCTGACCCGCTCCCAGTGACTGGCCCCCGCAGCCCTGACCCGCTCCCATGGACTGGCCCCCGCAGCCCTGACCCGCTCACAGGGACTGTCCCCCGCAGCCCTGACCCGCTCACAGGGACTGTCCCCCGCAGCCCTGACCCCCTGAAAGGGTCTGGCCCCCGCAGCCCTGACCCGCTCACAGGGACTGGCCCCCGCAGCCCTGACCCGCTCCCAGGGACTGGCCCCCGCAGCCCTGACCCGCTCACAGGGACTGGCCCCCGCAGCCCTGACCCGCTCACAGGGACTGGCCCCCGCAGCCCTGACCCGCTCTCAGGGCCTGGCCCCCGCAGCCCTGACCCGCTCTCAGGATCTGGCCCCCGACCCCTGACCGCCTCACAGGGACTGGCCCCCGCAGCCCTGACCCGCTCCCAGGGACTGGCCCCCGCAGCCCTGACCCGCTCCCAGGGACTGTCCCCCGCAGCCCTGACCCGCTCACAGGGACTGTCCCCCGCAGCCCTGACCCGCTCACGGGGACTGCCCCCCACAGCCCTGACCCGCTGACAGGGACTGGCCCCCGCAGCCCTGACCCGCTCACAGGGACTGGCGCCCGCAGCCCTGACCCGCTCACTGGGACTGGCCCCCGCAGCCCTGACCCCCTGACACGGATTTGCCACCGCAGCCCTCACCCGCTCACAGGGACTGGCCCCCGCAGCCCTGACCCGCTCCCAGGGACTGGCCCCCGCAGCCCTGACCCGCTCCCAGGGACTGGCCCCCGCAGCCCTGACCCGCTCCCAGGTACTGGCCCCCGCAGCCCAGACCGGCTACCAGGGACTGGCCCCCGCAGCCCTGACGCGCTCACAGGCACTGGCCCCCGCCCCCCTGACCCGCTCACGGGGACTGGCCCCCGCAGCCCTGACCCGCTCCCAGGGACTGGCCCCCGCAGGCCTGACCCGCTCACAGGGACTGGCCCCCGCAGCCCTGACCTGCTCACGTGGACTGGCCCCCGCAGCCCTGACCCGCTGAAATTGACTGGCCCCCGCAGCCCTGTCCCACCACAGGGACTGGCCCCCGCAGCCCTGACCCGCTCACGGGGACTGGCCCCCGCAGCCCTGACTCGCTCACAGGGACTGGCCCCCGCAGCCTTGACCCGCTGAATTGGACTGGCCCCCGCAGCCGTGTCCCTCCACAGGGACCGGCCTACGCAGACCTGTGCGGCTGACAGGGACTGGCCCCCGCAGCCCTGACCCGCTCCCAGGGACTGGCCCCCGCATCCCTGACCCGCTCCCAGGGACTGGCCCCCGCAGCCCTGGCCCGCTCACAGGGACTGGCCCCCGCAGCCCTGGCCCGCTCACAGGGACTGGCCCCCGCAGCCCTGACCCGCTCCCAGGTACTGGCCCCCGCAGCCCTGACCGGCTCCCAGGGACTGGCCCCCGCAGCCCTGATCCGCTCCCAGGGACTGGCCCCCGCAGCCCTGACCCGCTCACAAGGACTGGCCCCCGCAGCCCTGACCCGCTCACAGGGACTCGCCCCGCAGCCCTGACCCGCTCACAGGGACTGGCCCCCGCAGCCCTGACCCGCTCACAGGGACTGGCCCCCGCAGCCCTGACCCGCTCACAGGGACTGGCCCCCGCAGCCCTGACCCGCTCACAGGGACTGGCCCCCCCAGCCCTGACCCGCTCACAGGGACTGGCCCCCGCAGCCCTGACCCGCTCACAGGGACTGGCCCCCGCAGCCCTGACCCGCTCACAGGGACTGGCCCCCGCAGCCCTGACCCGCTCCCAGGGACTGGCCCCCGCAGCCCTGAACCTCTCCCAGGGACTGGCCCCAGCAGCCCTGACCCGCTCCCAGGTACTGGCCCCCGCAGCCCAGACCGGCTCCCAGGGACTGGCCCCCGCAGCCCTGACCCGCTCCCAGGGACTGGCCCCCGCAGCCCTGACCCGCTCCCAGGGACCGGATCCCGCAGCCCTGACCCCCTCACAGGGACCGGCCTCCGCAGCCCTGACCCGCTCACAGGGACTGGCCCCCCCTGCCCTGGCCCGCTCACAGGGACTGGCCCCCGCAGCCCTGACCGGCTCCCAGGGACTGGCCCCCGCAGCCCTGACCTGCTCCCAGGGACTGGCCCCCGCAGCCCTGACCCGCTCCCAGGTACTGGCCCCCGCAGCCCAGACCGGCTGCCAGGGACTGGCCCCCGCAGCCCTGACCCGCTCCCAAGGACTGGCCCCCGCAGCCCTGACCCGCTCACAGGGACAGGCCCACGCAGCCCTGACCCGCTCCCAGGGACTGGCCCCCGCAGCCCTGGCCCGCTCCCAGGGACTGGCCCCCGCAGCCCTGACCCCCTCCCAGGGACTGGCCCCAGCAGCCCTGACCCGCTCCCAGGAACTGGCCCCCGCAGACCTGACCCGCTCCCAGGGACTGACCCCCGCAGCCCTGACCGGCTCCCAGGGACTGGCCCCCGCAGCCCTGACCCGCTCCCAGGGACTGGCCCCTGCAGCCCTGACCCGCTCCCAGGTACTTGCCCCCGCTGCCCTGACCGGTTCCCATGGACTGGCCCCCGCAGCCCTGACCAGCTCCCAGGGACTGGACCCCGCAGCCCTGACCCGCTCACACGGACCGGCCCCCGCAGCCCTGGCCCGCTCACAGGGTCTGGCCCCCGCAGCCCTGGCCCGCTCACAGGGTCTGGCCCCCGCAGCCCTGGCCCGCTCACAGGGACTGGCCCCCGCAGCCCTGACCCGCTCACAGGGACTGGCCCCCGCAGGCCTGACCCGCTCACAGGGACTGGCCCCCGCAGCCTTGACCCTCTCACAGGGACTGGCCCCCGCAGCCCTGACCCCCTCACAGGGACTGGCCCCCGCAGCCCTGACCCGCTCACAGGGACTGGCCCCCGCAGCCTTGACCCGCTCACAGGGACTGGCCCCCGCAGCCTTGACCCGCTCCCAGGGACTGGCCCCCGCAGCCCTGACCCGCTCACAGGGACTGTCTTCCGCAGCCCTCACCCGCTCACAGGGACTGGCCCCCGTTGCCATGACCAGATCACAGGCACTGTCCCCCGCAGCCCTGTCCTGCTGACACGGACTCGCCCCCGCATCCCTGTCCCGCCACAGGGACTGGCCCCTGCAGCCCTGACCCGCTCACAGGGACTGCCCCCCGCATCCCTGACCCGCTCCCAGGGACTGGCCCCCGCAGCCCTGGCCCGCTCCCAGGGACTGGCCCCCGCAGACCTGACCCCCTCCCAGGGACTGGCCCCAGCAGCCCTGACCCGCTCCCAGGAACTGGCCCCCGCAGCCCAGACCCGCTCCCAGGGACTGACCCCCGCAGCCCTGACCGGCTCCCAGGGACTGGCCCCCGCAGCCCTGACCCGCTCCCAGGGACTGGCCCCTGCAGCCCTGACCCACTCCCAGGTACTGGCCCCCGCTGCCCTGACCGGCTCCCATGGACTGGCCCCCGCAGCCCTGACCAGCTCCCAGGGACTGGACCCCGCAGCCCTGACCCGCTCACACGGACCGGCCCCCGCAGCCCTGGCCCGCTCACAGGGTCTGGCCCCCGCAGCCCTGGCCCGCTCACAGGGTCTGGCCCCCGCAGCCCTGGCCCGCTCACAGGGACTGGCCCCCGCAGCCCTGACCCGCTCACAGGGACTGGCCCCCGCAGGCCTGACCCGCTCACAGGGACTGGCCCCCGCAGCCCTGACCCGCTCACGTGGACTGGCCCCCGCAGCCCTGACCCGCTGAAATTGACTGGCCCCCGCAGCCCTGTCCCACCACAGGGACTGGCCCCCGCAGCCCTGACCCGCTCACGGGGACTGGCCCCCGCAGCCCTGACTCGCTCACAGGGACTGGCCCCCGCAGCCTTGACCCGCTGAATTGGACTGGCCCCGCAGCCGTGTCCCGCCACAGGGACTGGCCTACGCAGACCTGTGCGGCTGACAGGGTCTGGCCCCCGCAGCCCTGACCCTGTGACAGCTATTTGCCACCGCAGCCCTGACCCGCTCACAGGGACTGGCCCGCGCAGCCCTGACCCTCTCACAGGGACTGGCCCCCGCAGCCCTGGCCCGCTCACTGGGACTGGCCCCCGCAGCCCTGGCCCGCTCACAGGGACTGGCCCCCGCAGCCCTGACCCGCTCCCAGGTACAGGCCCCCGCAGCCCTGACCGGCTCCCAGGGACTGGCCCCCGCAGCCCTGATCCGCTCCCAGGGACTGGCCCCCGCAGCCCTGACCCGCTCACAAGGACTGGCCCCCGCAGCCCTGACCCGCTCACAGGGACTGGCCCCCGCAGCCCTGACCCGCTCACAGGGACTGACCCCGCAGCCCTGACCCGCTCACAGGGACTGGCCCCCGCAGCCCTGACCCGCTCACAGGGACTGGCCCCCGCAGCCCTGACCCGCTCACAGGGACTGGCCCCCGCAGCCCTGACCCGCTCACAGGGACTGGCCCCCGCAGCCCCGACCCACTCACAGGGACTTGCCCCCGCAGCCCTGACCCGCTCCCAGGGACTGGCCCCCGCAGCCCTGACCCGCTCCCAGGGACTGGCCCCCGCAGCCCTGAACCGCTCCCAGGGACTGGCCCCAGCAGCCCTGACCCGCTCCCAGGTACTGGCCCCCGCAGCCCAGACCGGCTCCCAGGGACTGGCCCCCGCAGCCCTGACCCGCTCCCAGGGACTGGCCCCCGCAGCCCTGACCCGCTCACAGGGACTGGCACCCGCAGCCCTGACCCGCTCACAGGGACTGGCCCCCGCAACCCTGACCCGCTCACAGGGACTGGCCCCCGCAGCCTTGACCCTCTCACAGGGACTGGCCCCCGCAGCCCTGACCCGCTCACAGGGACTGGCCCCCGCAGCCCTGACCCGCTCACAGGGACTGGCCCCCGCAGCCTTGACCAGCTCACAGGGACTGGCCCCCGCAGCCTTGACCCGCTCCCAGGGACTGGCCCCCGCAGCCCTGACCCGCTCACAGGGACTGTCTTCCGCAGCCCTGACCCGCTCCCAGGGACTGGCCCCCGCAGCCCTGACCCGCTCCCAGTTACTGGCCCCCGCAGCCCTGACCCGCTCCCAGGGACTGGCCCCGGCAGCCCTGATCCGCTCCCAGGGACTGGCCCCCGCAGCCCTGACCCGCTCCCAGGTACTGGCCCCCGCAGCCCTGATCGGCTCCAAGGGACCGTCCCACGCAGCCCTGACCCGCTCCCAGGGACTGGCCCCCGCAGCCCTGACCCGCTCACAGGGACCGTCCCCCGCAGCCCTGACCCGCTCACAGGGACTGGCCCCCGCAGCCCTGACCCGCTCACAGGGACCGGCTCCCGCAGCCCTGACCCCCTCACAGGGACCGGCCCCCGCAGCCCTGACCCGCTCACAGGGACCGGCCCCCGCAGCCCTGACCCGCTCATAGGGACTGGCCCCCGCAGCCCTGACCCGATCACAGGGACTGGTCCCCGCAGCCCTGACCCGCTCACGGGAACTGGTCCCCGCAGCCCTGACCCACTCACAGGGACTGGTCCCCGCAGCCCTTACCCGCTCCCAGGGACTGGCCCCCGCAGCCCTGACCCGCTCCCAGGGACTGACCCCCGCAGCCCTGACCCGCTCCCAGGGACTGGCCCCCGCAGCCCTCACCCCCTGACAGCTATTTGCCACCGCAGCCCTCACCCGCTCACAGGGACTGGCCCCGGTTGCCATGACCAGATCACAGGCACTGTCCCCCGCAGCCCTATCCTGCTGACACGGACTCGCCCCCGCATCCCTGTCCCGCCACAGGGACTGGCCCCTGCAGCCCTGACCCGCTCACAGGGACTGGCCCCCGCAGTCCTGAACCGCTCCCAGGGTCTGGCCCCCGCAGCCCTGATCCGCTCCCAGGTACTGGCCCCCGCAGCCCTGACCGGCTCCCAGGGACTGGCCCCCGCAGCCCTGACCCGCTCCCTGGGACTGGCCCCCGCAGCCCTGACCCGCTCTGAGGGACCGGCCCCCGCAGCCCTGACCCGCTCACAGCGACCGTCCCCCGCAGCCCTGACCCGCTCACAGGGACCGGATCCCGCAGCCCTGACCCCCTCATAGGGACCGGCCTCCGCAGCCCTGACCCGCTCACAGGGACTGGCCCCCCCTGCCCTGGCCCGCTCACAGGGACTGACCCCCGCAGCCCTGACCCGCTCACAGTGACTGGTCCCCGCAGCCCTGACCCCCTGACAGGGACTGGTCCCCGCAGCCCTGACCCGCTCACGGGAACTGGTCCCCGCAGCCCTGACCCGCTCACGGGATCTGGTCCCCGCAGCCCTGACCCGCTCACAGGGACTGGTCCCCGCAGCCCTTACCCGCTCCCAGGGACTGGCCCCCGCAGCCCTGACTCCCTGACAGCTATTCGCCACCGCAGCCCTCACCCGCTCACAGGGACTGGTCCCCGCAGCCATGACCCGCTCCCAAGGACTGGCCCCCGCAGCCCTGACCCCCTGACAGCTATTTGCCACCGCAGCCCTCACCCGCTCACAGGGACTGGCCCCTGCAGCCCTGACCCGCTCCCAGGGACTGGCCCCCACCGCCCTGACCCGCTCACAGGGACTGGCCCCCGCAGCCCTGACCCGCTCCCAGGTACTGGCCCCCGCAGCCCAGGCCGGCTCCCAGGGACTGGCCCCCGCAGCCCTGACCCGCTCCCAGGTACTTGCCCCCGCAGCCCTGACCCGCTCACAGGGACTGGCCCCCGCAGCCTTGACCCGCTCACAGGGACTGCCCCCCGCATCCCTGACCCGCTCCCAGGGACTGGCCCCCGCAGCCCAGACCCGCTCCCAGGGACTGGCCCCCGCAGCCCTGACCCGCTCCCAGGGACTGGCCCCCGCAGCCCTGAACCGCTCCCAGGGACTGGCCCCCGCAGCCCTGACCGTCTCCCAGCTACTGGCCCCCGCTGCCCTGACCGGCTCCCAGGGACTGGCCCCCGCAGCCCTCACCCGCTCACTGGGACTGGTCCCCGCAGCCCTGACCCGCTCCCAGGGACTGGCCCCCGCAGCCCTGACCTCCTGACAGCTATTTGCCACCGCAGCCCTCACTCGCTCACAGGGACTGCCCCCGCAGCCCTGACCCGCTCCCAGGGACTGGCCCCTGCAGCCCTGACCCGCTCCCAGGGACTGGCCCCCGCAGCCCTGACCGCCTCCCAGGGACTGGCCCCCGCAGCCCTGACCCGCTCCCAGGTTCTGGCCCCCGCAGCCCAGACCGGCTCCCAGGGAGTGGCCCCCGCAGCCCTGACCCGCTCCCATGGACTGGCCCCCGCAGCCCTGACCCGCTCACAGGGACTGGCCCCCGCAGCCCTCACCCGCTCACAGGGACTGGCCCCCGCAGCCCTGACCCGCTCCCAGGGACTGGCCCCCGCAGCCCTGACCCGCTCCCAGGGACTGGCCCCCGCAGCCCTGACCCACTCCCAGGGACTGGCCCCCGCATTCCTGAACCGCTCCCAGGGACTGGCCCCCGCAGCCCTGACCCGCTCCCAGGTACTGGCCCCCGCAGCCCTGACCGGCTCCCAGGGACTGGCCCCCGCAGCCCTGACCCGCTCACAGGGACTGGCCCCCGCAGCCCTGACCCGCTCATAGGGACTGGCCCCCGCAACCCCGACCGCTCACGGGAACTGGTCCCCGCAGCCCTGACCCGCTCACAGGGACTGGTCCCCGCAGCCCTTACCCGCTCCCAGGGACTGGCCCCAGCAGCCCTGACCCGCTCCCAGGTACTGGCCCCCGCAGCCCAGACCGGCTCCCAGGGACTGGCCCCCGCAGCCCTGACCCGCTCCCAGGGACTGGCCCCCGCAGCCCTGACCCGCTCACAGGGACTGGCACCCGCAGCCCTGACCCGCTCACAGGGACTGGCCCCCGCAACCCTGACCCGCTCACAGGGACTGGCCCCCGCAGCCTTGACCCTCTCACAGGGACTGGCCCCCGCAGCCCTGACCCGCTCACAGGGACTGGCCCCCGCAGCCCTGACCCGCTCACAGGGACTGGCCCCCGCAGCCTTGACCAGCTCACAGGGACTGGCCCCCGCAGCCTTGACCCGCTCCCAGGGACTGGCCCCCGCAGCCCTGACCCGCTCACAGGGACTGTCTTCCGCAGCCCTGACCCGCTCCCAGGGACTGGCCCCCGCAGCCCTGACCCGCTCCCAGTTACTGGCCCCCGCAGCCCTGACCCGCTCCCAGGGACTGGCCCCGGCAGCCCTGATCCGCTCCCAGGGACTGGCCCCCGCAGCCCTGACCCGCTCCCAGGTACTGGCCCCCGCAGCCCTGATCGGCTCCAAGGGACCGTCCCACGCAGCCCTGACCCGCTCCCAGGGACTGGCCCCCGCAGCCCTGACCCGCTCACAGGGACCGTCCCCCGCAGCCCTGACCCGCTCACAGGGACTGGCCCCCGCAGCCCTGACCCGCTCACAGTGACCGGCTCCCGCAGCCCTGACCCCCTCACAGGGACCGGCCCCCGCAGCCCTGACCCGCTCACAGGGACCGGCCCCCGCAGCCCTGACCCGCTCATAGGGACTGGCCCCCGCAGCCCTGACCCGATCACAGGGACTGGTCCCCGCAGCCCTGACCCGCTCACGGGAACTGGTCCCCGCAGCCCTGACCCACTCACAGGGACTGGTCCCCGCAGCCCTTACCCGCTCCCAGGGACTGGCCCCCGCAGCCCTGACCCGCTCCCAGGGACTGGCCCCCGCAGCCCTGACCCGCTCCCAGGGACTGGCCCCCGCAGCCCTCACCCCCTGACAGCTATTTGCCACCGCAGCCCTCACCCGCTCACAGGGACTGGCCCCGGTTGCCATGACCAGATCACAGGCACTGTCCCCCGCAGCCCTATCCTGCTGACACGGACTCGCCCCCGCATCCCTGTCCCGCCACAGGGACTGGCCCCTGCAGCCCTGACCCGCTCACAGGGACTGGCCCCCGCAGTCCTGAACCGCTCCCAGGGTCTGGCCCCCGCAGCCCTGATCCGCTCCCAGGTACTGGCCCCCGCAGCCCTGACCGGCTCCCAGGGACTGGCCCCCGCAGCCCTGACCCGCTCCCTGGGACTGGCCCCCGCAGCCCTGACCCGCTCTGAGGGACCGGCCCCCGCAGCCCTGACCCGCTCACAGCGACCGTCCCCCGCAGCCCTGACCCGCTCACAGGGACCGGATCCCGCAGCCCTGACCCCCTCACAGGGACCGGCCTCCGCAGCCCTGACCCGCTCACAGGGACTGGCCCCCCCTGCCCTGGCCCGCTCACAGGGACTGGCCCCCGCAGCCCTGACCCGCTCATAGGGACTGGCCCCCGCAGCCCTGACCCGATCACAGGGACTGGTCCCCGCAGCCCTGACCCGCTCACGGGAACTGGTCCCCGCAGCCCTGACCCACTCACAGGGACTGGTCCCCGCAGCCCTTACCCGCTCCCAGGGACTGGCCCCCGCAGCCCTGACCCGCTCCCAGGGACTGGCCCCCGCAGCCCTGACCCGCTCCCAGGGACTGGCCCCCGCAGCCCTCACCCCCTGACAGCTATTTGCCACCGCAGCCCTCACCCGCTCACAGGGACTGGCCCCGGTTGCCATGACCAGATCACAGGCACTGTCCCCCGCAGCCCTATGCTGCTGACACGGACTCGCCCCCGCATCCCTGTCCCGCCACAGGGACTGGCCCCTGCAGCCCTGACCCGCTCACAGGGACTGGCCCCCGCAGTCCTGAACCGCTCCCAGGGTCTGGCCCCCGCAGCCCTGATCCGCTCCCAGGTACTGGCCCCCGCAGCCCTGACCGGCTCCCAGGGACTGGCCCCCGCAGCCCTGACCCGCTCCCTGGGACTGGCCCCCGCAGCCCTGACCCGCTCTGAGGGACCGGCCCCCGCAGCCCTGACCCGCTCACAGCGACCGTCCCCCGCAGCCCTGACCCGCTCACAGGGACCGGATCCCGCAGCCCTGACCCCCTCACAGGGACCGGCCTCCGCAGCCCTGACCCGCTCACAGGGACTGGCCCCCCCTGCCCTGGCCCGCTCACAGGGACTGGCCCCCGCAGCCCTGACCCGCTCACAGTGACTGGTCCCCGCAGCCCTGGCCCCCTGACAGGGACTGGTCCCCGCAGCCCTGACCCGCTCACGGGAACTGGTCCCCGCAGCCCTGACCCGCTCACGGGATCTGGTCCCCGCAGCCCTGACCCGCTCACAGGGACTGGTCCCCGCAGCCCTTACCCGCTCCCAGGGACTGGCCCCCGCAGCCCTGACTCCCTGACAGCTATTCGCCACCGCAGCCCTCACCCGCTCACAGGGACTGGTCCCCGCAGCCATGACCCGCTCCCAAGGACTGGCCCCCGCAGCCCTGACCCCCTGACAGCTATTTGCCACCGCAGCCCTCACCTGCTCACAGGGACTGGCCCCTGCAGCCCTGACCCGCTCCCAGGGACTGGCCCCCGCCGCCCTGACCCGCTCACAGGGACTGGCCCCCGCAGCCCTGACCCGCTCCCAGGTACTGGCCCCCGCAGCCCAGGCCGGCTCCCAGGGACTGGCCCCCGCAGCCCTGACCCGCTCCCAGGTACTTGCCCCCGCAGCCCTGACCCGCTCACAGGGACTGGCCCCCGCAGCCTTGACCCGCTCACAGGGACTGCCCCCCGCATCCCTGACCCGCTCCCAGGGACTGGCCCCCGCAGCCCAGACCCGCTCCCAGGGACTGGCCCCCGCAGCCCTGACCCGCTCCCAGGGACTGGCCCCCGCAGCCCTGAACCGCTCCCAGGGACTGGCCCCCGCAGCCCTGACCGTCTCCCAGCTACTGGCCCCCGCTGCCCTGACCGGCTCCCAGGGACTGGCCCCCCCAGCCCTCACCCGCTCACTGGGACTGGTCCCCGCAGCCCTGACCCGCTCCCAGGGACTGGCCCCCGCAGCCCTGACCTCCTGACAGCTATTTGCCACCGCAGCCCTCACCCGCTCACAGGGACTGGCCCCCGCAGCCCTGACCCGCTCCCAGGGACAGGACCCCGCAGCCCTGACCTGCTCCCAGGGACTGGCCCCCGCAGCCCTGACCCGCTCCCAGGTACTGGCCCCCGCAGCCCAGACCGGCTGCCAGGGACTGGCCCCCGCAGCCCTGACCCGCTCCCAAGGACTGGCCCCCGCAGCCCTGACCCGCTCACAGGGACAGGCCCACGCAGCCCTGACCCGCTCCCAGGGACTGGCCCCCGCAGCCCTGGCCCGCTCCCAGGGACTGGCCCCCGCAGCCCTGACCCCCTCCCAGGGACTGGCCCCAGCAGCCCTGACCCGCTCCCAGGAACTGGCCCCCGCAGCCCTGACCCGCTCCCAGGGACTGACCCCCGCAGCCCTGACCGGCTCCCAGGGACTGGCCCCCGCAGCCCTGACCCGCTCCCAGGGACTGGCCCCTGCAGCCCTGACCCGCTCCCAGGTACTGGCCCCCGCTGCCCTGACCGGTTCCCATGGACTGGCCCCCGCAGCCCTGACCAGCTCCCAGGGACTGGACCCCGCAGCCCTGACCCGCTCACACGGACCGGCCCCCGCAGCCCTGGCCCGCTCACAGGGTCTGGCCCCCGCAGCCCTGGCCCGCTCACAGGGTCTGGCCCCCGCAGCCCTGGCCCGCTCACAGGGACTGGCCCCCGCAGCCCTGACCCGCTCACAGGGACTGGCCCCCGCAGGCCTGACCCGCTCACAGGGACTGGCCCCCGCAGCCCTGACCCGCTCACGTGGACTGGCCCCCGCAGCCCTGACCCGCTGAAATTGACTGGCCCCCGCAGCCCTGTCCCACCACAGGGACTGGCCCCCGCAGCCCTGACCCGCTCATGGGGACTGGCCCCCGCAGCCCTGACTCGCTCACAGGGACTGGCCCCCGCAGCCTTGACCCGCTGAATTGGACTGGCCCCCGCAGCCGTGTCCCGCCACAGGGACTGGCCTACGCAGACCTGTGCGGCTGACAGGTACTGGCCCCCGCAGCCCTGACCCTGTGACAGCTATTTGCCACCGCAGCCCTGACCCGCTCACAGGGACTGGCCCCCGCAGCCCTGGCCCGCTCACAGGGACTGGCCCCCGCAGCCCTGACCTGCTCACAGTGACTGGTCCCCGCAGCCCTGACCCGCTCACGGGAACTGGTCCCCGCAGCCCTGACCCGCTCACGGGAACTGGTCCCCGCAGCCCTGACCCGCTCACAGGGACTGGTCCCCGCAGCCCTAACCCGCTCCCAGGGACTGGCCCCCGCAGCCCTGACCCCCTGACAGCTATTTGCCACCGCAACCCTCACCCGCTAACAGGGACTGGTCCCCGCAGCCCTGACCCGCTCCCAGGGACTGGCCCCCGCAGCCCTGACCCCCTGACAGCTATTTGCCACCGCAGCCCTCACCCGCTGACAGGGATTGGCCCCCGCAGCCCTGACCCGCTCCCAGGGACTGGCCCCCGCAGCCCTGACCCGCTCACAGGGACTGGCCCCCGCAGCCATGACCCGCTCCCAGGTACTGGCCCCCGCAGCCCAGGCCGGCTCCCAGGGACTGGCCCCCGCAGCCCTGACCCGCTCCCAGGGACTTGCCCCCGCAGCCCTGACCCGCTCACAGGGACTGGCCCCCGCAGCCCTGACCCGCTCACAGGGACTGGCCCCCGCAGCCCTGACCCGCTCACAGGGACTGGCCCCCGCAGCCCTGACCCGCTCCCAGGGACTGGCCCCCGCAGCCCTGACCCGCTCCCAGGGACTGGCCCCCGCAGCCCTGACCCGCTCCCAGGGACTGGCCCCCGCAGCCCTGAACCGCTCCCAGGGACTGGCCCCCGCAGCCCTGACCGTCTCCCAGGTACTGGCCCCCGCAGCCCTGACCGTCTCCCAGGTACTGGCCCCCGCAGCCCTGACCGGCTCCCAGGGACTGGCCCCCGCAGCCCTCACCCGCTCACTGGGACTGGTCCCCGCAGCCCTGACCCGCTCCCAGGGACTGGCCCCCGCAGCCCTGACCCTCTCCCAGGTACTGGCCCCCGCAGCCTAGACCGGCTCCCAGGGACTGGCCCCCGCAGCCCTGACCCGCTCCCAACGACTGGCCCCCGCAGCCCTGACCCGCTCACAGGGACAGGCCCCCGCAGCCCTGACCCGCTCCCAGGGACTGGCCCCCGCAGCCCTGGCCCGCTCCCAGGGACCGGCCCCCGCAGCCATGACCCCCTCCCATGGACTGGCCTCCGCAGCCCTGACCCGCTCCCAGGGACTGACCCCCGCAGCCCTGACCGGCTCCCAGGGACTGGCCCCCGCAGCCCTGACCCGCTCCCAGGGACTGGCCCCTGCAGCCCTGACCCGCTCCCAGGTACTGGCCCCCGCTGCCCTGACCGGCTCCCATGGACTGGCCCCCGCAGCCCTGACCAGCTCCCAGGGACTGGACCCCGCAGCCCTGACCCGCTCACACGGACCGGCCCCCGCAGCCCTGAACCCCTCACAGGGACCGGCCCCCGCAGCCCTGACCCCCTCACAGGGACCGGCCCCCGCAGCCCTGACCCGCTCAAAGGGACTGGCCCCCGCAGCCCTGACCCGCTCACAGGGACTGGCCCCAGCAGCCCTGACCCGCTCACAGGGACTGGCCCCCGCAGCCCTGACCCGCTCACAGGGACTGGCCCCCGCTGCCCTGACCCGCTCACAGGGACTGGCCCCCGCAGCCCTGACCCGC
The DNA here is from genome assembly GCF_030684315.1 of Stegostoma tigrinum. Taxonomy (NCBI): domain Eukaryota; kingdom Metazoa; phylum Chordata; class Chondrichthyes; order Orectolobiformes; family Stegostomatidae; genus Stegostoma; species Stegostoma tigrinum. The sequence continues at coordinate 682,466 of NW_026728065.1, read as the reverse complement.
TCACAGGGACTGGCCCCCGCAGCTCTGACCCGCTCACAGGGACTGGCCCCCGCAGCCCTGACCCGCTCACGGGGACTGGCCCCCGCAGCCCTGACCCCCTGACAGGGACAGGCCCCCGCAGCCCTGACCCCCTGACAGGGACTGGTCCTCGCAGCCCTGACCCCCTGACAGGGACTGGTACCCGCAGCCCTGACCCGCTCACGGGGACTGGTCCCCGCAGCCCTGACCCCCTCACAGGGACTGGCCCCCGCAGCCCTGACCCGCTCACAGGGACTGGTCCCCGCAGCCCTGACCCGCTCACAGCGACTGGCCCCCGCAGCCCTGACCACCTGACAGCTATTTGCCACCGCAGCCCTCACCCGCTCACAGGGACTGGCCCCCGTAGCCATGACCCGATCACAGGCACTGTCCCCCGCAGCCCTGTCCCGCTGACACGGACTCGCCCCCGCAGCCCTGTCCCGCCACAGGGACTGGCCCCCGCAGCCCTGACCCGCTCACAGGGACTGGCCCCCGCAGCCCTGAACCGCTCATAGGGACTGGCCCCCGCAACCCCGACCCGCTCACAGGGACTGGCGTCCGCAGCCCCGACCCGCTCACAGGGTCTGGCCCCCGCAGCCCTGACCCGCTCACATGGACTGGCCCCCGCAGCCCTGACCCGCTCACAGGGACTGGCCTCCGCAGCCGTGACCCGCTCACAGGGACTGGCCCCAGCAGCCCTGACCCGCTCACAGGGACTGGCTCCCGCAGCCCTGACCCGCTCACAGGGACTGGCCCCCGCAGCCCTGACCCGCTCACAGGGACTGGCCCCCGCAGCCCTGACCCGCTCACAGGGACTGGCCCCCGCAGCCCTGACCCGCTCACAGGGACTGGCCCCCGCAGCCCTGACCCGCTCACAGGGACTGGCCCCCGCAGCCCTGAACCGCTCACAGGGACTGGCCCCCGCAGCCGTGACCCGCTCCCAGGGAGAGGCCCCCGCAGCCCTGACCCGCTCCCAGGTACTGGCCCCCGCAGCCCTGACCCGCTCCCAACGACTGGCCCCCGCAGCCCTGACCCGCTCACAGGGACAGGCCCCCGTAGCCCTGACCCGCTCCCAGGGACTGGCCCCCGCAGCCCTGGCCCGCTCCCAGGGACTGGCCCCCGCAGCCCTGACCCCCTCACAGGGACCGGCCCCCGCAGCCCTGACCCGCTCACAGGGACCGGCCCCCGCAGCCCTGTCCCGCTCACAGGGACTGGCCCCCGCAGCCCTGGCCCGCTCACAGGGACTGGCCCCCGCAGCCCTGACCCGCTCACAGTGACTGGTCCCCGCAGCCCTGACCCGCTCACGGGAACTGGTCCCCGCAGTCCTGACCCGCTCATGGGAACTGGTCCCCGCAGCCCTGACCCGCTCACAGGGACTGGTCCCCGCAGCCCTAACCCGCTCCCAGGGACTGGCCCCCGCAGCCCTGACCCCCTGACAGCTATTTGCCACCGCAACCCTCACCCGCTCACAGGGACTGGCCCCCGCAGCCCTGACCCCCTGACAGCTATTTGCCACCGCAGCCCTGACCCGCTCACAGGGACTGGCCCCCGCAGCCCTGACCCGCTCCCAGGGACTGGCCCCCGCAGCCCTGACCCGCTCACAGGGACTGGCCCCCGCAGCCCTGACCCGCTCCCAGGTACTGGCCCCCGCAGCCCAGGCCGGCTCCCAGGGACTGGCCCCCGCAGCCCTGACCCGCTCCCAGGGACTTGCCCCCGCAGCCCTGACCCGCTCACAGGGACTGGCCCCCGCAGCCCTGACCCGCTCCCAGGGACTGGCCCCCGCAGCCCTGACCCGCTCCCAGGGACTGGCCCCCGCAGCCCTGACCCGCTCCCAGGGACTGGCCCCCGCAGCCCTGACCCGCTCCCAGGGACTGGCCCCCGCAGCCCTGAACCGCTCCCAGGGACTGGCCCCCGCAGCCCTGACCGTCTCCCAGGTACTGGCCCCCGCAGCCCTGACCGGCTCCCAGGGACTGGCCCCCGCAGCCCTCACCCGCTCACTGGGACTGGTCCCCGCAGCCCTGACCCGCTCCCAGGGACTGGCCCCCGCAGCCCTGTCCCTCTCCCAGGTACTGGCCCCCGCAGCCTAGACCGGCTCCCAGGGACTGGCCCCCGCAGCCCTGACCCGCTCCCAACGACTGGCCCCCGCAGCCCTGACCCGCTCACAGGGACAGGCCCCCGCAGCCCTGACCCGCTCCCAGGGACTGGCCCCCGCAGCCCTGGCCCGCTCCCAGGGACTGGCCCCCGCAGCCCTGACCCCCTCCCAGGGACTGGCCTCCGCAGCCCTGACCCGCTCCCAGGGACTGACCCCCGCAGCCCTGACCGGCTCGCAGGGACTGGCCCCCGCAGCCCTGACCCGCTCCCAGGGACTGGCCCCTGCAGCCCTGACCCGCTCCCAGGTACTGGCCCCCGCTGCCCTGACCGGCTCCCATGGACTGGCCCCCGCAGCCCTGACCAGCTCCCAGGGACTGGACCCCGCAGCCCTGACCCGCTCACACGGACCGGCCCCCGCAGCCCTGACCCCCTCACAGGGACCGGCCCCCGCAGCCCTGACCCGCTCACAGGGACTGGCCCCCGCAGCCCTGAACCGCTCATAGGGACTGGCCCCCGCAACCCCGACCCGCTCACAGGGACTGGCGTCCGCAGCCCCGACCCGCTCACAGGGTCTGGCCCCCGCAGCCCTGACCCGCTCACAGGGACTGGCCCCCGCAGCCCTGACCCGCTCACAGGGACTGGCCTCCGCAGACCTGACCCGCTCACAGGGACTGGCCCCAGCAGCCCTGACCCGCTCACAGGGACTGGCTCCCGCAGCCCTGACCCGCTCACAGGGACTGGCCCCCGCAGCCCTGACCCGCTCACAGGGACTGGCCCCCGCAGCCCTGACCCGCTCACAGGGACTGGCCCCCGCAGCCCTGACCCGCTCACAGGGACTGGCCCCCACAGCCCTGAACCGCTCACAGGGACTGGCCCCCGCAGCCGTGACCCGCTCCCAGGGAGAGGCCCCCGCAGCCCTGACCCGCTCCCAGGGACTGGCCCCCGCAGCCCTGACCCGCTCCCAGGTACTGGCCCCCGCAGCCCAGACCGGCTCCCAGGGACTGGCCCCCGCAGCCCTGACCCGCTCCCAACGACTGGCCCCCGCAGCCCTGACCCGCTCACAGGGACAGGCCCCCGTAGCCCTGACCCGCTCCCAGGGACTGGCCCCCGCAGCCCTGGCCCGCTCCCAGGGACTGGCCCCCGCAGCCCTGACCCCCTCACAGGGACCGGCCCCCGCAGCCCTGACCCGCTCACAGGGACCGGCCCCCGCAGCCCTGTCCCGCTCACAGGGACTGGCCCCCGCAGCCCTGGCCCGCTCACAGGGACTGGCCCCCGCAGCCCTGACCCGCTCACAGTGACTGGTCCCCGCAGCCCTGACCCGCTCACGGGAACTGGTCCCCGCAGCCCTGACCCGCTCATGGGAACTGGTCCCCGCAGCCCTGACCCGCTCACAGGGACTGGTCCCCGCAGCCCTAACCCGCTCCCAGGGACTGGCCCCCGCAGCCCTGACCCCCTGACAGCTATTTGCCACCGCAACCCTCACCCGCTCACAGGGACTGGCCCCCGCAGCCCTGACCCCCTGACAGCTATTTGCCACCGCAGCCCTGACCCGCTCACAGGGACTGGCCCCCGCAGCCCTGACCCGCTCCCAGGGACTGGCCCCCGCAGCCCTGACCCGCTCACAGGGACTGGCCCCCGCAGCCCTGACCCGCTCCCAGGTACTGGCCCCCGCAGCCCAGGCCGGCTCCCAGGGACTGGCCCCCGCAGCCCTGACCCGCTCCCAGGGACTTGCCCCCGCAGCCCTGACCCGCTCACAGGGACTGGCCCCCGCAGCCCTGACCCGCTCACAGGGACTGGCCCCCGCAGCCCTGACCCGCTCCCAGGGACTGGCCCCCGCAGCCCTGACCCGCTCCCACGGACTGGCCCCCGCAGCCCTGACCCGCTCCCAGGGACTGGCCCCCGCAGCCCTGACCCGCTCCCAGGGACTGGCCCCCGCAGCCCTGACCGTCTCCCAGGTACTGGCCCCCGCAGCCCTGACCGGCTCCCAGGGACTGGCCCCCGCAGCCCTCACCCGCTCACTGGGACTGGTCCCTGCAGCCCTGACCCGCTCCCAGGGACTGGCCCCCGCAGCCCTGACCCTCTCCCAGGTACTGGCCCCCGCAGCCTAGACCGGCTCCCAGGGACTGGCCCCCGCAGCCCTGACCCGCTCCCAACGACTGGCCCCCGCAGCCCTGACCCGCTCACAGGGACAGGCCCCCGCAGCCCTGACCCGCTCCCAGGGACTGGCCCCCGCAGCCCTGGCCCGCTCCCAGGGACTGGCCCCCGCAGCCCTGACCCCCTCCCAGGGACTGGCCTCCGCAGCCCTGACCCGCTCCCAGGGACTGACCCCCGCAGCCCTGACCGGCTCCCAGGGACTGGCCCCCGCAGCCCTGACCCGCTCCCAGGGACTGGCCCCTGCAGCCCTGACCCGCTCCCAGGTACTGGCCCCCGCTGCCCTGACCGGCTCCCATGGACTGGCCCCCGCAGCCCTGACCAGCTCCCAGGGACTGGACCCCGCAGCCCTGACCCGCTCACACGGACCGGCCCCCGCAGCCCTGACCCCCTCACAGGGACCGGCCCCCGCAGCCCTGACCCGCTCAAAGGGACTGGCCCCCGCAGCCCTGACCCGCTCACAGGGACTGGCCCCAGCAGCCCTGACCCGCTCACAGGGACTGGCCCCCGCAGCCCTGACCCGCTCACAGGGACTGGCCCCCGCTGCCCTGACCCGCTCACAGGGACTGGCCCCCGCAGCCCTGACCCGCTCACAGGGACTGGCCCCCACAGCTCTGACCCGCTCACAGGGACTGGCCCCCGCAGCCCTGACCCGCTCACGGGGACTAGCCCCCGCAGCCCTGACCCCCTGACATGGACAGGCCCCCGCAGCCCTGACCCCCTGACAGGGACTGGTCCTCGCAGCCCTGACCCCCTGACAGGGACTGGTACCCGCAGCCCTGACCCGCTCACGGGGACTGGTCCCCGCAGCCCTGACCCGCTCACAGGGACTGGCCCCCGCAGCCCTGACCCGCTCACAGGGACTGGCCCCCGCAGCCCTGACCCGCTCACAGCGACTGGCCCCCGCAGCCCTGACCACCTGACAGCTATTTGCCACCGCAGCCCTCACCCGCTCACAGGGACTGGCCCCCGTAGCCATGACCCGATCACAGGCACTGTCCCCCGCAGCCCTGTCCCGCTTACACGGACTCGCCCCCGCAGCCCTGTCCCGCCACAGGGACTGGCCCCCGCAGCCCTGACCCGCTCACAGGGACTGGCCCCCGCAGCCCTGAACCGCTCATAGGGACTGGCCCCCGCAACCCCGACCCGCTCACAGGGACTGGCGTCCGCAGCCCCGACCCGCTCACAGGGTCTGGCCCCCGCAGCCCTGACCCGCTCACAGGGACTGGCCCCCGCAGCCCTGACCCGCTCACAGGGACTTGCCTCCGCAGCCCTGACCCGCTCACAGGGACTGGCCCCAGCTGCCCTGACCCGCTCACAGGGACTGGCTCCCGCAGCCCTGACCCGCTCACAGGGACTGGCCCCCGCAGCCCTGACCCGCTCACAGGGACTGGCCCCCGCAGCCCTGACCCGCTCACAGGGACTGGCCCCCGCAGCCCTGACCCGCTCACAGGGACTGGCCCCCGCAGCCCTGACCCGCTCACAGGGACTGGCCCCCGCAGCCCTGACCCGCTCACAGGGACTGGCCCCCGCAGCCCTGAACCGCTCACAGGGACTGGCCCCCGCAGCCGTGACCCGCTCCCAGGGAGAGGCCCCCGCAGCCCTGACCCGCTCCCAGGGACTGGCCCCCGCAGCCCTGACCCGCTCACAGGTACTGGCCCCCGCAGCCCAGACCGGCTCCCAGGGACTGGCCCCCGCAGCCCTGACCCGCTCCCAACGACTGGCCCCCGCAGCCCTGACCCGCTCACAGGGACAGGCCCCCGTAGCCCTGACCCGCTCCCAGGGACTGGCCCCCGCAGCCCTGGCCCGCTCCCAGGGACTGGCCCCCGCAGCCCTGACCCCCTCCCAGGGACTGGCCTCCGCAGCCCTGACCCGCTCCCAGGGACTGGCCTCCGCAGCCCTGACCCGCTCCCAGGGACTGGCCCCCGCAGCCCTGACCCGCTCCCAGGGACTGACCCCCGCAGCCCTGACCGGCTCCCAGGGACTGGCCCCCGCAGCCCTGACCCGCTCCCAGGGACTGGCCCCTGCAGCCCTGACCCGCTCCCAGGTACTAGCCCCCGCTGCCCTGACCGGCTCCCATGGACTGGCCCCCGCAGCCCTGACCAGCTCCCAGGGACTGTACCCCGCAGCCCTGACCCGCTCACACGGACCGGCCCCCGCAGCCCTGACCCCCTCACAGGGACCGGCCCCCGCAGCCCTGACCCGCTCACAGGGACTGGCCCCCGCAGCCCTGACCCGCTCACAGGGACTGGCCCCAGCAGCCCTGACCCGCTCACAGGGACTGGACCCCGCAGCCCTGACCCGCTCACAGGGACTGGCCCCCGCTACCCTGACCCGCTCACAGGGACTGGCCCCCGCAGCCCTGACCCGCTCACAGGGACTGGCCCCCGCAGCCCTGACCCGCTCACAGGGACTGGCCCCCGCTGCCCTGACCCGCTCACAGGGACTGGCCCCCGCAGCCCTGACCCCCTGACAGGGACAGGCCCCCGCAGCCCTGACCCCCTGACAGGGACTGGTCCTCGCAGCCCTGACCCCCTGACAGGGACTGGTACCCGCAGCCCTGACCCGCTCACAGGGACTGGTCCCCGCAGCCCTGACCCGCTCACAGCGACTGGCCCCCGCAGCCCTGACCCGCTCACAGGGACTGGTCTCCGCAGCCCTGACCCGCTCACAGCGACTGGCCCCCGCAGCCCTGACCACCTGACAGCTATTTGCCACCGCAGCCCTCACCCGCTCACAGGGACTGGCCCCCGTAGCCATGACCCGATCACAGGCACTGTCCCCCGCAGCCCTGTCCCGCTGACACGGACTCGCCCCCGCAGCCCTGTCCCGCCACAGGGACTGGCCCCCGCAGCCCTGACCCGCTCACAGGGACTGGCCCCCGCAGCCCTGAACCGCTCATAGGGACTGGCCCCCGCAACCCCGACCCGCTCACAGGGACTGGCGCCCGCAGCCCCGACCCGCTCACAGGGTCTGGCCCCCGCAGCCCTGACCCGCTCACAGGGACTGGCCCCCGCAGCCCTGACCCGCTCACAGGGACTGGCCTCCGCAGCCCTTACCCGCTCACAGGGACTGGCCCCAGCAGCCCTGACCCGCTCACAGGGACTAGCCCCCGGAGCCCTGACCCGCTCACAGGGACTGGCCCCCGCAGCCCTGACCCGCTCACAGGGACTGGCCCCCGCAGCCCTGACCCGCTCACAGGGACTGGCCCCCGCAGCCCTGACCCGCTCACAGGGACTGGCCCCCGCAGACCTGACCCGCTCACAGGGACTGGCCCCCGCAGCCCTGAACCGCTCACAGGGACTGACCACCGCAGCCCTGACCCCCTGACAGGGACAGGCCCCCGCAGCCCTGACCCCCTGACAGGGACTGGTCCCCGCAGCCCCGACCCCCTGACAGGGACTGGTACCCGCAGCCCTGACCCTGTGACAGCTATTTGCCACCGCAGCCCTGACCCGCTCACAGGGACTGGCCCCCGCAGACCTGACCCGCTCCCAGGTACTGGCCCCCGCTGCCCTGACCGGCTCCCATGGACTGGCCCCCGCAGCCCTGACCAGCTCCCAGGGACTGGACCCCGCAGCCCTGACCCGCTCACACGGACCGGCCCCCGCAGCCCTGACCCCCTCACAGGGACCGGCCCCCGCAGCCCTGACCCGCTCACAGGGACTGGCCCCCGCAGCCCTGACCCGCTCACAGGGACTGGCCCCAGCAGCCCTGACCCGCTCACAGGGACTGGCCCCCGCTGCCCTGACCCGCTCACAGGGACTGGCCCCCGCAGCCCTGACCCGCTCACAGGGACTGGCCCCCACAGCTCTGACCCGCTCACAGGGACTGGCCCCCGCAGCCCTGACCCGCTCACGGGGACTGGCCCCCGCAGCCCTGACCCCCTGACAGGGACAGGCCCCCGCAGCCCTGACCCCCTGACAGGGACTGGTCCTCGCAGCCCTGACCCCCTGACAGGGACTGGTACCCGCAGCCCTGACCCGCTCACGGGGACTGGTCCCCGCAGCCCTGACCCGCTCACAGGGACTGGCCCCCGCAGCCCTGACCCGCTCACAGGGACTGGCCCCCGCAGCCCTGACCCGCTCACAGCGACTGGCCCCCGCAGCCCTGACCACCTGACAGCTATTTGCCACCGCAGCCCTCACCCGCTCACAGGGACTGGCCCCCGTAGCCATGACCCGATCACAGGCACTGTCCCCCGCAGCCCTGTCCCGCTGACACGGACTCGCCCCCGCAGCCCTGTCCCGCCACAGGGACTGGCCCCCGCAGCCCTGACCCGCTCACAGGGACTGGCCCCCGCAGCCCTGAACCGCTCATAGGGACTGGCCCCCGCAACCCCGACCCGCTCACAGGGACTGGCGTCCGCAGCCCCGACCCGCTCACAGGGTCTGGCCCACGCAGCCCTGACCCGCTCACAGGGACTGGCCCCCGAAGCCCTGACCCGCTCACTGGGACTGGCCTCCGCAGCCCTGACCCGCTCACAGGGACTGGCCCCAGCAGCCCTGACCCGCTCACAGGGACTGGCTCCCGCAGCCCTGACCCGCTCACAGGGACTGGCCCCCGCAGCCCTGACCCGCTCACAGGGACTGGCCCCCGCAGCCCTGACCCGCTCACAGGGACTGGCCCCCGCAGCCCTGACCCGCTCACAGGGACTGGCCCCCGCAGCCCTGACCCGCTCACAGGGACTGGCCCCCGCAGCCCTGACCCGCTCACAGGGACTGGCCCCCGCAGCCCTGAACCGCTCACAGGGACTGGCCCCCGCAGCCGTGACCCGCTCCCAGGGAGAGGCCCCCGCAGCCCTGACCCGCTCCCAGGGACTGGCCCCCGCAGCCCTGACCCGCTCCCAGGTACTGGCCCCCGCAGCCCAGACCGGCTCCCAGGGACTGGCCCCCGCAGCCCTGACCCGCTCCCAACGACTGGCCCCCGCAGCCCTGACCCGCTCACAGGGACAGGCCCCCGTAGCACTGACCCGCTCCCAGGGACTGGCCCCCGCAGCCCTGGCCCGCTCCCAGGGACTGGCCCCCGCAGCCCTGACCCCCTCCCAGGGACTGGCCACCGCAGCCCTGACCCGCTCCCAGGGACTGGCCCCCGCAGCCCTGACCCGCTCCCAGGGACTGACCCCCGCAGCCCTGACCGGCTCCCAGGGACTGGCCCCCGCAGCCCTGACCCGCTCCCAGGGACTGGCCCCTGCAGCCCTGACCCGCTCCCAGGTACTGGCCCCCGCTTCCCTGACCGGCTCCCATGGACTGGCCCCCGCAGCCCTGACCAGCTCCCAGGGACTGTACCCCGCAGCCCTGACCCGCTCACACGGACCGGCCCCCGCAGCCCTGACCCCCTCACAGGGACCGGCCCCCGCTGCCCTGACCCGCTCACAGGGACTGGCCCCCGCAGCCCTGACCCGCTCACAGGGACTGGACCCAGCAGCCCTGACCCGCTCACAGGGACTGGACCCCGCAGCCCTGACCCGCTCACAGGGACTGGCCCCCGCTACCCTGACCCGCTCACAGGGACTGGCCCCCGCAGCCCTGACCCGCTCACAGGGACTGGCCCCCGCAGCCCTGACCCGCTCACAGGGACTGGCCCCCGCAGCCCTGACCCGCTCACAGGGACTGGCCCCCGCAGCCCTGACCCCCTGACAGGGACAGGCCCCCGCAGCCCTGACCCCCTGACAGGGACTGGTCCTCGCAGCCCTGACCCCCTGACAGGGACTGGTACCCGCAGCCCTGACCCGCTCACAGGGACTGGTCCCCGCAGCCCTGACCCGCTCACAGCGACTGGCCCCCGCAGCCCTGACCCGCTCACAGGGACTGGCCCCCGCAGCCCTGACCCGCTCACAGCGACTGGCCCCCGCAGCCCTGACCACCTGACAGCTATTTGCCACCGCAGCCCTCACCCGCTCACAGGGACTGGCCCCCGTAGCCATGACCCGATCACAGGCACTGTCCCCCGCAGCCCTGTCCCGCTGACACGGACTCGCCCCCGCAGCCCTGTCCCGCCACAGGGACTGGCCCCCGCAGCCCTGACCCGCTCACAGGGACTGGCCCCCGCAGCCCTGAACCGCTCATAGGGACTGGCCCCCGCAACCCCGACCCGCTCACAGGGACTGGCGCCCGCAGCCCCGACCCGCTCACAGGGTCTGGCCCCCGCAGCCCTGACCCGCTCACAGGGACTGGCACCCGCAGCCCTGACCCGCTCACAGGGACTGGCCTCCGCAGCCCTGACCCGCTCACAGGGACTGGCCCCAGCAGCCCTGGCCCGCTCTCAGGGACTGGCTCCCGCAGCCCTGACCCGCTCACAGGGACTGGCCCCCGCAGCCCTGACCCGCTCACAGGGACTGGCCCCCGCAGCCCTGACCCGCTCACAGGGACTGGCCCCCGCAGCCCTGACCCGCTCACAGGGACTGGCCCCCGCAGCCCTGACCCGCTCACAGGGACTGGCCCCCGCAGCCCTGACCCGCTCACAGGGACTGGCCCCCGCAGCCCTGACCCGCTCACAGGGACTGGCCCCCGCAGACCTGACCCGCTCACAGGGACTGGCCCCCCGCAGCCCTGAACCGCTCGCAGGGACTGACCACCGCAGCCCTGACCCCCCTGACAGGGACAGGCCCCCGCAGCCCTGACCCCCTGACAGGGACTGGTCCCCGCAGCCCTGACCCCCTGACAGGGACTGCTACCCGCAGCCCTGACCCTGTGACAGCTATTTGCCACCGCAGCCCTGACCCGCTCACAGGGACTGGCCCCCGCTGCCCTGACCGGCTCCCATGGACTGGCCCCCGCAGCCCTGACCAGCTCCCAGGGACTGTACCCCGCAGCCCTGACCCGCTCACACGGACCGGCCCCCGCAGCCCTGACCCCCTCACAGGGACCGGCCCCCGCTGCCCTGACCCGCTCACAGGGACTGGCCCCCGCAGCCCTGACCCGCTCACAGGGACTGGAACCAGCAGCCCTGACCCGCTCACAGGGACTGGACCCCGCAGCCATGACCCGCTCACAGGGACTGGCCCCCGCTACCCTGACCCGCTCACAGGGACTGGCCCCCGCAGCCCTGACCCGCTCACAGGGACTGGCCCCCGCAGCCCTGACCCGCTCACAGGGACTGGCCCCCGCAGCCCTGACCCGCTCACAGGGACTGGCCCCCGCAGCCCTGACCCCCTGACAGGGACAGGCCCCCGCAGCCCTGACCCCCTGACAGGGACTGGTCCTCGCAGCCCTGACCCCCTGACAGGGACTGGTACCCGCAGCCCTGACCCGCTCACAGGGACTGGTCCCCGCAGCCCTGACCCGCTCACAGCGACTGGCCCCCGCAGCCCTGACCCGCTCACAGGGACTGGTCTCCGCAGCCCTGACCCGCTCACAGCGACTGGCCCCCGCAGCCCTGACCACCTGACAGCTATTTGCCACCGCAGCCCTCACCCGCTCACAGGGACTGGCCCCCGTAGCCATGACCCGATCACAGGCACTGTCCCCCGCAGCCCTGTCCCGCTGAAACGGACTCGCCCCCGCAGCCCTGTCCCGCCACAGGGACTGGCCCCCGCAGCCCTGACCCGCTCACAGGGACTGGCCCCCGCAGCCCTGAACCGCTCATAGGGACTGGCCCCCGCAACCCCGACCCGCTCACAGGGACTGGCGCCCGCAGCCCCGACCCGCTCACAGGGTCTGGCCCCCGCAGCCCTGACCCGCTCACAGGGACTGGCACCCGCAGCCCTGACCCGCTCACAGGGACTGGCCTCCGCAGCCCTGACCCGCTCACAGGGACTGGCCCCAGCAGCCCTGACCCGCTCACAGGGACTGGCTCCCGCAGCCATGACCCGCTCACAGGGACTGGCCCCCGCAGCCCTGACCCGCTCACAGGGACTGGCCCCCGCAGCCCTGACCCGCTCACAGGGACTGGCCCCCGCAGCCCTGACCCGCTCACAGGGACTGGCCCCCGCAGCCCTGACCCGCTCACAGGGACTGGCCCCCGCAGCCCTGACCCGCTCACAGGGACTGGCCCCCGCAGACCTGACCCGCTCCCAGGGACTGACCACCGCAGCCCTGACCCCCTGACAGGGACAGGCCCCCGCAGCCCTGACCCCCTGACAGGGACTGGTCCCCGCAGCCCTGACCCCCTGACAGGGACTGGTACCCGCAGCCCTGACCCTGTGACAGCTATTTGCCACCGCAGCCCTGACCCGCTCACAGGGACTGGCCCCCGCAGCCCTGACCCGCTCCCAGGTACTGGCCCCCGCTGCCCTGACCGGCTCCCATGGACTGGCCCCCGCAGCCCTGACCAGCTCCCAGGGACTGGACCCCGCAGCCCTGACCCGCTCACACGGACCGGCCCCCGCAGCCCTGACCCCCTCACAGGGACCGGCCCCCGCAGCCCTGACCCGCTCACAGCTACTGGCCCCCGCAGCCCTGACCCGCTCACAGGGACTGGCCCCAGCAGCCCTGACCCGCTCACAGGGACTGGCCCCCGCAGCCCTGACCCGCTCACAGGGACTGGCCCCCGCTGCCCTGACCCGCTCACAGGGACTGGCCCCCGCAGCCCTGACCCGCTCACAGGGACTGGCCCCCGCAGCCCTGACCCGCTCACAGGGACTGGCCCCCGCAGCCCTGACCCCCTGACAGGGACAGGCCCCCGCAGCCCTGACCACCTGACAGGGACTGGTCCTCGCAGCCCTGACCCCCTGACAGGGACTGGTACCCGCAGCCCTGACCCGCTCACAGGGACTGGTCCCCGCAGCCCTGACCCGCTCACAGGGACTGGCCCCCGCAGCCCTGACCCGCTCATAGGGACTGGTCCCCGCAGCCCTGACCCGCTCACAGCGACTGGCCCCCGCAGCCCTGACCACCTGACAGCTATTTGCCACCGCAGCCCTCACCCGCTCACAGGGACTGGCCCCCGTAGCCATGACCCGATCACAGGCACTGTCCCCCGCAGCCCTGTCCCGCTGACACGGACTCGCCCCCGCAGCCCTGTCCCGCCACAGGGACTGGCCCCCGCAGCCCTGACCCGCTCACAGGGACTGGCCCCCGCAGCCCTGAACCGCTCATCGGGACTGGCCCCCGCAACCCCGACCCGCTCACAGGGACTGGCGTCCGCAGCCCCGACCCGCTCACAGGGTCTGGCCCCCGCAGCCCTGACCCGCTCACAGGGACTGGCCCCCGCAGCCCTGACCCGTTCACAGGGACTGGCCTCCGCAGCCCTGACCCGCTCACAGGGACTGGCCCCAGCAGCCCTGACCCGCTCACAGGGACTGGCTCCCGCAGCCCTGACCCGCTCACAGGGACTGGCCCCCGCAGCCCTGACCCGCTCACAGGGACTGGCCCCCGCAGCCCTGACCCGCTCACAGGGACTGGCCCCCGCAGCCCTGACCCGCTCACAGGGACTGGCCCCCGCAGCCCTGACCCGCTCATAGGGACTGGCCCCCGCAGCCCTGACCCGCTCATAGGGACTGGCCCCCGCAACCCCAACCCGCTTACAGGGACTGGCGCCCGGAGCCCTGACCCGCTCACAGGGACTGGTCCCAGCAGCCCTGACCCGCTCCCAGGGAATGGCCCCCGCAGCCCTGACCCGCTCCCAGGTCCTGTCCCCCGCAGCGCAGGCCGGCTCCCAGGGACTGGCCCCCGCAGCCCTGACCCGCTCCCAGGGACTTGCCCCCGCAGCCCTGACCCGCTCACAGGGACTGGCCCCCGCAACCCCGACCCGCTCACAGGGACTGGTGTCCGCAGCCCTGACCCGCTCCCAGGGACTGGCCCCCGCAGCCCTGACCCGCTCACAGGGACTGGCCCCAGCAGCCCTGACCCGCTCACAGGGACTGGCCCCCGCAGCCCTGACCCGCTCACAGGGACTGGCCCCCGCAGCCCTGACCGTCTCCCAGGTACTGGCCCCCGCAGCCCTGACCGGCTCCCAGGGACTGGCCCCCGCAGTCCTCACCCGCTCACTGGGACTGGTCCCCGCAGCCCTGACCCGCTCCCAGGGACTGGCCCCCGCAGCCCTGACCCTCTCCCAGGTACTGGCCCCCGCAGCCAAGAACGGCTCCCAGGGACTGGCCCCCGCAGCCCTGACCCGCTCCCAACGACTGGCCCCCGCAGCCCTGACCCGCTCACAGGGACAGGCCCCCGCAGCCCTGACCCGCTCCCAGGGACTGGCCCCCGCAGCCCTGGCCCGCTCCCAGGGACTGGCCCCCGCAGCCCTGACCCCCTCCCAGGGACTGGCCTCCGCAGCCCTGACCCGCTCCCAGGGACTGACCCCCGCAGCCCTGACCGGCTCCCAGGGACTGGCCCCCGCAGCCCTGACCCGCTCCCAGGGACTGGCCCCTGCAGCCCTGACCCGCTCCCAGGTACTGGCCCCCGCTGCCCTGACCGGCTCCCATGGACTGGCCCCCGCAGCCCTGACCAGCTCCCAGGGACTGGACCCCGCAGCCCTGACCCGCTCACACGGACCGGCCCCCGCAGCCCTGACCCCCTCACAGGGACCGGCCCCCGCAGCCCTGACCCGCTCAAAGGGACTGGCCCCCGCAGCCCTGACCCGCTCACAGGGACTGGCCCCAGCAGCCCTGACCCGCTCACAGGGACTGGCCCCCGCAGCCCTGACCCGCTCACAGGGACTGGCCCCCGCTGCCCTGACCCGCTCACAGGGACTGGCCCCCGCAGCCCTGACCCGCTCACAGGGACTGGCCCCCGCAGCTCTGACCCGCTCACAGTGACTGGCCCCCGCAGCCCTGACCCGCTCACGGGGACTGGCCCCCGCAGCCCTGACCCCCTGACAGGGACAGGCCCCCGCAGCCCTGACCCCCTGACAGGGACTGGTCCTCGCAGCCCTGACCCCCTGACAGGGACTGGTACCCGCAGCCATGACCCGCTCACGGGGACTGGTCCCCGCAGCCCTGACCCGCTCACAGGGACTGGCCCCCGCAGCCCTGACCCGCTCACAGGGACTGCTCCCCGCAGCCCTGACCCGCTCACAACGACTGGCCCCCGCAGCCCTGACCACCTGACAGCTATTTGCCACCGCAGCCGTCTCCCGCTCACAGGGACTGGCCCCCGTAGCCATGACCCGATCACAGGCACTGTCCCCCGCAGCCCTGTCCCGCTGACACGGACTCGCCCCCGCAGCCCTGTCCCGCCACAGGGACTGGCCCCCGCAGCCCTGAACCGCTCATAGGGACTGGCCCCCGCAACCCCGACCCGCTCACAGGGACTGGTGTCCGCAGCCCCGACCCGCTCACAGGGTCTGGCCCCCGCAGCCCTGACCCGCTCACAGGGACTGGCCCCCGCAGCCCTGACCCGCTCACAGGGACTGGCCTCCGCAGCCCTGACCCGCTCACAGGGACTGGCCCCAGCAGCCCTGACCCGCTCACAGGGACTGGCTCCCGCAGCCCTGACCCGCTCACAGGGACTGGCCCCCGCAGCCCTGACCCGCTCACAAGGACTGGCCCCCGCAGCCCTGACCCGCTCACAGGGACTGGCCCCCGCAGCCCTGACCCGCTCACAGGGACTGGCCCCCGCAGCCCTGACCCGCTCACAGGGACTGGCCCCCGCAGCCCTGAACCGCTCACAGGGACTGGCCCCCGCAGCCGTGACCCGCTCCCAGGGAGAGTCCCCCGCAGCCCTGACCCGCTCAAAGGGACTGGCCCCCGCAGCCCTGACCCGCTCACAGGGACTGGCCCCAGCAGCCCTGACCCGCTCACAGGGACTGGCCCCCGCAGCCCTGACCCGCTCACAGGGACTGGCCCCCGCTGCCCTGACCCGCTCACAGGGACTGGCCCCCGCAGCCCTGACCCGCTCACAGGGACTGGCCCCCGCAGCTCTGACCCGCTCACAGGGACTGGCCCCCGCAGCCCTGACCCGCTCACGGGGACTGGCCCCCGCAGCCCTGACCCCCTGACAGGGACAGGCCCCCGCAGCCCTGACCCCCTGACAGGGACTGGTCCTCGCAGCCCTGACCCCCTGACAGGGACTGGTCACCGCAGCCCTGACCCGCTCACGTGGACTGGTCCCCGCAGCCCTGACCCGCTCACAGGGACTGGCCCCCGCAGCCCTGACCCGCTCACAGGGACTGGCCCCCGCAGCCCTGACCCGCTCACAGCGACTGGCCCCCGCAGCCCTGACCACCTGACAGCTATTTGCCACCGCAGCCCTCACCCGCTCACAGGGACTGGCCCCCGTAGCCATGACCCGATCACAGGCACTGTCCCCCGCAGCCCTGTCCCGCTGACACGGACTCGCCCCCGCAGCCCTGTCCCGCCACAGGGACTGGCCCCCGCAGCCCTGACCCGCTCACAGGGACTGGCCCCCGCAGCCCTGAACCGCTCATAGGGACTGGCCCCCGCAACCCCGACCCGCTCACAGGGACTGGCGTCCGCAGCCCCGACCCGCTCACAGGGTCTGGCCCCCGCAGCCCTGACCCGCTCACAGGGACTGGCCCCCGCAGCCCTGACCCGCTCACAGGGACTGTCCTCCGCAGCCCTGACCCGCTCACAGGGACTGGCCCCAGCAGCCCTGACCCGCTCACAGGGACTGGCTCCCGCAGCCCTGACCCGCTCACAGGGACTGGCCCCCGCAGCCCTGACCCGCTCACAGGGACTGGCCCCCGCAGCCCTGACCCGCTCACAGGGACTGGCCCCCGCAGCCCTGACCCGCTCACAGGGACTGACCCCCGCAGCCCTGACCCGCTCACAGGGACTGGCCCCCGCAGCCCTAAACCGCTCACAGGGACTGGCCCCCGCAGCCGTGACCCGCTCCCAGGGAGAGGCCCCCGCAGCCCTGACCCGCTCCCAGGGACTGGCCCCCGCAGCCCTGACCCGCTCCCAGGTACTGGCCCCCGCAGCCCAGACCGGCTCCCAGGGACTGGCCCCCGCAGCCCTGACCCGCTCCCAACGACTGGCCCCCGCAGCCCTGGCCCGCTCCCAGGGACTGGCCCCCGCAGCCCTGACCCCCTCCCAGGGACTGGCCTCCGCAGCCCTGACCCGCTCCCAGGGACTGGCCCCCGCAGCCCTGACCCGCTCCCAGGGACTGACCCCCGCAGCCCTGACCGGCTCCCAGGGACAGGCCCCCGCAGCCCTGACCCGCTCCCAGGGACTGGCCCCTGCAGCCCTGACCCGCTCCCAGGTACTGGCCCCCGCTGCCCTGACCGGCTCCCATGGACTGGCCCCCGCAGCCCTGACCAGCTCCCAGGGACTGGACCCCGCAGCCCTGACCCTCTCACACGGACCGGCCCCCGCAGCCCTGACCCCCTCACAGGGACCGGCCCCCGCAGCCCTGACCCGCTCACAGGGACCGGCCCCCGCAGCCCTGACCCGCTCACAGGGACTGGCCCCAGCAGCCCTGACCCGCTCACAGGGACTGGACCCCGCAGCCCTAACCCGCTCACAGGGACTGGGCCCCGCTACCCTGACCCGCTCACAGGTACTGGCCCCCGCAGCCCTGACCCGCTCACAGGGACTGGCCCCCGCAGCCCTGACACGCTCACAGGGACTGGCCCCCGCAGCCCTGACCCGCTCACGGGGACTGGCCCCCGCAGCCCTGACCCCCTGACAGGTACAGGCCCCCGCAGCCCTGACCCCCTGACAGGGACTGGTCCTCGCAGCCCTGACCCCCTGACAGGGACTGGTACCCGCAGCCCTGACCCGCTCACAGGGACTGGTCCCCGCAGCCCTGACCCGCTCACAGCGACTGGCCCCCGCAGCCCTGACCCGCTCACAGGGACTGGTCTCCGCAGCCCTGACCCGCTCACAGCGACTGGCCCCCGCAGCCCTGACCACCTGACAGCTATTTGCCACCGCAGCCCTCACCCGCTCACAGGGACTGGCCCCCGTAGCCATGACCCGATCACAGGCACTGTCCCCCGCAGCCCTGTCCCGCTGACACGGACTCGCCCCCGCAGCCCTGTCCCGCCACAGGGACTGGCCCCCGCAGCCCTGACCCGCTCACAGGGACTGGCCCCCGCAGCCCTGAACCGCTCATAGGGACTGGCCCCCGCAACCCCGACCCGCTCACAGGGACTGGCGCCCGCAGCCCCGACCCGCTCACAGGGTCTGGCCCCCGCAGCCCTGACCCGCTCACAGGGACTGGCCCCCGCAGCCCTGACCCGCTCACAGGGACTGGCCCCCGCAGCCCTGACCCGCTCACAGGGACTGGCCCCCGCAGCCCTGACCCGCTGACAGGGACTGGCCCCCCCCAGCCCTGACGCGCTCACAGGGACTGGCCCCCGCAGCCCTGACCCGCTCACAGGGTCTGTCCCCCGCAGCCCTGGCCCGCTCACAGGGACTGGCCCCCGCAGCCCTGGCCCGCTCACAGGGTCTGGCCCCCGCAGGCCTGGCCCGCTCACAGGGACTGGCCCCCGCAGCCCTGACCCGCTCACAGGGACTGGCCCCCGCAGCCCTGACCCGCTCACAGGGACTGGCCCCCGCAGCCCTGACCCGCTCACAGGGACTGGTCCCCGCAGCCCTGACCCGCTCACAGGGACTGGCCCCCGCAGCCCTGACCCGCTCATAGGGACTGGCCCCCGCAACCCCGACCCGCTCACAGGGACTGGCGCCCGCAGCCCTGACCCGCTCACAGGGACTGGCCCCCGCAGCCGTGACCCGCTCCCAGGGAGAGGCCCCCGCAGCCCTGACCCGCTCCCAGGGACTGGCCCCCGCAGCCCTGACCCGCTCCCAGGTACTGGCCCCCGCAGCCTAGACCGGCTCCCAGGGACTGGCCCCCGCAGCCCTGACCCGCTCCCAACGACTGGCCCCCGCAGCCCTGACCCGCTCACAGGGACAGGCCCCCGTAGCCCTGACCCGCTCACAGGGACTGGCCCCCGCAGCCCTGGCCCGCTCCCAGGGACTGGCCCCAGCAGCCCTGACCCCCTCCCAGGGACTGGCCTCCGCAGCCCTGACCCGCTCCCAGGGACTGGCCCCCGCAGCCCTGACCCGCTCACAGGGACTTGCCCCCGCAGCCCTGACCCGCTCACAGGGACTGGCATCCTCAGCCCTGACCCGCTCACAGCGACTGGCCCCCGCAGCCCTGGCCACCTGACAGCTATTTGCCACCGCAGCCCTCACCCGCTCACAGGGACTGGCCCCCGTAGCCATGACCCGATCACAGGCACTGTCCCCCGCAGCCCTGTCCCGCTGACACGGACTCGCCCCCGCAGCCCTGTCCTGCCACAGGGACTGGCCCCCGCAGCCCTGACCCGCTCACAGGGACTGGCCCCCGCAGCCCTGACCCCCTGACAGGGACTGGTACCCGCAGCCCTGACCCTGTGACAGCTATTTGCCACCGCAGCCCTGACCCGCTCACAGGGACTGGCCCCCGCAGCCCTGACCCGCTCACAGGGACTGGCCTACGCAGACCTGTGCGGCTGACAGGGACTGGCCCTTATAGCCCTGACCCTGTGACAGCTATTTGCCACCGCAGCCCTGACCCGCTCACAGGGACTGGCCCCCGCAGCCCTGACCCGCTCACAGGGACTGGCCCCCGCAGCCGTGGCCCGCTCACAGGGACTGGCCCCCGCAGCCCTGGCCCGCTCACAGGGACTGGCCCCCGCAGACCTGGCCCGCTCACTGGGACTGGCCCCCACAGCCCTGACCCCCTGACAGCTATTGGCCACCGCAGCCCTCACTCGCTCACAGGGACTGCCCCCGCAGCCCTGACCCGCTCCCAGGGACTGGCCCCCGCAACCCTGACCCGCTCCCAGGTACTGGCCCCCGCAGCCTAGACCGGCTCCCAGGGACTGGCTCCTGCCGCCCAGACCCGCTCCCACCGACTGGCCCCCGCAGCCCTGACCCGCTCACAGGAACAGGCCCCCGCAGCCCTGACCCGCTCCCAGGGACTGGCCCCCGCAGCCCTGGCCCGCTCCCAGGGACTGGCCCCCGCAGCCCTGACCCCGTCCCAGGGACTGGCCTCCGCAGCCCTCACTCGCTCAAAGGGACTGCCCCCGCAGCCCTGACCCGCTCCCAGGGACTGGCCCCCGCAGCCCTGACCCGCTCCCAGGTACTGGCCCCCGCAGCCTAGACCGGCTCCCAGGGACTGGCCCCTGCAGCCCTGACCCGCTCCCACCGACTGGCCCCCGCAGCCCTGACCCGCTCACAGGGACAGGCCCCCGCAGCCCTGACCCGCTCCCAGGGACTGGCCCCCGCAGCCCTGGCCCGCTCCCAGGGACTGGCCCCCGCAGCCCTGACCCCCTCCCAGGGACTGGCCTCCGCAGCCCTGACCCGCTCCCAGGGACTGGCCCCTGCAGCCCTGACCCGCTCCCAGGTACTGGCCCCCGCTGCCCTGACCGGCTCCCATGGACTGGCCCCCGCAGCCCTGACCAGCTCCCAGGGACTGGACCCCGCACCCCTGACCCGCTCACACGGACCGGCCCCCGCAGCCCTGACCCCCTCACAGGGACTGGCCCCCGCAGCCCTGACCCGCTCACAGGTACTGGCCCCAGCAGCCCTGACCCGCTCACAGGGACTGGCCCTCCGCAGCCCTGACCCGCTCACAGGGACAGGCCCCCGCTGCCCTGACCCGCTCACAGGGACTGGCCCCCGCAGCCCTGACCCGCTCACAGGGACTGGCCCCCGCAGCCCTGACCCGCTCACAGGGACTGGCCCCCGCAGCCCTGACCCGCTCACAGGGACTGGTACCAGCAGCCCTGACCCGCTCACAGGGACTGGTCCCCGCAGCCCTGACCCGCTCACAGGGACTGGCCCCCGGAGCCCTGACCCGCTCACAGGGACTCGTCCCCGCAGCCCTCACCCGCACACAGCGACTGCCCCCCGCAGCCCTGACCACCTGACAGCTATTTGCCACCGCAGCCCTCACCCGCTCTCAGGGACTGGCCCCCGTAGCCATGACCCGATCACAGGGACTGTTCCCCGCAGCCCTGTCCCGCTGACACGGACTCGCCCCCGCAGCCCTGTCCCGCCACAGGGACTGGCCCCCGCAGCCCTGACCCGCTCACAGGGACTGGCCCCCGCAGCCCTGAACCGCTCATAGGGACTGGCCCCCGCAACCCCGACCCGCTCACAGGGACTGGCGTCCGCAGCCCCGACCCGCTCACAGGGTCTGGCCCCCGCAGCCCTGACCCGCTCACAGGGACTGGCCCCCGCAGCCCTGACCCGCTCACAGGGACTGGCCTCCGCAGCCCTGACCCGCTCACAGGGACTGGCCCCAACAGCCCTGACCCGCTCACAGGGACTGGCTCCCGCAGCCCTGACCCGCTCACAGGGACTGGCCCCCGCAGCCCTGACCCGCTCACAGGGACTGGCCCCCGCAGCCCTGACCCGCTCACAGGGACTGGCCCCCGCAGCCCTGACCCGCTCACAGGGATTGGCCCCCGCAGCCCTGACCCGCTCATAGGGATTGGCCCCCGCAGCCCTGACCCGCTCATAGGGACTGGCCCCCGCAACCCCGACCCGCTCACAGGGACTGGCGCCCGCAGCCCTGACCCGCTCACAGGGACTGGCCCCCGCAGCCGTGACCCGCTCCCAGGGAGAGGCCCCCGCAGCCCTGACCCGCTCCCAGGTCCTGGCCCCCGCAGCCCTGACCCGCTCCCAGGTACTGGCCCCCGCAGCCCAGACCGGCTCCCAGGGACTGGCCCCCGCAGCCCTGACCCGCTCCCAACGACTGGCCCCCGCAGCCCTGACCCCCTCCCAGGGACTGGCCTCCGCAGCCCTGACCCGCTCCCAGGGACTGGCCCCCGCAGCCCTGACCCGCTCCCAGGGACTGACCCCCGCAGCCCTGACCGGCTCCCAGGGACTGGCCCCCGCAGCCCTGACCCGCTCCCAGGGACTGGCCCCTGCAGCCCTGACCCGCTCCCAGGTACTGGCCCCCGCTGCCCTGACCGGCTCCCATGGACTGGCCCCCGCAGCCCTGACCAGCTCCCAGGGACTGGACCCCGCAGCCCTGACCCGCTCACACGGACCGGCCCCCGCAGCCCTGACCCCCTCACAGGGACCGGCCCCCGCAGCCCTGACCCGCTCACAGGGACTGGCCCCCGCAGCCCTGACCCGCTCACAGGGACTGGCCCCAGCAGCCCTGACCCGCTCACAGGGACTGGACCCCGCAGCCCTGACCCATTCACAGGGACTGGCCCCCGCTGCCCTGACCCGCTCACAGTGACTGGCCCCCGCAGCCCTGACCCGCTCACAGGGACTGGCCCCCCGCAGCCCTGACCCGCTCACCGGGACTGGCCCCCGCAGCCCTGACCCGCTCACAGGGACTGGCCCCGCAGCCCTGACCCCCTGACAGGGACAGGCCCCCGCAGCCCTGACCCCCTGACAGGGACTGGTCCTCGCAGCCCTGACCCCCTGACAGGGACTGGTACCCGCAGCCCTGACCCGCTCACAGGGACTGGTCCCCGCAGCCCTGACCCGCTCACAGGGACTGGCCCCCGCAGCCCTGACCCGCTCACAGGGACTGGTCTCCGCAGCCCTGACCCGCTCACAGCGACTGGCCCCCGCAGCCCTGACCACCTGACAGCTATTTGCCACCGCAGCCCTCACCCGTTCACAGGGACTGGCCTCCGTAGCCATGACCCGATCACAGGCACTGTCCCCCGCAGCCCTGTCCCGCTGACACGGACTCGCCCCCGCAGCCCTGTCCCGCCACAGGGACTGGCCCCCGCAGCCCTGACCCGCTCACAGGGACAGGCCCCCGCAGCCCTGACCCCCTGCCAGGGACTGGTCCTCGCAGCCCTGACCCCCTGACAGGGACTGGTACCCGCAGCCCTGACCCGCTCACAGGGACTGGTCCCCGCAGCCCTGACCCGCTCACAGCGACTGGCCCCCGCAGCCCTGACCCGCTCACAGGGACTGGTCTCCGCAGCCCTGACCCGCTCACAGCGACTGGCCCCCGCAGCCCTGACCACCTGACAGCTATTTGCCACCGCAGCCCTCACCCGCTCACAGGGACTGGCCCCCGTAGCCATGACCCGATCACAGGCACTGTCCCCCGCAGCCCTGTCCCGCTGACACGGACTCGCCCCCGCAGCCCTGTCCCGCCACAGGGACTGGCCCCCGCAGCCCTGACCCGCTCACAGGGACTGGCCCCCGCAGCCCTGACCCCCTGACAGCTATTTGCCACCGCAGCCCTCACCCGCTCATAGGGACTGACCCCCCCAGCCCTGACCCGCTCCCAGGTTCTGGCCCCCGCAGCCCTGACCCGCTCACAGGAACTGTCCCCCGAAGCCCTGACCCGCTCACAGGGACTGGTACCCGCAGCCCTGACCCGCTCACAGGGACTGGTACCCGCAGCCCTGACCCGCTCCCAGGGACTGGCCCCCGCAGCCCTGACCCGCTCACAGGGACTGGCCCCCGCAGCCCTGACCCGCTCACACGGACTGGCCCCCTCAGCCCTGACGCGCTGAAATGGACTGGCCCCCGCAGCCTGTCCCGCCACAGGGACTGGCTCCCGCAGCCCTGACCCGCTCACAGGGACTGGCCCCCGCAGCCCTGACCCGCTGAATTGGACTGGCCCCCGCAGCCCTGTCCCGCCACAGGCACTGGCCTACGCAGACCTGTGCGGCTGACAGGGACTGGCCCCCGCAGCCCTGACCCGCTCACAGGGACTGGCCCCCTCAGCCCTTGCCCGCGCACAGGGACTGGCACCCGCAGCCCTGGCCCGCTCACATGGACTGGCCCCGGCAGCCCTGACCCGCTCACAGGGACTGGCCCCCGCAGCCCTGACCCGCTCACAGGGACTGGCCCCCGCAGCCCTGACCCGCTCACAGGGACTGGCCCCCGCAGCCCTGACCCCCTGACAGGGACAGGCCCCCGCAGCCCTGACCCCCTGACAGGGACTGGTCCTCGCAGCCCTGACCCCCTGACAGGGACTGGTACGCGCAGCGCTGACCCGCTCACAGGGACTGGTCCCCGCAGCCCTGGACCGCTCACAGGGACGGGCCCCCGCAGCCCTGACCCCCTGACAGGGACAGGCCCCCGCAGCCCTGACCCCCTGACAGGGACAGGCCCCCGCAGCCCTGACCCCCTGACAGGGACTGGTACCCGCAGCCCTGACCCGCTCAAAGGGACTGGTCCCCGCAGCCCTGACCCGCTCACAGGGACTGGCCCCCGCAGCCCTGACCCGCTCACAGGGACTGGTCCCCGCAGCCCTGACCCGCTCACAGCGACTGGCCCCCGCGGCCCTGACCCGCTCACAGGGACTGGCCCCCGCAGCCCTGATCCGCTCACAGGGACTGGCCCCCGCAGCCCTGACCCGCTCATAGGGACTGGCCCCCGCAACCCCGACCCGTTCACAGGGACTGGCGCCCGCAGCCGTGACCCGCTCCCAGGGAGAGGCCCCCGCAGCCCTGACCCGCTCCCAGGTACTGGCCCCCGCAGCCCAGACCGGCTCCCAGGGACTGGCCCCCGCAGCCCTGACCCGCTCCCAACGACTGGCCCCCGCAGCCCTGACCCGCTCACAGGGACAGGCCCCCGTAGCCCTGACCCGCTCCCAGGGACTGGCCCCCGCAGCCCTGGCCCGTTCCCAGGAACTGGCCCCCGCAGCCCTGACCCCCTCCCAGGGACTGGCCCCCGCAGCCCTGACCCGCTCCCAGGGACTGACCCCCGCAGCCCTGACCGGCTCCCAGGGACTGGCCCCCGCAGCCCTGACCCGCTCCCAGGGACTGGCCCCTGCAGCCCTGACCCGCTCCCAGGTACTGGCCCCCGCTGCCCTGACCGGCTCCCATGGACTGGCCCCCGCAGCCCTGACCAGCTCCCAGGGACTGGACCCCGCAGCCCTGACCCGCTCACAGGGACTGGCCCCCGCAGCCCTGACCCGCTCACAGGGACTGGCCCCCGCAGCCCTGACCCGCTCACAGGGACTGGCCCCCGCAGCCCTGACCCGCTCACAGGGACTGGCCCCCGCAGCCCTGACCCGCTCATAGGGACTGGCCCCCGCAGCCCTGACCCGCTCATAGGGACTGGCCCCTGCAACCCCGACCCGCTCACAGGGACTGGCGCCCGCAGCCCTGACCCGCTCACAGGGACTGGCCCCCGCAGCCGTGACCCGCTCCCAGGGAGAGGCCCCCGCAGCCCTGACCCGCTCCCAGGGACTGGCCCCCGCAGCCCTGACCCGCTCCCAGGTACTGGCCCCCGCAGCCCAGACCCGCTCCCAGGGACTGGCCCCCGCAGCCCTGACCCGCTCCCAACGACTGGCCCCCGCAGCCCTGACCCGCTCACAGGGACAGGCCCCCGTAGCCCTTACCCGCTCCCAGGGACTGGCCCCCGCAGCCCTGGCCCGCTCCCAGGGACTGGCCCCCGCAGCCCTGACCCGCTCCCAGGGACTGACCCCCGCAGCCCTGACCGGCTCCCAGGGACTGGCCCCCGCAGCCCTGACCCGCTCCCAGGGACTGGCCCCTGCAGCCCTGACCCGCTCCCAGGTACTGGCCCCCGCTGCCCTGACCGGCTCCCATGGACTGGCCCCCGCAGCCCTGACCAGCTCCCAGGGACTGGACCCCGCAGCCCTGACCCGCTCACACGGACCGGCCCCCGCAGCCCTGACCCCCTCACAGGGACCGGCCCCCGCAGCCCTGACCCGCTCACAGGGACTGGCCCCCGCAGCCCTGACCCGCTCACAGGGACTGGCCCCAGCAGCCGTGACCCGCTCACAGGGACTGGACCCCGCAGCCCTGACCCGCTCACAGGGACTGGCCCCCGCTGCCCTGACCCGCTCACAGGGACTGGCCCCCGCAGCCCTGACCCGCTCACAGGGACTGGCCCCCGCTGCCCTGACCCGCTCACAGGGACTGGCCCCCGCAGCCCTGACCCGCTCACAGGGACTGGCCCCCGCAGCTCTGACCCGCTCACAGGGACTGGCCCCCGCAGCCCTGGCCCGCTCCCAGGGACTGGCCCCCGCAGCCCTGACCCCCTCCCAGGGACTGGCCTCCGCAGCCCTGACCCGCTCCCAGGGACTGGCCCCCGCAGCCCTGACCCGCTCCCAGGGACTGACCCCCGCAGCCCTG
This sequence comes from Stegostoma tigrinum, assembly GCF_030684315.1. Taxonomy (NCBI): domain Eukaryota; kingdom Metazoa; phylum Chordata; class Chondrichthyes; order Orectolobiformes; family Stegostomatidae; genus Stegostoma; species Stegostoma tigrinum. Next base: position 656,285 of record NW_026728065.1, on the reverse strand, counting down.
ACCGGCTCCCAGGGACTGGCCCCCGCAGCCCTGACCCGCTCCCAGGGACTGGCCCCTGCAGCCCTGACCCGCTCCCAGGTACTGGCCCCCGCTGCCCTGACCGGCTCCCATGGACTGGCCCCCGCAGCCCTGACCAGCTCCCAGGGACTGGACCCCGCAGCCCTGACCCGCTCACACGGACCGGCCCCCGCAGCCCTGACCCCCTCACAGGGACCGGCCCCCGCAGCCCTGACCCGCTCACAGGGACTGGCCCCCGCAGCCCTGACCCGCTCACAGGGACTGGCCCCAGCAGCCCTGACCCGCTCACAGGGACTGGACCCCGCAGCCCTGACCCATTCACAGGGACTGGCCCCCGCTGCCCTGACCCGCTCACAGGGACTGGCCCCCGCAGCCCTGACCCGCTCACAGGGACTGGCCCCCGCAGCCCTGACCCGCTCACCGGGACTGGCCCCCGCAGCCCTGACCCGCTCACAGGGACTGGCCCCCGCAGCCCTGACCCCCTGACAGGGACAGGCCCCCGCAGCCCTGACCCCCTGACAGGGACTGGTCCTCGCAGCCCTGACCCCCTGACAGGGACTGGTACCCGCAGCCCTGACCCGCTCACAGGGACTGGTCCCCGCAGCCCTGACCCGCTCACAGGGACTGGCCCCCGCAGCCCTGACCCGCTCACAGGGACTGGTCTCCTCAGCCCTGACCCGCTCACAGCGACTGGCCCCCGCAGCCCTGACCACCTGACAGCTATTTGCCACCGCAGCCCTCACCCGTTCACAGGGACTGGCCTCCGTAGCCATGACCCGATCACAGGCACTGTCCCCCGCAGCCCTGTCCCGCTGACACGGACTCGCCCCCGCAGCCCTGTCCCGCCACAGGGACTGGCCCCCGCAGCCCTGACCCGCTCACAGGGACAGGCCCCCGCAGCCCTGACCCCCTGCCAGGGACTGGTCCTCGCAGCCCTGACCCCCTGACAGGGACTGGTACCCGCAGCCCTGACCCGCTCACAGGGACTGGTCCCCGCAGCCCTGACCCGCTCACAGCGACTGGCCCCCGCAGCCCTGACCCGCTCACAGGGACTGGTCTCCGCAGCCCTGACCCGCTCACAGGGACTGGCCCCCGTAGCCATGACCCGATCACAGGCACTGTCCCCCGCAGCCCTGTCCCGCTGACACGGACTCGCCCCCGCAGCCCTGTCCCGCCACAGGGACTGGCCCCCGCAGCCCTGACCCGCTCACAGGGACTGGCCCCCGCAGCCCTGACCCCCTGACAGCTATTTGCCACCGCAGCCCTCACCCGCTCATAGGGACTGACCCCCCCAGCCCTGACCCGCTCCCAGGTTCTGGCCCCCGCAGCCCTGACCCGCTCACAGGAACTGTCCCCCGAAGCCCTGACCCGCTCACAGGGACTGGTACCCGCAGCCCTGACCCGCTCACAGGGACTGGTACCCGCAGCCCTGACCCGCTCCCAGGGACTGGCCCCCGCAGCCCTGACCCGCTCACAGGGACTGGCCCCCGCAGCCCTGACCCGCTCACACGGACTGGCCCCCTCAGCCCTGACGCGCTGAAATGGACTGGCCCCCGCAGCCTGTCCCGCCACAGGGACTGGCTCCCGCAGCCCTGACCCGCTCACAGGGACTGGCCCCCGCAGCCCTGACCCGCTGAATTGGACTGGCCCCCGCAGCCCTGTCCCGCCACAGGCACTGGCCTACGCAGACCTGTGCGGCTGACAGGGACTGGCCCCCGCAGCCCTGACCCGCTCACAGGGACTGGCCCCCTCAGCCCTTGCCCGCGCACAGGGACTGGCACCCGCAGCCCTGGCCCGCTCACATGGACTGGCCCCGGCAGCCCTGACCCGCTCACAGGGACTGGCCCCCGCAGCCCTGACCCGCTCACAGGGACTGGCCCCCGCAGCCCTGACCCGCTCACAGGGACTGGCCCCCGCAGCCCTGACCCCCTGACAGGGACAGGCCCCTGCAGCCCTGACCCCCTGACAGGGACTGGTCCTCGCAGCCCTGACCCCCTGACAGGGACTGGTACGCGCAGCGCTGACCCGCTCACAGGGACTGGTCCCCGCAGCCCTGGACCGCTCACAGGGACGGGCCCCCGCAGCCCTGACCCCCTGACAGGGACAGGCCCCCGCAGCCCTGACCCCCTGACAGGGACAGGCCCCCGCAGCCCTGACCCCCTGACAGGGACTGGTACCCGCAGCCCTGACCCGCTCAAAGGGACTGGTCCCCGCAGCCCTGACCCGCTCACAGGGACTGGCCCCCGCAGCCCTGACCCGCTCACAGGGACTGGTCCCCGCAGCCCTGACCCGCTCACAGCGACTGGCCCCCGCAGCCCTGACCCGCTCACAGGGACTGGCCCCCGCAGCCCTGATCCGCTCACAGGGACTGGCCCCCGCAGCCCTGACCCGCTCATAGGGACTGGCCCCCGCAACCCCGACCCGTTCACAGGGACTGGCGCCCGCAGCCGTGACCCGCTCCCAGGGAGAGGCCCCCGCAGCCCTGACCCGCTCCCAGGTACTGGCCCCCGCAGCCCAGACCGGCTCCCAGGGACTGGCCCCCGGAGCCCTGACCCGCTCCCAACGACTGGCCCCCGCAGCCCTGACCCGCTCACAGGGACAGGCCCCCGTAGCCCTGACCCGCTCCCAGGGACTGGCCCCCGCAGCCCTGGCCCGCTCCCAGGAACTGGCCCCCGCAGCCCTGACCCCCTCCCAGGGACTGGCCCCCGCAGCCCTGACCCGCTCCCAGGGACTGACCCCCGCAGCCCTGACCGGCTCCCAGGGACTGGCCCCCGCTGCCCTGACCCGCTCACAGGGACTGGCCCCCGCAGCCCTGACCCGCTCACAGGGACTGGCCCCCGCAGCTCTGACCCGCTCACAGGGACTGGCCCCCGCAGCCCTGGCCCGCTCCCAGGGACTGGCCCCCGCAGCCCTGACCCCCTCCCAGGGACTGGCCTCCGCAGCCCTGACCCGCTCCCAGGGACTGGCCCCCGCAGCCCTGACCCGCTCCCAGGGACTGACCCCCGCAGCCCTGACCGGCTCCCAGGGACTGGCCCCCGCAGCCCTGACCCGCTCCCAGGGACTGGCCCCTGCAGCCCTGACCCGCTCCCAGGTACTGGCCCCCGCTGCCCTGACCGGCTCCCATGGACTGGCCCCCGCAGCCCTGACCAGCTCCCAGGGACTGGACCCCGCAGCCCTGACCCGCTCACACGGACCGGCCCCCGCAGCCCTGACCCCCTCACAGGGACCGGCCCCCGCAGCCCTGACCCGCTCACAGGGACTGGCCCCCGCAGCCCTGACCCGCTCACAGGGACTGGCCCCAGCAGCCCTGACCCGCTCACAGGGACTGGACCCCGCAGCCCTGACCCATTCACAGGGACTGGCCCCCGCTGCCCTGACCCGCTCACAGGGACTGGCCCCCGCAGCCCTGACCCGCTCACAGGGACTGGCCCCCGCAGCCCTGACCCGCTCACCGGGACTGGCCCCCGCAGCCCTGACCCGCTCACAGGGACTGGCCCCCGCAGCCCTGACCCCCTGACAGGGACAGGCCCCCGCAGCCCTGACCCCCTGACAGGGACTGGTCCTCGCAGCCCTGACCCCCTGACAGGGACTGGTACCCGCAGCCCTGACCCGCTCACAGGGACTGGTCCCCGCAGCCCTGACCCGCTCACAGGGACTGTCCCCCGCAGCCCTGACCCGCTCACAGGGACTGGTCTCCTCAGCCCTGACCCGCTCACAGCGACTGGCCCCCGCAGCCCTGACCACCTGACAGCTATTTGCCACCGCAGCCCTCACCCGTTCACAGGGACTGGCCTCCGTAGCCATGACCCGATCACAGGCACTGTCCCCCGCAGCCCTGTCCCGCTGACACGGACTCGCCCCCGCAGCCCTGTCCCGCCACAGGGACTGGCCCCCGCAGCCCTGACCCGCTCACAGGGACAGGCCCCCGCAGCCCTGACCCCCTGCCAGGGACTGGTCCTCGCAGCCCTGACCCCCTGACAGGGACTGGTACCCGCAGCCCTGACCCGCTCACAGGGACTGGTCCCCGCAGCCCTGACCCGCTCACAGCGACTGGCCCCCGCAGCCCTGACCCGCTCACAGGGACTGGTCTCCGCAGCCCTGACCCGCTCACAGCGACTGGCCCCCGCAGCCCTGACCACCTGACAGCTATTTGCCACCGCAGCCCTCACCCGCTCACAGGGACTGGCCCCCGTAGCCATGACCCGATCACAGGCACTGTCCCCCGCAGCCCTGTCCCGCTGACACGGACTCGCCCCCGCAGCCCTGTCCCGCCACAGGGACTGGCCCCCGCAGCCCTGACCCGCTCACAGGGACTGGCCCCCGCAGCCCTGACCCCCTGACAGCTATTTGCCACCGCAGCCCTCACCCGCTCATAGGGACTGACCCCCCCAGCCCTGACCCGCTCCCAGGTTCTGGCCCCCGCAGCCCTGACCCGCTCACAGGAACTGTCCCCCGAAGCCCTGACCCGCTCACAGGGACTGGTACCCGCAGCCCTGACCCGCTCACAGGGACTGGTACCCGCAGCCCTGACCCGCTCCCAGGGACTGGCCCCCGCAGCCCTGACCCGCTCACAGGGACTGGCCCCCGCAGCCCTGACCCGCTCACACGGACTGGCCCCCTCAGCCCTGACGCGCTGAAATGGACTGGCCCCCGCAGCCTGTCCCGCCACAGGGACTGGCTCCCGCAGCCCTGACCCGCTCACAGGGACTGGCCCCCGCAGCCCTGACCCGCTGAATTGGACTGGCCCCCGCAGCCCTGTCCCGCCACAGGCACTGGCCTACGCAGACCTGTGCGGCTGACAGGGACTGGCCCCCGCAGCCCTGACCCGCTCACAGGGACTGGCCCCCTCAGCCCTTGCCCGCGCACAGGGACTGGCACCCGCAGCCCTGGCCCGCTCACATGGACTGGCCCCGGCAGCCCTGACCCGCTCACAGGGACTGGCCCCCGCAGCCCTGACCCGCTCACAGGGACTGGCCCCCGCAGCCCTGACCCGCTCACAGGGACTGGCCCCCGCAGCCCTGACCCCCTGACAGGGACAGGCCCCTGCAGCCCTGACCCCCTGACAGGGACTGGTCCTCGCAGCCCTGACCCCCTGACAGGGACTGGTACGCGCAGCGCTGACCCGCTCACAGGGACTGGTCCCCGCAGCCCTGGACCGCTCACAGGGACGGGCCCCCGCAGCCCTGACCCCCTGACAGGGACAGGCCCCCGCAGCCCTGACCCCCTGACAGGGACAGGCCCCCGCAGCCCTGACCCCCTGACAGGGACTGGTACCCGCAGCCCTGACCCGCTCAAAGGGACTGGTCCCCGCAGCCCTGACCCGCTCACAGGGACTGGCCCCCGCAGCCCTGACCCGCTCACAGGGACTGGTCCCCGCAGCCCTGACCCGCTCACAGCGACTGGCCCCCGCAGCCCTGACCCGCTCACAGGGACTGGCCCCCGCAGCCCTGATCCGCTCACAGGGACTGGCCCCCGCAGCCCTGACCCGCTCATAGGGACTGGCCCCCGCAACCCCGACCCGTTCACAGGGACTGGCGCCCGCAGCCGTGACCCGCTCCCAGGGAGAGGCCCCCGCAGCCCTGACCCGCTCCCAGGTACTGGCCCCCGCAGCCCAGACCGGCTCCCAGGGACTGGCCCCCGGAGCCCTGACCCGCTCCCAACGACTGGCCCCCGCAGCCCTGACCCGCTCACAGGGACAGGCCCCCGTAGCCCTGACCCGCTCCCAGGGACTGGCCCCCGCAGCCCTGGCCCGCTCCCAGGAACTGGCCCCCGCAGCCCTGACCCCCTCCCAGGGACTGGCCTCCGCAGCCCTGACCCGCTCCCAGGGACTGACCCCCGCAGCCCTGACCGGCTCCCAGGGACTGGCCCCCGCAGCCCTGACCCGCTCCCAGGGACTGGCCCCTGCAGCCCTGACCCGCTCCCAGGTACTGGCCCCCGCTGCCCTGACCGGCTCCCATGGACTGGCCCCCGCAGCCCTGACCAGCTCCCAGGGACTGGACCCCGCAGCCCTGACCCGCTCACAGGGACTGGCCCCCGCAGCCCTGACCCGCTCACAGGGACTGGCCCCCGCAGCCCTGACCCGCTCACAGGGACTGGCCCCCGCAGCCCTGACCCGCTCACAGGGACTGGCCCCCGCAGCCCTGACCCGCTCATAGGGACTGGCCCCCGCAGCCCTGACCCGCTCATAGGGACTGGCCCCCGCAACCCCGACCCGCTCACAGGGACTGGCGCCCGCAGCCCTGACCCGCTCACAGGGACTGGCCCCCGCAGCCGTGACCCGCTCCCAGGGAGAGGCCCCCGCAGCCCTGACCCGCTCCCAGGGACTGGCCCCCGCAGCCCTGACCCGCTCCCAGGTACTGGCCCCCGCAGCCCAGACCCGCTCCCAGGGACTGGCCCCCGCAGCCCTGACCCGCTCCAAACGACTGGCCCCCGCAGCCCTGACCCGCTCACAGGGACAGGCCCCCGTAGCCCTTACCCGCTCCCAGGGACTGGCCCCCGCAGCCCTGGCCCGCTCCCAGGGACTGGCCCCCGCAGCCCTGACCCGCTCCCAGGGACTGACCCCCGCAGCCCTGACCGGCTCCCAGGGACTGGCCCCCGCAGCCCTGACCCGCTCCCAGGGACTGGCCCCTGCAGCCCTGACCCGCTCCCAGGTACTGGCCCCCGCTGCCCTGACCGGCTCCCATGGACTGGCCCCCGCAGCCCTGACCAGCTCCCAGGGACTGGACCCCGCAGCCCTGACCCGCTCACACGGACCGGCCCCCGCAGCCCTGACCCCCTCACAGGGACCGGCCCCCGCAGCCCTGACCCGCTCACAGGGACTGGCCCCCGCAGCCCTGACCCGCTCACAGGGACTGGCCCCAGCAGCCGTGACCCGCTCACAGGGACTGGACCCCGCAGCCCTGACCCGCTCACAGGGACTGGCCCCCGCAGCCCTGACCCGCTCACAGGGACTGGCCCCCGCAGCCCTGACCAGCTCACAGGGACTGGCCCCCGCAGCCCTGACCCCCTGACAGGGACAGGCCCCCGCAGCCCTGACCCCCTGACAGGGACTGGTCCTCGCAGCCCTGACCCCCTGACAGGGACTGGTACCCGCAGCCCTGTCCCGCTCACAGGGACTGGTCCCCGCAGCCCTGACCCGCTCACAGGGACTGGCCCCCGTAGCCCTGACCCGCTCACAGGGACTGGTCTCCGCAGCCCTGACCCGCTCACAGCGACTGGCCCCCGCAGCCCTGACCACCTGACAGCTATTTGCCACCGCAGCCCTCACCCGCTCACAGGGACTGGCCCCCGTAGCCATGACCCGATCACAGGCACCTTCCCCCGCAGCCCTGTCCCGCTGACACGGACTGGCCCCCGCAGCCCTGTCCCGCCACAGGGACTGGCCCCCGCAGCCCTGACCCGCTCTCAGGGACTGGCCCCCGCAGCCCTGAACCGCTCATAGGGACTGGCCCCCGCAACCCCGACCCGCTCACAGGGACTGGCGCCCGCAGCCCCGACCCGCTCACAGGGTCTGGCCCCCGCAGCCCTGACCCGCTCACAGGGACTGGCCCCCGCAGCCCTGACCCGCTCACAGGGACTGGCCCCCGCAGCCCTGACCCGCTCACAGGGACTGGCCCCCGCAGCCCTGACATAGAACATAGAACATAGAACAGTACAGCACAGAACAGGCCCTTCAGCCCACAATGTTGTGCCTGACAGGGACAGGCCCCCGCAGCCCTGACCCCCTGACAGGGACAGGCCCCCGCAGCCCTGACCCCCTGACAGGGACTGGTACCCGCAGCCCTGACCCGCTCAAAGGGACTGGTCCCCGCAGCCCTGACCCGCTCACAGGGACTGGCCCCCGCAGCCCTGACCCGCTCACAGGGACTGGTCCCCGCAGCCCTGACCCGCTCACAGCGACTGGCCCCCGCAGCCCTGACCCGCTCACAGGGACTGGCCCCCGCAGCCCTGACCCCCTGACAGGGACAGGCCCCCGCAGCCCTGACCCCCTGACAGGGACTGGTCCTCGCAGCCCTGACCCCCTGACAGGGACTGGTACGCGCAGCGCTGACCCGCTCACAGGGACTGGTCCCCGCAGCCCTGGACCGCTCACAGGGACGGGCCCCCGCAGCCCTGACCCCCTGACAGGGACAGGCCCCCGCAGCCCTGACCCCCTGACAGGGACAGGCCCCCGCAGCCCTGACCCCCTGACAGGGACTGGTACCCGCAGCCCTGACCCGCTCAAAGGGACTGGTCCCCGCAGCCCTGACCCGCTCACAGGGACTGGCCCCCGCAGCCCTGACCCGCTCACAGGGACTGGTCCCCGCAGCCCTGACCCGCTCACAGCGACTGGCCCCCGCAGCCCTGACCCGCTCACAGGGACTGGCCCCCGCAGCCCTGATCCGCTCACAGGGACTGGCCCCCGCAGCCCTGACCCGCTCATAGGGACTGGCCCCCGCAACCCCGACCCGTTCACAGGGACTGGCGCCCGCAGCCGTGACCCGCTCCCAGGGAGAGGCCCCCGCAGCCCTGACCCGCTCCCAGGTACTGGCCCCCGCAGCCCAGACCGGCTCCCAGGGACTGGCCCCCGCAGCCCTGACCCGCTCCCAACGACTGGCCCCCGCAGCCCTGACCCGCTCACAGGGACAGGCCCCCGTAGCCCTGACCCGCTCCCAGGGACTGGCCCCCGCAGCCCTGGCCCGCTCCCAGGAACTGGCCCCCGCAGCCCTGACCCCCTCCCAGGGACTGGCCCCCGCAGCCCTGACCCGCTCCCAGGGACTGACCCCCGCAGCCCTGACCGGCTCCCAGGGACTGGCCCCCGCAGCCCTGACCCGCTCCCAGGGACTGGCCCCTGCAGCCCTGACCCGCTCCCAGGTACTGGCCCCCGCAGCCCTGACCCGCTCACAGGGACTGGCCCCCGCAGCCCTGACCCGCTCACAGGGACTGGCCCCCGCAGCCCTGACCCGCTCATAGGGACTGGCCCCCGCAGCCCTGACCCGCTCATAGGGACTGGCCCCCGCAACCCCGACCCGCTCACAGGGACTGGCGCCCGCAGCCCTGACCCGCTCACAGGGACTGGCCCCCGCAGCCGTGACCCGCTCCCAGGGAGAGGCCCCCGCAGCCCTGACCCGCTCCCAGGGACTGGCCCCCGCAGCCCTGACCCGCTCCCAGGTACTGGCCCCCGCAGCCCAGACCCGCTCCCAGGGACTGGCCCCCGCAGCCCTGACCCGCTCCCAACGACTGGCCCCCGCAGCCCTGACCCGCTCACAGGGACAGGCCCCCGTAGCCCTTACCCGCTCCCAGGGACTGGCCCCCGCAGCCCTGGCCCGCTCCCAGGGACTGGCCCCCGCAGCCCTGACCCGCTCCCAGGGACTGACCCCCGCAGCCCTGACCGGCTCCCAGGGACTGGCCCCCGCAGCCCTGACCCGCTCCCAGGGACTGGCCCCTGCAGCCCTGACCCGCTCCCAGGTACTGGCCCCCGCTGCCCTGACCGGCTCCCATGGACTGGCCCCCGCAGCCCTGACCAGCTCCCAGGGACTGGACCCCGCAGCCCTGACCCGCTCACACGGACCGGCCCCCGCAGCCCTGACCCCCTCACAGGGACCGGCCCCCGCAGCCCTGACCCGCTCACAGGGACTGGCCCCCGCAGCCCTCACCCGCTCACAGGGACTGGCCCCAGCAGCCGTGACCCGCTCACAGGGACTGGACCCCGCAGCCCTGACCCGCTCACAGGGACTGGCCCCCGCTGCCCTGACCCGCTCACAGGGACTGGCCCCCGCAGCCCTGACCCGCTCACAGGGACTGGCCCCCGCAGCCCTGACCCGCTCACAGGGACTGGCCCCCGCAGCCCTGACCAGCTCACAGGGACTGGCCCCCGCAGCCCTGACCCCCTGACAGGGACAGGCCCCCGCAGCCCTGACCCCCTGACAGGGACTGGTCCTCGCAGCCCTGACCCCCTGACAGGGACTGGTACCCGCAGCCCTGTCCCGCTCACAGGGACTGGTCCCCGCAGCCCTGACCCGCTCACAGGGACTGGCCCCCGCAGCCCTGACCCGCTCACAGGGACTGGTCTCCGCAGCCCTGACCCGCTCACAGCGACTGGCCCCCGCAGCCCTGACCACCTGACAGCTATTTGCCACCGCAGCCCTCACCCGCTCACAGGGACTGGCCCCCGTAGCCATGACCCGATCACAGGCACCTTCCCCCGCAGCCCTGTCCCGCTGACACGGACTGGCCCCCGCAGCCCTGTCCCGCCACAGGGACTGGCCCCCGCAGCCCTGACCCGCTCTCAGGGACTGGCCCCCGCAGCCCTGAACCGCTCATAGGAACTGGCCCCCGCAACCCCGACCCGCTCACAGGGACTGGCGCCCGCAGCCCCGACCCGCTCACAGGGTCTGGCCCCCGCAGCCCTGACCCGCTCACAGGGACTGGCCCCCGCAGCCCTGACCCGCTCACAGGGTCTGGCCTCCGCAGCCCTGACCCGCTCACAGGGACTGGCCCCAGCAGCCCTGACCCGCTCACAGGGACTGGCTCCCGCAACCCTGACCCGCTCACAGGGACTGGCCCCCGCAGCCCTGACCCGCTCACAGGGACTGGCCCCCGCAGCCCTGACCCGCTCACAGGGACTGGCCCCCGCAGCCCTGACCTTCTCACAGGGACTGGCCCCCGCAGCCCTGACCCGCTCACAGGGACTGGCCCCCGCAGCCCTGACCCGCTCACAGGGACTGGCCCCCGCAGCCCTGACCCGCTCACCGGGACTGGCCCCCGCAGCCCTGAACCGCTCACAGGGACTGACCACCGCAGCCCTGCCCCCCTGACAGGGACAGGCCCCCGCAGCCCTGACCCCCTGACAGGGACTAGTCCCCGCAGCCCTGACCACCTGACAGGGACTGGTACCCGCAGCCCTGACCCTGTGACAGCTATTTGCCACCGCAGCCCTGACCCGCTCACAGGGACTGGCCCCCGCAGCCCTGACCCGCTCACAGGGACTGGCCTACGCAGACCTGTGCGGCTGACAGGGACTGGCCCTTATAGCCCTGACCCTGTGACAGCTATTTGCCACCGCAGCCCTGACCCGCTCACAGGGACAGGCCCCCGCAGCCCTGACCCGCTCACAGGGACTGGCCCCCGCAGCCCTGGCCCGCTCACAGGGACTGGCCCCCGCAGCCCTGGCCCGCTCACAGGGACTGGCCCCCGCAGACCTGGCCCGCTCACTGGGACTGGCCCCCACAGCCCTGACCCCCTGACAGCTAATGGCCACCGCAGCCCTCACTCGCTCACAGGGACTGCCCCCGCAGCCCTGACCCGCTCCCAGGGACTGGCCCCTGCAGCCCTGACCCGCTCCCAGGGACTGGCTCCCGCAGCCCTGACCCGCTCACAGGGACTGGCCCCCGCAGCCCTGACCCGCTCACAGGGACTGGCCCCCGCAGCCCTGACCCGCTCACAGGGACTGGCCCCCGCAGCCCTGACCCGCTCACAGGGACTGGCCCCCGCAGCCCTGACCCGCTCACAGGGACTGTCCCCCGCAGCCCTGACCCGCTCACAGGGACTGGCCCCCGCAGCCCTGACCCGCTCACAGGGACTGGCCCCCGCAGCCCTGAACCGCTCACAGGGACTGACCACCGCAGCCCTGCCCCCCTGACAGGGACAGGCCCCCGCAGCCCTGACCCCCTGACAGGGACTGGTCCCCGCAGCCCTGACCCCCTGACAGGGACTGGTACCCGCAGCCCTGACCCTGTGACAGCTATTTGCCACCGCAGCCCTGACCCGCTCACAGGGACTGGCCCCCGCAGCCCTGACCCGCTCACAGGGACTGGCCTACGCAGACCTGTGCGGCTGACAGGGACTGGCCCTTATAGCCCTGACCCTGTGACAGCTATTTGCCACCGCATCCCTGACCCGCTCACAGGGACTGGCCCCCGCAGCCCTGACCCGCTCCCAGGGACTGACCCCCGCAGCCCTGACCGGCTCCCAGGGACTGGCCCCCGCAGCCCTGACCCGCTCCCAGGGACTGGCCCCTGCAGCCCTGACCCGCTCCCAGGTACTGGCCCCCGCTGCCCTGACCGGCTCCCATGGACTGGCCCCCGCAGCCCTGACCAGCTCCCAGGGACTGGACCCCGCAGCCCTGACCCGCTCACACGGACCGGCCCCCGCAGCCCTGACCCCCTCACAGGGACCGGCCCCCGCAGCCCTGACCCGCTCACAGGGACCGGCCCCCGCAGCCCTGAACCGCTCATAGGGACTGGCCCCCGCAACCCCGACCCGCTCACAGGGACTGGCGCCCGCAGCCCCGACCCGCTCACAGGGTCTGGCCCCCGCAGCCCTGACCCGCTCACAGGGACTGGCCCCCGCAGCCCTGACCCGCTCACAGGGACTGGCCTCCGCAGCCCTGACCCGCTCACAGGGACTGGCCCCAGCAGCCCTGACCCGCTCACAGGGACTGGCTCCCGCAGCCCTGACCCGCTCACAGGGACTGGCCCCCGCAGCCCTGACCCGCTCACAGGGACTGGCCCCCGCAGCCCTGACCCGCTCACAGGGACTGGCCCCCGCAGCCCTGACCTTCTCACAGGGACTGGCCCCCGCAGCCCTGACCCGCTCACAGGGACTGGCCCCCGCAGCCCTGACCCGCTCACAGGGACTGGCCCCCGCAGCCCTGACCCGCTCACCGGGACTGGCCCCCGCAGCCCTGAACCGCTCACAGGGACTGACCACCGCAGCCCTGCCCCCCTGACAGGGACAGGCCCCCGCAGCCCTGACCCCCTGACAGGGACTGGTCCCCGCAGCCCTGACCACCTGACAGGGACTGGTACCCGCAGCCCTGACCCTGTGACAGCTATTTGCCACCGCAGCCCTGACCCGCTCACAGGGACTGGCCCCCGCAGCCCTGACCCGCTCACAGGGACTGGCCTACGCAGACCTGTGCGGCTGACAGGGACTGGCCCTTATAGCCCTGACCCTGTGACAGCTATTTTCCACCGCAGCCCTGACCCGCTCACAGGGACTGGCCCCCGCAGCCCTGACCCGCTCACAGGGACTGGCCCCCGCAGCCCTGGCCCGCTCACAGGGACTGGCCCCCGCAGCCCTGGCCCGCTCACTGGGACTGGCCCCCACAGCCCTGACCCCCTGACAGCTAATGCCCAACGCAGCCCTCACTCGCTCACAGGGACTGCCCCCGCAGCCCTGACCCGCTCCCAGGGACTGGCCCCCGCAGCCCTGACCCGCTCCCAGGGACTGGCTCCCGCAGCCCTGACCCGCTCACAGGGACTGGCCCCCGCAGCCCTGACCCGCTCACAGGGACTGGCCCCCGCAGCACTGACCCGCTCACAGGGACTGGCCCCCGCAGCCCTGACCCGCTCACAGGGACTGGCCCCCGCAGCCCTGACCCGCTCACAGGGACTGGCCCCCGCAGCCCTGACCCGCTCACAGGGACTGGCCCCCGCAGCCCTGACCCGCTCACAGGAACTGGCCCCCGCAGCCCTGAACCGCTCACAGGGACTGACCACCGCAGCCCTGCCCCCCTGACAGGGACAGGCCCCCGCAGCCCTGACCCCCTGACAGGGACTGGTCCCCGCAGCCCTGACCCCCTGACAGGGACTGGTTCCCGCAGCCCTGACCCTGTGACAGCTATTTGCCACCGCAGCCCTGACCCGCTCACAGGGACTGGCCCCCGCAGCCCTGACCCGCTCACAGGGACTGGCCTACGCAGACCTGTGCGGCTGACAGGGACTGGCCCTTATAGCCCTTACCCTGTGACAGCTATTTGCCACCGCAGCCCTGACCCGCTCACAGGGACTGGCCCCCGCAGCCCTGACCCGCTCCCAGGGACTGACCCCCGCAGCCCTGACCGGCTCCCAGGGACTGGCCCCCGCAGCCCTGACCCGCTCCCATGGACTGGCCCCTGCAGCCCTGACCCGCTCCCAGGTACTGGCCCCCGCTGCCCTGACCGGCTCCCATGGACTGGCCCCCGCAGCCCTGACCAGCTCCCAGGGACTGGACCCCGCAGCCCTGACCCGCTCACACGGACCGGCCCCCGCAGCCCTGACCCCCTCACAGGGACCGGCCCCCGCAGCCCTGACCCGCTCACAGGGACCGGCCCCCGCAGCCCTGACCCGCTCACAGGGACTGGCCCCAGCAGCCCTGACCCGCTCACAGGGACTGGACCCCGCAGCCCTGAGCCGCTCACAGGGACTGGCCCCCGCAGCCCTGACCCGCTCTCAGGGACTGGCCCCCGCAGCCCTGACCCGCTCACAGGGACTGGCCCCCGCAGCCCTGACCCCCTGACAGGGACAGGCCCCCGCAGCCCTGACCCCCTGACAGGGACTGGTCCTCGCAGCCCTGACCCCCTGACAGGGACTGGTACCCGCAGCCCTGACCCGCTCACAGGGACTGGTCCCCGCAGCCCTGACCCGCTCACAGGGACTGGCCCCCGCAGCCCTGACCCGCTCACAGGGACTTGTCTCCGCAGCCCTGACCCGCTCACAGCGACTGGCCCCCGCAGCCCTGACCACCTGACAGCTATTTGCCACCGCAGCCCTCACCCGCTCACAGGGACTGGCCCCCGTAGCCATGACCCGATCACAGGCACTGTCTCCCGCAGCCCTGTCTCGCTGACACGGACTCGCCCCCGCAGCCCTGACCCCCTGACAGGGACTGGTCCTCGCAGCCCTGACCCCCTGACAGGGACTGGTACCCGCAGCCCTGACCCGCTCACAGGGACTGGTCCCCGCAGCCCTGACCCGCTCACAGGGACTGGCCCCCGCAGCCCTGACCCGCTCACAGGGACTTGTCTCCGCAGCCCTGACCCGCTCACAGCGACTGGCCCCCGCAGCCCTGACCACCTGACAGCTATTTGCCACCGCAGCCCTCACCCGCTCACAGGGACTGGCCCCCGTAGCCATGACCCGATCACAGGCACTGTCTCCCGCAGCCCTGTCTCGCTGACACGGACTCGCCCCCGCAGCCCTGACCCGCTCACAGGGACTGGCCCCTGCAGCCCTGACCCGCTCACAGGGACTGGCCCCCGCTGCCCTGAACCGCTCACAGGGACTGGCCCCCGCAGCCCTGACCCGCTCACAGGGACTGGTCTCCGCAGCCCTGACCCGCTCACAGCGACTGGCCCCCGCAGCCCTGACCACCTGACAGCTATTTGCCACCGCAGCCCTCACCCGCTCACAGGGACTGGCCCCCGTAGCCATGACCCGATTACAGGCACCGTCCCCCGCAGCCCTGTCCCGCTGACACGGACTCGCCCCCGCAGCCCTGTCCCGCTACAGGGACTGGCCCCCGCAGCCCTGACCCGCTCACAGGGACTGGCCCCCGCAGCCCTGAACCGCTCATAGGGACTGGCCCCCGCAACCCCGACCCGCTCACAGGGACTGGCGCCCGCAGCCCCGACCCGCTCACAGGGTCTGGCCCCCGCAGCCCTGACCCGCTCACAGGGACTGGCCCCCGCAGCCCTGACCCGCTCACAGGGACTGGCCTCCGCAGCCCTGACCCGCTCACAGGGACTGGCCTCCGCAGCCCTGACCCGCTCACAGGGACTGGCCCCAGCAGCCCTGACCCGCTCACAGGGACTGGCTCCCGCAGCCCTGACCCGCTCACAGGGACTGGCCCCCGCAGCCCTGACCCGCTCACAGGGACTGGCCCCCGCAGCCCTGACCCGCTCACAGGGACTGGCCCCCGCAGCCCAGACCGGCTCCCAGGGACTGGCCCCCGCAGCCCTGACCCGCTCCCAACGACTGGCCCCCGCAGCCCTGACCCGCTCACAGGGACAGGCCCCCGTAGCCCTGACCCGCTCCCAGGGACTGGCCCCCGCAGCCCTGGCCCGCTCCCAGGGACTGGCCCCCGCAGCCCTGACCCCCTCCCAGGGACTGGCCTCCGCAGCCCTGACCCGCTCCCAGGGACTGGCCCCCGCAGCCCTGACCCGCTCCCAGGGACTGACCCCCGCAGCCCTGACCGGCTCCCAGGGACTGGCCCCCGCAGCCCTGACCCGCTCCCAGGGACTGGCCCCTGCAGCCCTGACCCGCTCCCAGGTACTGGCCCCCGCTGCCCTGACCGGCTCCCATGGACTGGCCCCCGCAGCCCTGACCAGCTCCCAGGGACTGGACCCCGCAGCCCTGACCCGCTCACAGGGACTGGCCCCCGCAGCCCTGACCCGCTCACAGGGACTGGCCCCCGCAGCCCTGACCCGCTCACAGGGACTGGCCCCCGCAGCCCTGACCCGCTCACAGGGACTGGCCCCCGCAGCCCTGACCCGCTCATAGGGACTGGCCCCCGCAGCCCTGACCCGCTCATAGGGACTGGCCCCCGCAACCCCGACCCGCTCACAGGGACTGGCGCCCGCAGCCCTGACCCGCTCACAGGGACTGGCCCCCGCAGCCGTGACCCGCTCCCAGGGAGAGGCCCCCGCAGCCCTGACCCGCTCCCAGGGACTGTCCCCCGCAGCCCTGACCCGCTCCCATTTACTGGCCCCCGCAGCCCAGACCGGCTCCCAGGGACTGGCCCCCGCAGCCCTGACCCGCTCCCAACGACTGGCCCCCGCAGCCCTGACCCGCTCACAGGGACAGGCCCCCATAGCCCTGACCCGCTCCCAGGGACTGGCCCCCGCAGCCCTGGCCCGCTCCCAGGGACTGGCCCCCGCAGCCCTGACCCGCTCCCAGGGACTGACCCCCGCAGCCCTGACCGGCTCCCAGGGACTGGCCCCCGCAGCCCTGACCCGCTCCCAGGGACTGGCCCCCGCTGCCCTGACCCGCTCCCAGGTACTGGCCCCCGCTGCCCTGACCGGCTCCCATGGACTGGCCCCCGCAGCCCTGACCAGCTCCCAGGGACTGGACCCCGCAGCCCTGACCCGCTCGCACGGACCGGCCCCCGCAGCCCTGACCCCCTCACAGGGACCGGCCCCCGCAGCCCTGACCCGCTCACAGGGACTGGCCCCCGCAGCCCTGACCCGCTCACAGGGACTGGCCCCAGCAGCCCTGACCCGCTCACAGGGACTGGACCCCGCAGCCCTGACCCGCTCACAGGGACTGGCCCCCGCTGCCCTCACCCGCTCACTGGGACTGGCCCCCGCAGCCCTGACCCGCTCACTGGGACTGGCCCCCGCAGCCCTGACCCGCTCACAGGGACTGGCCCCCGCAGCCCTGACCCGCTCACAGGGACTGGCCCCCGCAGCCCTGACCCCCTGACAGGGACAGGCCCCGCAGCCCTGACCCCCTGACAGGGACTGGTCCTCGCAGCCCTGTCCCCCTGACAGGGACTGGTACCCGCAGCCCTGACCCGCTCACAGGGACTGGTCCCCGCAGCCCTGACCCGCTCACAGGGACTGGCCCCCGCAGCCCTGACCCGCTCACAGGGACTGGTCTCCGCAGCCCTGACCCGCTCACAGGGACTGGCCCCCGCAGCCCTGACCACCTGACAGCTATTTGCCACCGCAGCCCTCACCCGCTCACAGGGACTGGCCCCCGTAGCCATGACCCGATCACAGGCACTGTCCCCCGCAGCCCTGTCCCGCTGACACGGACTCGCCCCCGCAGCCCTGTCCCGCCACAGGGACTGGCCCCCTCAGCCCTGACCCGCTCACAGGGACTGGCCCCCGCAGCCCTGAACCGCTCATAGGGACTGGCCCCCGCAACCCCGACCCGCTCACAGGGACTGGCGCCCGCAGCCCCGACCCGCTCACAGGGTCTGGCCCCCGCAGCCCTGACCCGCTCACAGGGACTGGCCTCCGCAGCCCTGACCTGCTCACAGGGACTGGCCCCAGCAGCCCTGACCCGCTCACAGGGACTGGCTCCCGCAGCCCTGACCCGCTCACAGGGACTGGCCCCCGCAGCCCTGACCCGCTCACAGGGACTGGCCCCCGCAGCCCTGACCCGCTCACAGGGACTGGCCCCCGCAGCCCTCACCTTCTCACAGGGACTGGCCCCCGCAGCCCTGACCCGCTCACAGGGACTGGCCCCCGCTGCCCTGACCCGCTCACAGGGACTGGCCCCCGCAGCCCTGACCCGCTCACCGGGACTGGCCCCCGCAGCCCTGAACCGCTCACAGGGACTGACCACCGCAGCCCTGCCCCCCTGACAGGGACAGGCCCCCGCAGCCCTGACCCCCTGACAGGGACTGGTCCCCGCAGCCCTGACCACCTGACAGGGACTGGTACCCGCAGCCCTGACCCTGTGACAGCTATTTGCCACCGCAGCCCTGACCCGCTCACAGGGACTGGCCCCCGCAGCCCTGACCCGCTCACAGGGACTGGCCTACGCAGACCTGTGCGGCTGACAGGGACTGGCCCTTATAGCCCTGACCCTGTGACAGCTATTTGCCACCGCAGCCCTGACCCGCTCACAGGGACTGGCCCCCGCAGCCCTGACCCGCTCACAAGGACTGGCCCCCGCAGCCCTGGCCCGCTCACAGGGACTGGCCCCCGCAGCCCTGGCCCGCTCACAGGGACTGGCCCCCGCAGACCTGGCCCGCTCACTGGGACTGGCCCCCACAGCCCTGACCCCCTGACAGCTATTGGCCACCGCAGCCCTCACTCGCACACAGGGACTGCCCCCGCAGCCCTGACCCGCTCCCAGGGACTGGACCCTGCAGCCCTGACCCGCTCCCAGGGACTGGCTCCCGCAGTCCTGACCCGCTCACAGGGACTGGCCCCCGCAGCCCTGACCCGCTCACAGGGACTGGCCCCCGCAGCCCTGACCCGCTCACAGGGACTGGCCCCCGCAGCCCTGACCCGCTCACAGGGACTGGCCCCCGCAGCCCTGACCCGCTCACAGGGACTGGCCCCCGCAGCCCTGACCCGCTCACAGGGACTGGCCCCCGCAGCCCTGAACCGCTCACAGGGACTGACCACCGCAGCCCTGCCCCCCTGACAGGGACAGGCCCCCGCAGCCCTGACCCCCTGACAGGGACTGGTCCCCGCAGCCCTGACCCCCTGACAGGGACTGGTACCCGCAGCCCTGACCCTGTGACAGCTATTTGCCACCGCAGCCCTGACCCGCTCACAGGGACTGGCCCCCGCAGCCCTGACCCGCTCACAGGGACTGGCCTACGCAGACCTGTGGGGCTGACAGGTACTGGCCCTTATAGCCCTGACCCTGTGACAGCTATTTGCCACCGCAGCCCTGACCCGCTCACAGGGACTGGCCCCCGCAGCCCTGACCCGCTCACAGGGACTGGCCCCCGCAGCCCTGGCCCGCTCACAGGGACTGGCCCCCGCAGCCCTGGCCCGCTCACAGGGACTGGCCCCCGCAGACCTGAACCGCTCACAGGGACTGACCACCGCAGCCCTGCCCCCCTGACAGGGACAGGCCCCCGCAGCCCTGACCCCCTGACAGGGACTGGTCCCCGCAGCCCTGACCACCTGACAGGGACTGGTACCCGCAGCCCTGACCCTGTGACAGCTATTTGCCACCGCAGCCCTGACCCGCTCACAGGGACTGGCCCCCGCAGCCCTCACCTTCTCACAGGGACTGGCCCCCGCAGCCCTGACCCGCTCACAGGGACTGGCCCCCGCTGCCCTGACCCGCTCACAGGGACTGGCCCCCGCAGCCCTGACCCGCTCACCGGGACTGGCCCCCGCAGCCCTGAACCGCTCACAGGGACTGACCACCGCAGCCCTGCCCCCCTGACAGGGACAGGCCCCCGCAGCCCTGACCCCCTGACAGGGACTGGTCCCCGCAGCCCTGACCACCTGACAGGGACTGGTACCCGCAGCCCTGACCCTGTGACAGCTATTTGCCACCGCAGCCCTGACCCGCTCACAGGGACTGGCCCCCGCAGCCCTGACCCGCTCACAGGGACTGGCCTACGCAGACCTGTGCGGCTGACAGGGACTGGCCCTTATAGCCCTGACCCTGTGACAGCTATTTGCCACCGCAGCCCTGACCCGCTCACAGGGACTGGCCCCCGCAGCCCTGACCCGCTCACAAGGACTGGCCCCCGCAGCCCTGGCCCGCTCACAGGGACTGGCCCCCGCAGCCCTGGCCCGCTCACAGGGACTGGCCCCCGCAGACCTGGCCCGCTCACTGGGACTGGCCCCCACAGCCCTCACCCCCTGACAGCTATTGGCCACCGCAGCCCTCACTCGCACACAGGGACTGCCCCCGCAGCCCTGACCCGCTCCCAGGGACTGGCCCCTGCAGCCCTGACCCGCTCCCAGGGACTGGCTCCCGCAGTCCTGACCCGCTCACAGGGACTGGCCCCCGCAGCCCTGACCCGCTCACAGGGACTGGCCCCCGCAGCCCTGACCCGCTCACAGGGACTGGCCCCCGCAGCCCTGACCCGCTCACAGGGACTGGCCCCCGCAGCCCTGACCCGCTCACAGGGACTGGCCCCCGCAGCCCTGACCCGCTCACAGAGACTGGCCCCCGCAGCCCTGAACCGCTCACAGGGACTGACCACCGCAGCCCTGCCCCCCTGACAGGGACAGGCCCCCGCAGCCCTGACCCCCTGACAGGGACTGGTCCCCGCAGCCCTGACCCCCTGACAGGGACTGGTACCCGCAGCCCTGACCCTGTGACAGCTATTTGCCACCGCAGCCCTGACCCGCTCACAGGGACTGGCCCCTGCAGCCCTGACCCGCTCACAGGGACTGGCCCCCGCAGCCCTGACCACCTGACAGCTATTTGCCACCGCAGCCCTCACCCGCTCACAGGGACTGGCCCCCGTAGCCATGACCCGATTACAGGCACCGTCCCCCGCAGCCCTGTCCCGCTGACACGGACTCGCCCCCGCAGCCCTGTCCCGCTACAGGGACTGGCCCCCGCAGCCCTGACCCGCTCACAGGGACTGGCCCCCGCAGCCCTGAACCGCTCATAGGGACTGGCCCCCGCAACCCCGACCCGCTCACAGGGACTGGCGCCCGCAGCCCCGACCCGCTCACAGGGTCTGGCCCCCGCAGCCCTGACCCGCTCACAGGGACTGGCCCCCGCAGCCCTGACCCGCTCACAGGGACTGGCCTCCGCAGCCCTGACCCGCTCACAGGGACTGGCCTCCGCAGCCCTGACCCGCTCACAGGGACTGGCCCCAGCAGCCCTGACCCGCTCACTGGGACTGGCTCCCGCAGCCCTGACCCGCTCACAGGGACTGGCCCCCGCAGCCCTGACCCGCTCACAGGGACTGGCCCCCGCAGCCCTGACCCGCTCACAGGGACTGGCCCCCGCAGCCCAGACCGGCTCCCAGGGACTGGCCCCCGCAGCCCTGACCCGCTCCCAACGACTGGCCCCCGCAGCCCTGACCCGCTCACAGGGACAGGCCCCCGTAGCCCTGACCCGCTCCCAGGGACTGGCCCCCGCAGCCCTGGCCCGCTCCCAGGGACTGGCCCCTGCAGCCCTGACCCCCTCCCAGGGACTGGCCTCCGCAGCCCTGACCCGCTCCCAGGGACTGGCCCCCGCAGCCCTGACCCGCTCCCAGGGACTGACCCCCGCAGCCCTGACCGGCTCCCAGGGACTGGCCCCCGCAGCCCTGAACCGCTCATAGGGACTGGCCCCCGCAACCCCGACCCGCTCACAGGGACTGGCGCCCGCAGCCCCGACCCGCACCCAGGGACTGGCCCCTGCAGCCCTGACCCGCTCCCAGGTACTGGCCCCCGCTGCCCTGACCGGCTCCCATGGACTGGCCCCCGCAGCCCTGACCAGCTCCCAGGGACTGGACCCCGCAGCCCTGACCCGCTCACAGGGACTGGCCCCCGCAGCCCTGACCCGCTCACAGGGTCTGGCCCCCGCAGCCCTGACCCGCTCACAGGGACTGGCCCCCGCAGCCCTGACCCGCTCACAGGGACTGGCCCCCGCAGCCCTGACCCGCTCATAGGGACTGGCCCCCGCAGCCCTGACCCGCTCATAGGGACTGGCCCCCGCAACCCCGACCCGCTCACAGGGACTGGCGCCCGCAGCCCTGACCCGCTCACAGGGACTGGCCCCCGCAGCCGTGACCCGCTCCCAGGGAGAGGCCCCCGCAGCCCTGACCCGCTCCCAGGGACTGTCCCCCGCAGCCCTGACCCGCTCCCATTTACTGGCCCCCGCAGCCCAGACCGGCTCCCAGGGACTGGCCCCCGCAGCCCTGACCCGCTCCCAACGACTGGCCCCCGCAGCCCTGACCCGCTCACAGGGACAGGCCCCCATAGCCCTGACCCGCTCCCAGGGACTGGCCCCCGCAGCCCTGGCCCGCTCCCAGGGACTGGCCCCCGCAGCCCTGACCCGCTCCCAGGGACTGACCCCCGCAGCCCTGACCGGCTCCCAGGGACTGGCCCCCGCAGCCCTGACCCGCTCCCAGGGACTGGCCCCCGCTGCCCTGACCCGCTCCCAGGTACTGGCCCCCGCTGCCCTGACCGGCTCCCATGGACTGGCCCCCGCAGCCCTGACCAGCTCCCAGGGACTGGACCCCGCAGCCCTGACCCGCTCACACGGACCGGCCCCCGCAGCCCTGACCCCCTCACAGGGACCGGCCCCCGCAGCCCTGACCCGCTCACAGGGACTGGCCCCCGCAGCCCTGACCCGCTCACAGGGACTGGCCCCAGCAGCCCTGACCCGCTCACAGGGACTGGACCCCGCAGCCCTGACCCGCTCACAGGGACTGGCCCCCGCTGCCCTCACCCGCTCACTGGGACTGGCCCCCGCAGCCCTGACCCGCTCACAGGGACTGGCCCCCGCAGCCCTGACCCGCTCACAGGGACTGGCCCCCGCAGCCCTGACCCGCTCACAGGGACTGGCCCCCGCAGCCCTGACCCCCTGACAGGGACAGGCCCCGCAGCCCTGACCCCCTGACAGGGACTGGTCCTCGCAGCCCTGTCCCCCTGACAGGGACTGGTACCCGCAGCCCTGACCCGCTCACAGGGACTGGTCCCCGCAGCCCTGACCCGCTCACAGGGACTGGCCCCCGCAGCCCTGACCCGCTCACAGGGACTGGTCTCCGCAGCCCTGACCCGCTCACAGGGACTGGCCCCCGCAGCCCTGACCACCTGACAGCTATTTGCCACCGCAGCCCTCACCCGCTCACAGGGACTGGCCCCCGTAGCCATGACCCGATCACAGGCACTGTCCCCCGCAGCCCTGTCCCGCTGACACGGACTCGCCCCCGCAGCCCTGTCCCGCCACAGGGACTGGCCCCCTCAGCCCTGACCCGCTCACAGGGACTGGCCCCCGCAGCCCTGACCCGCTCACCGGGACTGGCCCCCGCAGCCCTGAACCGCTCACAGGGACTGACCACCGCAGCCCTGCCCCCCTGACAGGGACAGGCCCCCGCAGCCCTGACCCCCTGACAGGGACTGGTCCCCGCAGCCCTGACCACCTGACAGGGACTGGTACCCGCAGCCCTGACCCTGTGACAGCTATTTGCCACCGCAGCCCTGACCCGCTCACAGGGACTGGCCCCCGCAGCCCTGACCCGCTCATAGGGACTGGCCTACGCAGACCTGTGCGGCTGACAGGGACTGGCCCTTATAGCCCTGACCCTGTGACAGCTATTTGCCACCGCAGCCCTGACCCGCTCACAGGGACTGGCCCCCGCAGCCCTGACCCGCTCACAAGGACTGGCCCCCGCAGCCCTGGCCCGCTCACAGGGACTGGCCCCCGCAGCCCTGGCCCGCTCACAGGGACTGGCCCCCGCAGACCTGGCCCGCTCACTGGGACTGGCCCCCACAGCCCTCACCCCCTGACAGCTATTGGCCACCGCAGCCCTCACTCGCACACAGGGACTGCCCCCGCAGCCCTGACCCGCTCCCAGGGACTGGCCCCTGCAGCCCTGACCCGCTCCCAGGGACTGGCTCCCGCAGTCCTGACCCGCTCACAGGGACTGGCCCCCGCAGCCCTGACCCGCTCACAGGGACTGGCCCCCGCAGCCCTGACCCGCTCACAGGGACTGGCCCCCGCAGCCCTGACCCGCTCACAGGGACTGTCCCCCGCAGCCCTGACCCGCTCACAGGGACTGGCCCCCGCAGCCCTGACCAGCTCACAGAGACTGGCCCCCGCAGCCCTGAACCGCTCACAGGGACTGACCACCGCAGCCCTGCCCCCCTGACAGGGACAGGCCCCCGCAGCCCTGACCCCCTGACAGGGACTGGTCCCCGCAGCCCTGACCCCCTGACAGGGACTGGTACCCGCAGCCCTGACCCTGTGACAGCTATTTGCCACCGCAGCCCTGACCCGCTCACAGGGACTGGCCCCTGCAGCCCTGACCCGCTCACAGGGACTGGCCCCCGCTGCCCTGAACCGCTCACAGGGACTGGCCCCCGCAGCCCTGACCCGCTCACAGGGACTGGTCTCCGCAGCCCTGACCCGCTCACAGCGACTGGCCCCCGCAGCCCTGACCACCTGACAGCTATTTGCCACCGCAGCCCTCACCCGCTCACAGGGACTGGCCCCCGTAGCCATGACCCGATTACAGGCACCGTCCCCCGCAGCCCTGTCCCGCTGACACGGACTCGCCCCCGCAGCCCTGTCCCGCTACAGGGACTGGCCCCCGCAGCCCTGACCCGCTCACAGGGACTGGCCCCCGCAGCCCTGAACCGCTCATAGGGACTGGCCCCCGCAACCCCGACCCGCTCACAGGGACTGGCGCCCGCAGCCCCGACCCGCTCACAGGGTCTGGCCCCCGCAGCCCTGACCCGCTCACAGGGACTGGCCCCCGCAGCCCTGACCCGCTCACAGGGACTGGCCTCCGCAGCCCTGACCCGCTCACAGGGACTGGCCTCCGCAGCCCTGACCCGCTCACAGGGACTGGCCCCAGCAGCCCTGACCCGCTCACAGGGACTGGCTCCCGCAGCCCTGACCCGCTCACAGGGACTGGCCCCCGCAGCCCTGACCCGCTCACAGGGACTGGCCCCCGCAGCCCTGACCCGCTCACAGGGACTGGCCCCCGCAGCCCAGACCGGCTCCCAGGGACTGGCCCCCGCAGCCCTGACCCGCTCCCAACGACTGGCCCCCGCAGCCCTGACCCGCTCACAGGGACAGGCCCCCGTAGCCCTGACCCGCTCCCAGGGACTGGCCCCCGCAGCCCTGGCCCGCTCCCAGGGACTGGCCCCCGCAGCCCTGACCCCCTCCCAGGGACTGGCCTCCGCAGCCCTGACCCGCTCCCAGGGACTGGCCCCCGCAGCCCTGACCCGCTCCCAGGGACTGACCCCCGCAGCCCTGACCGGCTCCCAGGGACTGGCCCCCGCAGCCCTGACCCGCTCCCAGGGACTGGCCCCTGCAGCCCTGACCCGCTCCCAGGTACTGGCCCCCGCTGCCCTGACCGGCTCCCATGGACTGGCCCCCGCAGCCCTGACCAGCTCCCAGGGACTGGACCCCGCAGCCCTGACCCGCTCACAGGGACTGGCCCCCGCAGCCCTGACCCGCTCACAGGGACTGGCCCCCGCAGCCCTGACCCGCTCACAGGGACTGGCCCCCGCAGCCCTGACCCGCTCACAGGGACTGGCCCCCGCAGCCCTGACCAGCTCATAGGGACTGGCCCCCGCAGCCCTGACCCGCTCATAGGGACTGGCCCCCGCAACCCCGACCCGCTCACAGGGACTGGCGCCCGCAGCCCTGACCCGCTCACAGGGACTGGCCCCCGCAGCCGTGACCCGCTCCCAGGGAGAGGCCCCCGCAGCCCTGACCCGCTCCCAGGGACTGTCCCCCGCAGCCCTGACCCGCTCCCATTTACTGGCCCCCGCAGCCCAGACCGGCTCCCAGGGACTGGCCCCCGCAGCCCTGACCCGCTCCCAACGACTGGCCCCCGCAGCCCTGACCCGCTCACAGGGACAGGCCCCCATAGCCCTGACCCGCTCCCAGGGACTGGCCCCCGCAGCCCTGGCCCGCTCCCAGGGACTGGCCCCCGCAGCCCTGACCCGCTCCCAGGGACTGACCCCCGCAGCCCTGACCGGCTCCCAGGGACTGGCCCCCGCAGCCCTGACCCGCTCCCAGGGACTGGCCCCCGCTGCCCTGACCCGCTCCCAGGTACTGGCCCCCGCTGCCCTGACCGGCTCCCATGGACTGGCCCCCGCAGCCCTGACCAGCTCCCAGGGACTGGACCCCGCAGCCCTGACCCGCTCACACGGACCGGCCCCCGCAGCCCTGACCCCCTCACAGGGACCGGCCCCCGCAGCCCTGACCCGCTCACAGGGACTGGCCCCCGCAGCCCTGACCCGCTCACAGGGACTGGCCCCAGCAGCCCTGACCCGCTCACAGGGACTGGACCCCGCAGCCCTGACCCGCTCACAGGGACTGGCCCCCGCTGCCCTCACCCGCTCACTGGGACTGGCCCCCGCAGCCCTGACCCGCTCACAGGGACTGGCCCCCGCAGCCCTGACCCGCTCACAGGGACTGGCCCCCGCAGCCCTGACCCCCTGACAGGGACAGGCCCCGCAGCCCTGACCCCCTGACAGGGACTGGTCCTCGCAGCCCTGTCCCCCTGACAGGGACTGGTACCCGCAGCCCTGACCCGCTCACAGGGACTGGTCCCCGCAGCCCTGACCCGCTCACAGGGACTGGCCCCCGCAGCCCTGACCCGCTCACAGGGACTGGTCTCCGCAGCCCTGACCCGCTCACAGGGACTGGCCCCCGCAGCCCTGACCACCTGACAGCTATTTGCCACCGCAGCCCTCACCCGCTCACAGGGACTGGCCCCCGTAGCCATGACCCGATCACAGGCACTGTCCCCCGCAGCCCTGTCCCGCTGACACGGACTCGCCCCCGCAGCCCTGTCCCGCCACAGGGACTGGCCCCCTCAGCCCTGACCCGCTCACAGGGACTGGCCCCCGCAGCCCTGAACCGCTCATAGGGACTGGCCCCCGCAACCCCGACCCGCTCACAGGGACTGGCGCCCGCAGCCCCGACCCGCTCACAGGGTCTGGCCCCCGCAGCCCTGACCCGCTCACAGGGACTGGCCTCCGCAGCCCTGACCTGCTCACAGGGACTGGCCTCAGCAGCCCTGACCCGCTCACAGGGACTGGCTCCCGCAGCCCTGACCCGCTCACAGGGACTGGCCCCCGCAGCCCTGACCCGCTCACAAGGACTGGCCCCCGCAGCCCTGACCCGCTCACAGGGACTGGCCCCCGCAGCCCTCACCTTCTCACAGGGACTGGCCCCCGCAGCCCTGACCCGCTCACAGGGACTGGCCCCCGCTGCCCTGACCCGCTCACAGGGACTGGCCCCCGCAGCCCTGACCCGCTCACCGGGACTGGCCCCCGCAGCCCTGAACCGCTCACAGGGACTGACCACCGCAGCCCTGCCCCCCTGACAGGGACAGGCCCCCGCAGCCCTGACCCCCTGACAGGGACTGGTCCCCGCAGCCCTGACCACCTGACAGGGACTGGTACCCGCAGCCCTGACCCTGTGACAGCTATTTGCCACCGCAGCCCTGACCCGCTCACAGGGACTGGCCCCCGCAGCCCTGACCCGCTCACAGGGACTGGCCTACGCAGACCTGTGCGGCTGACAGGGACTGGCCCTTATAGCCCTGACCCTGTGACAGCTATTTGCCACCGCAGCCCTGACCCGCTCACAGGGACTGGCCCCCGCAGCCCTGACCCGCTCACAAGGACTGGCCCCCGCAGCCCTGGCCCGCTCACAGGGACTGGCCCCCGCAGCCCTGGCCCGCTCACAGGGACTGGCCCCCGCAGACCTGGCCCGCTCACTGGGACTGGCCCCCACAGCCCTGACCCCCTGACAGCTATTGGCCACCGCAGCCCTCACTCGCACACAGGGACTGCCCCCGCAGCCCTGACCCGCTCCCAGGGACTGGCCCCTGCAGCCCTGACCCGCTCCCAGGGACTGGCTCCCGCAGTCCTGACCCGCTCACAGGGACTGGCCCCCGCAGCCGTGACCCGCTCACAGGGACTGGCCCCCGCAGCCCTGACCCGCTCACAGGGACTGGCCCCCGCAGCCCTGACCCGCTCACAGGGACTGGCCCCCGCAGCCCTGACCCGCTCACAGGGACTGGCCCCCGCAGCCCTGACCCGCTCACAGGGACTGGCCCCCGCAGCCCTGAACCGCTCACAGGGACTGACCACCGCAGCCCTGCCCCCCTGACAGGGACAGGCCCCCGCAGCCCTGACCCCCTGACAGGGACTGGTCCCCGCAGCCCTGACCCCCTGACAGGGACTGGTACCCGCAGCCCTGACCCTGTGACAGCTATTTGCCACCGCAGCCCTGACCCGCTCACAGGGACTGGCCCCCGCAGCCCTGACCCGCTCACAGGGACTGGCCTACGCAGACCTGTGGGGCTGACAGGTACTGGCCCTTATAGCCCTGACCCTGTGACAGCTATTTGCCACCGCAGCCCTGACCCGCTCACAGGGACTGGCCCCCGCAGCCCTGACCCGCTCACAGGGACTGGCCCCCGCAGCCCTGGCCCGCTCACAGGGACTGGCCCCCGCAGCCCTGGCCCGCTCACAGGGACTGGCCCCCGCAGACCTGAACCGCTCACAGGGACTGACCACCGCAGCACTGCCCCCCTGACAGGGACAGGCCCCCGCAGCCCTGACCCCCTGACAGGGACTGGTCCCCGCAGCCCTGACCACCTGACAGGGACTGGTACCCGCAGCCCTGACCCTGTGACAGCTATTTGCCACCGCAGCCCTGACCCGCTCACAGGGACTGGCCCCCGCAGCCCTCACCTTCTCACAGGGACTGGCCCCCGCAGCCCTGACCCGCTCACAGGGACTGGCCCCCGCTGCCCTGACCCGCTCACCGGGACTGGCCCCCGCAGCCCTGAACCGCTCACAGGGACTGACCACCGCAGCCCTGCCCCCCTGACAGGGACAGGCCCCCGCAGCCCTGATCCCCTGACAGGGACTGGTCCCCGCAGCCCTGACCACCTGACAGGGACTGGTACCCGCAGCCCTGACCCTGTGACAGCTATTTGCCACCGCAGCCCTGACCCGCTCACAGGGACTGGCCCCCGCAGCCCTGACCCGCTCACAAGGACTGGCCCCCGCAGCCCTGGCCCGCTCACAGGGACTGGCCCCCGCAGCCCTGACCCCCTGACAGCGATTGGCCACCGCAGCCCTCACTCGCTCACAGGGACTGCCCCCGCAGCCCTGACCCGCTCCCAGGGAGTGGCCCCTGCAGCCCTGACCCGCTCCCAGGGACTGGCCCCCGCAGCCCTGAACCGCTCCCAGGGACTGGCCCCCGCAGCCCTGACCCGCTCCCAGGTACTGGCCCCCGCAGCCCAGACCGGCTCCCAGGGACTGGCCCCCGCAGCCCTGACCCGCTCCCAGGGACTGGCCCCCGCAGCCCTGACCCGCTCCCAGGGACTGGCCCCCGCAGCCCTGACACGCTCACAGGGACTGGCCCCCGCAGCCCTGACCCGCTCACAGGGACTGGCCCCCGCAGCCCTGACCCGCTCCCAGGGACTGGCCCCCGCAGCCCTGACCCGCTCCCAGTGACTGGCCCCCGCAGCCCTGACCCGCTCCCAGGGACTGGCCCCCGCAGCCCTGACCCGCTCTTAGGGACTGGCCCCCGCAACCCCGACCCGCTCACAGGGACTGGCGCCCGCAGCCCTGACCCGCTCCCAGGGACTGGCCCCCGCAGCCCTGACCCGCTCCCAGGGACTGGCCCCCGCAGCCCTGACCCGCTCACAGGGACTGGCCCCCGCAGCCCTGACCCGCTCACAGGGACTGGCCCCCGCAGCCCTGACCCGCTCCCAGGGACTGGCCCCCGCAGCCCTGACCCGCTCCCAGTGACTGGCCCCCGCAGCCCTGACCCGCTCCCAGGGACTGGCCCCCGCAGCCCTGACCCGCTCCCAGGGACTGGCCCCCGCAGTCCTAAACCGCTCCCAGGGACTGGCCCCCGCAGCCCTGACCCGCTCCCAGGTACTGGCCCCCGCAGCCCTGACCGGCTCCCAGGGACTGGCCCCCGCAGCCCTGACCGGCTCCCAGGGACTGGCCCCCGCAGCCCTGACCCGCTCTTAGGGACTGGCCCCCGCAACCCCGACCCGCTCACAGGGACTGGCGCCCGCAGCCCTGACCCGCTCCCAGGGACTGGCCCCCGCAGCCCTGACCCGCTCCCATGTACTGGCCCCCGCAGCCCAGACCGGCTCCCAGGGACTGGCCCCCGCAGCCCTGACCCGCTCCCAACGACTGGCCCCCGCAGCCCTGACCCGCCCACAGGGACAGGCCCCCGTAGCCCTGACCCGCTCCCAGGGACTGGCCCCCGCAGCCCTGGCCCGCTCCCAGGGACTGGCCCCCGCAGCCCTGACCCCCTCCCAGGGACTGGCCTCCGCAGCCCTGACCCGCTCCCACGGACTGGCCCCCGCAGCCCTGACCCGCTCCCAGGGACTGACCCCCGCAGCCCTGACCGGCTCCCAGGGACTGGCCCCCGCAGCCCTGACCCGCTCCCAGGTACTGGCCCCCGCTGCCCTGACCGGCTCCCATGGACTGGCCCCCGCAGCCCTGACCAGCTCCCAGGGACTGGACCCCGCACCCCTGACCCGCTCACACGGACCGGCCCCCGCAGCCCTGACCCCCTCACAGGGACTGGCCCCCGCAGCCCTGACCCGCTCACAGGTACTGGCCCCAGCAGCCCTGACCCGCTCACAGGGACTGGCCCCCGCAGCCCTGAACCGCTCACAGGGACAGGCCCCCGCTGCCCTGACCCGCTCACAGGGACTGGCCCCCGCAGCCCTGACCCGCTCACAGGGACTGGCCCCCGCAGCCCTGACCCGCTCACAGGGACTGGCCCCCGCAGCCCTGACCCGCTCACAGGGACTGGCCCCCGCAGCCCTGACCCCCTGACAGGGACAGGCCCCCGCAGCCCTGACCCCCTGACAGGGACTGGTCCTCGCAGCCCTGACCCCCTGACAGGGACTGGTACCCGCAGCCCTGACCCGCTCACAGGGACTGGTCCCCGCAGCCCTGACCCGCTCACAGGGACTGGCCCCCGCAGCCCTGACCCGCTCACAGGGACTGGTCCCCGCAGCCCTGACCCGCACACAGCGACTGCCCCCCGCAGCCCTGACCACCTGACAGCTATTTGCCACCGCAGCCCTCACCCGCTCACAGGGACTGGCCCCCGTAGCCATGACCCGATTACAGGCACTGTCCCCCGCAGCCCTGTCCCGCTGACACGGACTCGCCCCCGCAGCCCTGACCCGCTCACCGGGACTGGCCCCCGCAGCCCTGAACCGCTCACAGGGACTGACCACCGCAGCCCTGCCCCCCTGACAGGGACAGGCCCCCGCAGCCCTGACCCCCTGACAGGGACTGGTCACCGCAGCCCTGACCACCTGACAGGGACTGGTACCCGCAGCCCTGACCCTGTGACAGCTATTTGCCACTGCAGCCCTGACCCGCTCACAGGGACTGGCCCCCGCAGCCCTGACCCGCTCACAGGGACTGGCCTACGCAGACCTGTGCGGCTGACAGGGACTGGCCCTTATAGCCCTGACCCTGTGACAGCTATTTGCCACCGCAGCCCTGACCCGCTCACAGGGACTGGCCCCCGCAGCCCTGACCCGCTCACAAGGACTGGCCCCCGCAGCCCTGGCCCGCTCACAGGGACTGGCCCCCGCAGCCCTGGCCCGCTCACAGGGACTGGCCCCCGCAGACCTGGCCCGCTCACTGGGACTGGCCCCCACAGCCCTGACCCCCTGACAGCTATTGGCCACCGCAGCCCTCACTCGCACACAGGGACTGCCCCCGCAGCCCTGACCCGCTCCCAGGGACTGGCCCCTGCAGCCCTGACCCGCTCCCAGGGACTGGCTCCCGCAGTCCTGACCCGCTCACAGGGACTGGCCCCCGCAGCCCTGACCCGCTCACAGGGACTGGCCCCCGCAGCCCTGACCCGCTCACAGGGACTGGCCCCCGCAGCCCTGACCCGCTCACAGGGACTGGCCCCCGCAGCCCTGACCCGCTCACAGGGCCTGGCCCCCGCAGCCCTGACCCGCTCACAGGGACTGGCCCCCGCAGCCCTGAACCGCTCACAGGGACTGACCACCGCAGCCCTGCCCCCCTGACAGGGACAGGCCCCCGCAGCCCTGACCCCCTGACAGGGACTGGTCCCCGCAGCCCTGACCCCCTGACAGGGACTGGTACCCGCAGCCCTGACCCTGTGACAGCTATTTGCCACCGCAGCCCTGACCCGCTCACAGGGACTGGCCCCCGCAGCCCTGACCCGCTCACAGGGACTGGCCTACGCAGACCTGTGCGGCTGACAGGTACTGGCCCTTATAGCCCTGACCCTGTGACAGCTATTTGCCACCGCAGCCCTGACCCGCTCACAGGGACTGGCCCCCGCAGCCCTGACCCGCTCACAGGGACTGGCCCCCGCAGCCCTGGCCGGCTCACAGGGACTGGCCCCCGCAGCCCTGGCCCGCTCACAGGGACTGGCCCCCGCAGACCTGGCCCGCTCACTGGGACTGGCCCCCACAGCCCTGACCCCCTGACAGCGATTGGCCACCGCAGCCCTCACTCGCTCACAGGGACTGCCCCCGCAGCCCTGACCCGCTCCCAGGGAGTGGCCCCTGCAGCCCTGACCCGCTCCCAGGGACTGGCCCCCGCAGCCCTGAACCGCTCCCAGGGACTGGCCCCCGCAGCCCTGACCCGCTCCCAGGTACTGGCCCCCGCAGCCCAGACCGGCTCCCAGGGACTGGCCCCCGCAGCCCTGACCCGCTCCCAGGGACTGGCCCCCGCAGCCCTGACCCGCTCCCAGGGACTGGCCCCCGCAGCCCTGACCCGCTCACAGGGACTGGCCCCCGCAGCCCTGACCCGCTCACAGGGACTGGCCCCCGCAGCCCTGACCCGCTCCCAGGGACTGGCCCCCGCAGCCCTGACCCGCTCCCAGTGACTGGCCCCCGCAGCCCTGACCCGCTCCCAGGGACTGGCCCCCGCAGCCCTGACCCGCTCCCAGGGACTGGCCACCGCAGTCCTAAACCGCTCCCAGGGACTGGCCCCCGCAGCCCTGACCCGCTCCCAGGGACTGGCCCCCGCAGCCCTGACCCGCTCCCAGGGACTGGCCCCCGCAGCCCTGACCCGCTCACAGGGACTGGCCCCCGCAGCCCTGACCCGCTCACAGGGACTGGCCCCCGCAGCCCTGACCCGCTCCCAGGGACTGGCCCCCGCAGCCCTGACCCGCTCCCAGTGACTGGCCCCCGCAGCCCTGACCCGCTCCCAGGGACTGGCCCCCGCAGCCCTGACCCGCTCCCAGGGACTGGCCCCCGCAGTCCTAAACCGCTCCCAGGGACTGGCCCCCGCAGCCCTGACCCGCTCCCAGGTACTGGCCCCCGCAGCCCTGACCGGCTCCCAGGGACTGGCCCCCGCAGCCCTGACCGGCTCCCAGGGACTGGCCCCCGCAGCCCTCACCCGCTCTTAGGGACTGGCCCCCGCAACCCCGACCCGCTCACAGGAACTGGCGCCCGCAGCCCTGACCCGCTCCCAGGGACTGGCCCCCGCAGCCCTGACCCGCTCCCATGTACTGGCCCCCGCAGCCCAGACCGGCTCCCAGGGACTGGCCCCCGCAGCCCTGACCCGCTCCCAACGACTGGCCCCCGCAGCCCTGACCCGCCCACAGGGACAGGCCCCCGTAGCCCTGACCCGCTCCCAGGGACTGGCCCCCGCAGCCCTGGCCCGCTCCCAGGGACTGGCCCCCGCAGCCCTGACCCCCTCCCAGGGACTGGCCTCCGCAGCCCTGACCCGCTCCCAGGGACTGGCCCCCGCAGCCCTGACCCGCTCCCAGGGACTGACCCCCGCAGCCCTGACCGGCTCCCAGGGACTGGCCCCCGCAGCCCTGACCCGCTCCCAGGTACTGGCCCCCGCTGCCCTGACCGGCTCCCATGGACTGGCCCCCGCAGCCCTGACCAGCTCCCAGGGACTGGACCCCGCACCCCTGACCCGCTCACACGGACCGGCCCCCGCAGCCCTGACCCCCTCACAGGGACTGGCCCCCGCAGCCCTGACCCGCTCACAGGTACTGGCCCCAGCAGCCCTGACCCGCTCACAGGGACTGGCCCCCGCAGCCCTGAACCGCTCACAGGGACAGGCCCCCGCTGCCCTGACCCGCTCACAGGGACTGGCCCCCGCAGCCCTGACCCGCTCACAGGGACTGGCCCCCGCAGCCCTGACCCGCTCACAGGGACTGGCCCCCGCAGCCCTGACCCGCTCACAGGGACAGTTCCCCCGCAGCCCTGACCCCCTGACAGGGACAGGCCCCCGCAGCCCTGACCCCCTGACAGGGACTGGTCCTCGCAGCCCTGACCCCCTGACAGGGACTGGTACCCGCAGCCCTGACCCGCTCACAGGGACTGGTCCCCGCAGCCCTGACCCGCTCACAGGGACTGGCCCCCGCAGCGCTGACCCGCTCACAGGGACTGGTCCCCGCAGCCCTGACCCGCACACAGCGACTGCCCCCCGCAGCCCTGACCACCTGACAGCTATTTGCCACCGCAGCCCTCACCCGCTCACAGGGACTGGCCCCCGTAGCCATGACCCGATCACAGGCACTGTCCCCCGCAGCCCTGTCCCGCTGACACGGACTCGCCCCCGCAGCCCTGTCCCGCCACAGGTACTGGCCCCCGCAGCCCTGACCCGCTCACAGGGACTGGCCCCCGCAGCCCTGAACCGCTCATAGGGACTGGCCCCCGCAACCCCGACCCGCTCACAGGGACTGGCGTCCGCAGCCCCGACCCGCTCACAGGGTCTGGCCCCCGCAGCCCTGACCCGCTCACAGGGACTGGCCCCCGCAGCCCTGACCCGCTCACAGGGACTGGCCTCCGCAGCCCTGACCCGCTCACAGGGACTGGCCCCAGCAGCCCTGACCCGCTCACAGGGACTGGCTCCCGCAGCCCTGACCCGCTCACAGGGACTGGCCCCCGCAGCCCTGACCCGCTCACAGGGACTGGCCCCCGCAGCCCTGACCCGCTCACAGGGACTGGCCCCCGCAGCCCTGACCCGCTCACAGGGACTGGCCCCCGCAGCCCTGACCCGCTCACAGGGACTGGCCCCCGCAGCCCTGACCCGCTCACAGGGACTGGCCCCCTCAGCCCTTGCCCGCGCACAGGGACTGGCACCCGCAGCCCTGGCCCTCTCACATGGACTGGCCCCGGCAGCCCTGACCCGCTCACAGGGACTGGCCCCCGCAGCCCTGACCCGCTCACAGGGACTGGCCCCCGCAGCCCTGACCCGCTCACAGGGACTGGCCCCCGCAGCCCTGACCCCCTGACAGGGACAGGCCCCCGCAGCCCTGACCCCCTGACAGGGACTGGTCCTCGCAGCCCTGACCCCCTGACAGGGACTGGTACGCGCAGCGCTGACCCGCTCACAGGGACTGGTCCCCGCAGCCCTGGACCGCTCACAGGGATGGGCCCCCGCAGCCCTGACCCCCTGACAGGGACAGGCCCCCGCAGCCCTGACCCCCTGACAGGGACAGGCCCCCGCAGCCCTGACCCCCTGACAGGGACTGGTACCCGCAGCCATGACCCGCTCAAAGGGACTGGTCCCCGCAGCCCTGACCCGCTCACAGGGACTGGCCCCCGCAGCCCTGACCCGCTCACAGGGACTGGTCCCCGCAGCCCTGACCCGCTCACAGCGACTGACCCCCGCAGCCCTGACCACCTGACAGCTATTTGCCACCGCAGCCCTCACCCGCTCACAGGGACTGGCCCCCGTAGCCATGACCAGATCACAGGCACTGTCCCCCTCAGCCCTGTCCCGCTGACACGGACTCGCCCCCGCAGCCCTGTCCCGCCACACGGACTTGCCCCCGCAGCCCTGACCCACTCACAGGGACTGGCCCCCGCAGCCCTGACCCTCTCATAGGGACTGGCCCCCGCAACCCCGACCCACTCACAGGGACTGGCGCCCGCAGCCCCGACCCGCTCACAGGGACTGGCGCCCGCAGCCCTGACCCGCTCACAGGGACTGGCCCCCGCAGCCGTGACCCGCTCACAGGGACTGGCCCCCCCAGCCCTGACCCGCTGACAGGGACTGGCCCCCCCCAGCCCTGACGCGCTCACAGGGACTGGCCCCCGCAGCCCTGACCCGCTCACAGGGTCTGTCCCCCGCAGCCCTGGCCCGCTCACAGGGACTGGCCCCCGCAGCCCTGGCCCGCTCACAGGATCTGGCCCCCGCAGGCCTGGCCCGCTCACAGGGACTGGCCCCCGCAGCCCTGACCCGCTCACAGGGACTGGCTCCCGCAGCCCTGACCCGCTCACAGGGACTGGCCCCCGCAGCCCTGACCCGCTCACAGGGACTGGCCCCCGCAGCCCTGAACCGCTCACAGGGACTAGCCCCCGCAGCCCTGACCCGCTCACAGGGACTGGCCCCCGCAGCCCTGACCCGCTCATAGGGACTGGCCCCCGCAACCCCGACCCGCTCACAGGGACTGGCGCCCGCAGCCGTGACCCGCTCCCAGGGAGAGGCCCCCGCAGCCCTGACCCGCTCCCAGGGACTGGCCCCCGCAGCCCTGACCCGCTCCCAGGTACTGGCCCCCGCAGCCCAGACCGGCTCCCAGGGACTGGCCCCCGCAGCCCTGACCCGCTCCCAACGACTGGCCCCCGCAGCCCTGACCCGCTCACAGGGACAGGCCCCCGTAGCCCTGACCCGCTCCCAGGGACTGGCCCCCGCAGCCCTGGCCCGCTCCCAGGGACTGGCCCCCGCAGCCCTGACCCCCTCCCAGGGACTGGCCCCCGCAGCCCTGACCCGCTCCCAGGGACTGACCCCCGCAGCCCTGACCGGCTCCCAGGGACTGGCCCCCGCAGCCCTGACCCGCTCCCAGGGACTGGCCCCTGCAGCCCTGACCCGCTCCCAGGTACTGGCCCCCGCTGCCCTGACCGGCTCCCATGGACTGGCCCCCGCAGCCCTGACCGGCTCCCAGGGACTGGACCCCGCAGCCCTGACCCGCTCACAGGGACTGGCCCCCGCAGCCCTGACCCGCTCACAGGGACTGGCCCCCGCAGCCCTGACCCGCTCACAGGGACTGGCCCCCGCAGCCCTGACCCGCTCACAGGGACTGGCCCCCGCAGCCCTGACCCGCTCATAGGGACTGGCCCCGCAGCCCTGACCCGCTCATAGGGACTGGCCCCCGCAACCCCGACCCGCTCACAGGGACTGGCGCCCGCAGCCCTGACCCGCTCACAGGGACTGGCCCCCGCAGCCGTGACCCGCTCCCAGGGAGAGGCCCCCGCAGCCCTGACCCGCTCCCAGGGACTGGCCCCCGCAGCCCTGACCCGCTCCCAGGTACTGGCCCCCGCAGCCCAGACCCGCTCCCAGGGACTGGCCCCCGCAGCCCTGACCCGCTCCCAACGACTGGCCCCCGCAGCCCTGACCCGCTCACAGGGACAGGCCCCCGTAGCCCTGACCCGCTCCCAGGGACTGGCCCCCGCAGCCCTGGCCCGCTCCCAGGGACTGGCCCCCGCAGCCCTGACCCGCTCCCAGGGACTGGCCCCCGCAGCTCTGACCGGCTCCCAGGGACTGGCCCCCGCAGCCCTGACCCGCTCCCAGGGACTGGCCCCTGCAGCCCTGACCCGCTCCCAGGTACTGGCCCCCGCTGCCCTGACCGGCTCCCATGGACTGGCCCCCGCAGCCCTGACCAGCTCCCAGGGACTGGACCCCGCAGCCCTGACCCGCTCACACGGACCGGCCCCCGCAGCCCTGACCCCCTCACAGGGACCGGCCCCCG
Organism: Stegostoma tigrinum; assembly: GCF_030684315.1. Taxonomy (NCBI): domain Eukaryota; kingdom Metazoa; phylum Chordata; class Chondrichthyes; order Orectolobiformes; family Stegostomatidae; genus Stegostoma; species Stegostoma tigrinum. Next base: position 618,711 of record NW_026728065.1, on the reverse strand, counting down.
CAGCCCTGACCCGCTCACAGGGACTGGCCCCCGCAGCCCTGACCCGCTCACAGGGACTGGCCCCAGCAGCCGTGACCCGCTCACAGGGACTGGACCCCGCAGCCCTGACCCGCTCACAGGGACTGGCCCCCGCTGCCCTGACCCGCTCACAGGGACTGGCCCCCGCAGCCCTGACCCGCTCACAGGGACTGGCCCCCGCAGCCCTGGCCCGCTCCCAGGGACTGGCCCCCGCAGCCCTGACCCCCTCCCAGGGACTGGCCTCCGCAGCCCTGACCCGCTCCCAGGGACTGGCCCCCGCAGCCCTGACCCGCTCCCAGGGACTGACCCCCGCAGCCCTGACCGGCTCCCAGGGACTGGCCCCCGCAGCCCTGACCCGCTCCCAGGTACTGGCCCCCGCTGCCCTGACCGGCTCCCATGGACTGGCCCCCGCAGCCCTGACCAGGTCCCAGGGACTGGACCCCGCACCCCTGACCCGCTCACACGGACCGGCCCCCGCAGCCCTGACCCCCTCACAGGGACTGGCCCCCGCAGCCCTGACCCGCTCACAGGTACTGGCCCCAGCAGCCCTGACCCGCTCACAGGGACTGGCCCCCGCAGCCCTGAACCGCTCACAGGGACAGGCCCCCGCTGCCCTGACCCGCTCACAGGGACTGGCCCCCGCAGCCCTGACCCGCTCACAGGGACTGGCCCCCGCAGCCCTGACCCGCTCACAGGGACTGGCCCCCGCAGCCCTGACCCGCTCACAGGGACAGTTCCCCCGCAGCCCTGACCCCCTGACAGGGACAGGCCCCCGCAGCCCTGACCCCCTGACAGGGACTGGTCCTCGCAGCCCTGACCCCCTGACAGGGACTGGTACCCGCAGCCCTGACCCGCTCACAGGGACTGGTCCCCGCAGCCCTGACCCGCTCACAGGGACTGGCCCCCGCAGCCCTGACCCGCTCACAGGGACTGGTCCCCGCAGCCCTGACCCGCACACAGCGACTGCCCCCCGCAGCCCTGACCACCTGACAGCTATTTGCCACCGCAGCCCTCACCCGCTCACAGGGACTGGCCCCCGTAGCCATGACCCGATCACAGGCACTGTCCCCCGCAGCCCTGTCCCGCTGACACGGACTCGCCCCCGCAGCCCTGTCCCGCCACAGGTACTGGCCCCCGCAGCCCTGACCCGCTCACAGGGACTGGCCCCCGCAGCCCTGAACCGCTCATAGGGACTGGCCCCCGCAACCCCGACCCGCTCACAGGGACTGGCGTCCGCAGCCCCGACCCGCTCACAGGGTCTGGCCCCCGCAGCCCTGACCCGCTCACAGGGACTGGCCCCCGCAGCCCTGACCCGCTCACAGGGACTGGCCTCCGCAGCCCTGACCCGCTCACAGGGACTGGCCCCAGCAGCCCTGACCCGCTCACAGGGACTGGCTCCCGCAGCCCTGACCCGCTCACAGGGACTGGCCCCCGCAGCCCTGACCCGCTCACAGGGTCTGGCCCCCGCAGCCCTGACCCGCTCACAGGGACTGGCCCCCGCAGCCCTGACCCGCTCACAGGGACTGGCCCCCGCAGCCCTGACCCGCTCATAGGGATTGGCCCCCGCAGCCCTGACCCGCTCATAGGTTCTGGCCCCCGCAACCCCGACCCGCTCACAGGGACTGGCGCCCGCAGCCCTGACCCGCTCACAGGGAATGGCCCCCGCAGCCGTGACCGGCTCCCAGGGAGAGGCCCCCGCAGCCCTGACCCGCTCCCAGGTCCTGGCCCCCGCAGCCCTGACCCGCTCCCAGGTACTGGCCCCCGCAGCCCAGACCGGCTCCCAGGGACTGGCCCCCGCAGCCCTGACCCGCTCCCAACGACTGGCCCCCGCAGCCCTGACCCCCTCCCAGGGACTGGCCTCCGCAGCCCTGACCCGCTCCCAGGGACTGGCCCCCGCAGCCCTGACCCGCTCCCAGGGACTGACCCCCGCAGCCCTGACCGGCTCCCAGGGACTGGCCCCCGCAGCCCTGACCCGCTCCCAGGGACTGGCCCCTGCAGCCCTGACCCGCTCCCAGGTACTGGCCCCCGCTGCCCTGACCGGCTCCCATGGACTGGCCCCCGCAGCCCTGACCAGCTCCCAGGGACTGGACCCCGCAGCCCTGACCCGCTCACACGGACCGGCCCCCGCAGCCCTGACCCCCTCACAGGGACCGGCCCCCGCAGCCCTGACCCGCTCACAGGGACTGGCCCCCGCAGCCCTGACCCGCTCACAGGGACTGGCCCCAGCAGCCCTGACCCGCTCACAGGGACTGGACCCCGCAGCCCTGACCCACTCACAGGGACTGGCCCCCGCTGCCCTGACCCGCTCACAGGGACTGGCCCCCGCAGCCCTGACCCGCTCACAGGGACTGGCCCCCGCAGCCCTGACCCGCTCACAGGGACAGGCCCCCGCAGCCCTGACCCCCTGACAGGGACTGGTCCTCGCAGCCCTGACCCCCTGACAGGGACTCGTACCCGCAGCCCTGACCCGCTCACAGGGACAGGCCCCCGCAGCCCTGACCCCCTGACAGCGACTGGCCCCCGCAGCCCTGACCACCTGACAGCTATTTGCCACCGCAGCCCTGACTCGTTCACAGGGACTGGCCCCCGTAGCCATGACCCGATCACAGGCACTGTCCCCCGCAGCCCTGTCCCGCTGACACGGACTCGCCCCCGCAGCCCTGTCCCGCCACAGGGACTGGCCCCCGCAGCCCTGACCCGCTCACAGGGACAGGCCCCCGCAGCCCTGACCCCCTGACAGGGACTGGTCCTCGCAGCCCTGACCCCCTGACAGGGACTGGTACCCGCAGCCCTGACCCGCTCACAGGGACTGGTCGCCGCAGCCCTGACCCGCTCACAGGGACTGGCCCCCGCAGCCCTGACCCGCTCACAGGGACTGGTCTCCGCAGCCCTGACCCGCTCACAGCGACTGGCCCCCGCAGCCCTGACCACCTGACAGCTATTTGCCACCGCAGCCCTCACCCGCTCACATGGACTGGCCCCCGTAGCCATGACCCGATCACAGGCACTGTCCGCCGCAGCCCTGTCCCGCTGACACGGACTCGCCCCCGCAGCCCTGTCCCGCCACAGGGACTGGCCCCCGCAGCCCTGACCCGCTCACAGGGACTGGCCCCCGCAGCCCTTACCCCCTGACAGCTATTTGCCACCGCAGCCCTGACCCGCTCATAGGGACTGACCCCCCCAGCCCTGACCCGCTCCCAGGTTCTGGCCCCCGCTGCCCTGACCCGCTCACAGGAACTGTCCCCCGAAGCCCTGACCCGCTCACAGGGACTGGTACCCGCAGCCCTGACCCGCTCACAGGGACTGGTACCCGCAGCCCTGACCCGCTCCCAGGGACTGGCCCCCGCAGCCCTGACCCGCTCACAGGGACTGGCCCCCGCAGCCCTGACCCGCTCACACGGACTGGCCCCCTCAGCCCTGACGCGCTGAAATGGACTGGCCCCCGCAGCCTGTCCCGCCACAGGGACTGGCTCCCGCAGCCCTGACCCGCTCACAGGGACTGGCCCCCGCAGCCCTGACCCGCTGAATTGGACTGGCCCCCGCAGCCCTGTCCCGCCACAGGCACTGGCCTACGCAGACCTGTGCGGCTGACAGGGACTGGCCCCCGCAGCCCTGACCCGCTCACAGGGACTGGCCCCCTCAGCCCTTGCCCGCGCACAGGGACTGGCACCCGCAGCCCTGGCCCTCTCACATGGACTGGCCCCGGCAGCCCTGACCCGCTCACAGGGACTGGCCCCCGCAGCCCTGACCCGCTCACAGGGACTGGCCCCCGCAGCCCTGACCCGCTCACAGGGACTGGCCCCCGCAGCCCTGACCCCCTGACAGGGACAGGCCCCCGCAGCCCTGACCCCCTGACAGGGACTGGTCCTCGCAGCCCTGACCCCCTGACAGGGACTGGTACGCGCAGCGCTGACCCGCTCACAGGGACTGGTCCCCGCAGCCCTGGACCGCTCACAGGGATGGGCCCCCGCAGCCCTGACCCCCTGACAGGGACAGGCCCCCGCAGCCCTGACCCCCTGACAGGGACAGGCCCCCGCAGCCCTGACCCCCTGACAGGGACTGGTACCCGCAGCCATGACCCGCTCAAAGGGACTGGTCCCCGCAGCCCTGACCCGCTCACAGGGACTGGCCCCCGCAGCCCTGACCCGCTCACAGGGACTGGTCCCCGCAGCCCTGACCCGCTCACAGCGACTGACCCCCGCAGCCCTGACCACCTGACAGCTATTTGCCACCGCAGCCCTCACCCGCTCACAGGGACTGGCCCCCGTAGCCATGACCAGATCACAGGCACTGTCCCCCTCAGCCCTGTCCCGCTGACACGGACTCGCCCCCGCAGCCCTGTCCCGCCACACGGACTTGCCCCCGCAGCCCTGACCCACTCAAAGGGACTGGCCCCCGCAGCCCTGACCCTCTGATAGGGACTGGCCCCCGCAACCCCGACCCACTCACAGGGACTGGCGCCCGCAGCCCCGACCCGCTCACAGGGACTGGCGCCCGCAGCCCTGACCCGCTCACAGGGACTGGCCCCCGCAGCCGTGACCCGCTCACAGGGACTGGCCCCCCCAGCCCTGACCCGCTGACAGGGACTGGCCCCCCCCAGCCCTGACGCGCTCACAGGGACTGGCCCCCGCAGCCCTGACCCGCTCACAGGGTCTGTCCCCCGCAGCCCTGGCCCGCTCACAGGGACTGGCCCCCGCAGCCCTGGCCCGCTCACAGGATCTGGCCCCCGCAGGCCTGGCCCGCTCACAGGGACTGGCCCCCGCAGCCCTGACCCGCTCACAGGGACTGGCTCCCGCAGCCCTGACCCGCTCACAGGGACTGGCCCCCGCAGCCCTGACCCGCTCACAGGGACTGGCCCCCGCAGCCCTGACCCGCTCACAGGGACTAGCCCCCGCAGCCCTGACCCGCTCACAGGGACTGGCCCCCGCAGCCCTCACCCGCTCATAGGGACTGGCCCCCGCAACCCCGACCCGCTCACAGGGACTGGCGCCCGCAGCCGTGACCCGCTCCCAGGGAGAGGCCCCCGCAGCCCTGACCCGCTCCCAGGGACTGGCCCCCGCAGCCCTGACCCGCTCCCAGGTACTGGCCCCCGCAGCCCAGACCGGCTCCCAGGGACTGGCCCCCGCAGCCCTGACCCGCTCCCAACGACTGGCCCCCGCAGCCCTGACCCGCTCACAGGGACAGGCCCCCGTAGCCCTGACCCGCTCCCAGGGACTGGCCCCCGCAGCCCTGGCCCGCTCCCAGGGACTGGCCCCCGCAGCCCTGACCCCCTCCCAGGGACTGGCCCCCGCAGCCCTGACCCGCTCCCAGGGACTGACCCCCGCAGCCCTGACCGGCTCCCAGGGACTGGCCCCCGCAGCCCTGACCCGCTCCCAGGGACTGGCCCCTGCAGCCCTGACCCGCTCCCAGGTACTGGCCCCCGCTGCCCTGACCGGCTCCCATGGACTGGCCCCCGCAGCCCTGACCGGCTCCCAGGGACTGGACCCCGCAGCCCTGACCCGCTCACAGGGACTGGCCCCCGCAGCCCTGACCCGCTCACAGGGACTGGCCCCCGCAGCCCTGACCCGCTCACAGGTACTGGCCCCCGCAGCCCTGACCCGCTCACAGGGACTGGCCCCCGCAGCCCTGACCCGCTCATAGGGACTGGCCCCCGCAGCCCTGACCCGCTCATAGGGACTGGCCCCCGCAACCCCGACCCGCTCACAGGGACTGGCGCCCGCAGCCCTGACCCGCTCACAGGGACTGGCCCCCGCAGCCGTGACCCGCTCCCAGGGAGAGGCCCCCGCAGCCCTGACCCGCTCCCAGGGACTGGCCCCCGCAGCCCTGACCCGCTCCCAGGTACTGGCCCCCGCAGCCCAGACCCGCTCCCAGGGACTGGCCCCCGCAGCCCTGACCCGCTCCCAACGACTGGCCCCCGCAGCCCTGACCCGCTCACAGGGACAGGCCCCCGTAGCCCTGACCCGCTCCCAGGGACTGGCCCCCGCAGCCCTGGCCCGCTCCCAGGGACTGGCCCCCGCAGCCCTGACCCGCTCCCAGGGACTGGCCCCCGCAGCTCTGACCGGCTCCCAGGGACTGGCCCCCGCAGCCCTGACCCGCTCCCAGGGACTGGCCCCTGCAGCCCTGACCCGCTCCCAGGTACTGGCCCCCGCTGCCCTGACCGGCTCCCATGGACTGGCCCCCGCAGCCCTGACCAGCTCCCAGGGACTGGACCCCGCAGCCCTGACCCGCTCACACGGACCGGCCCCCGCAGCCCTGACCCCCTCACAGGGACCGGCCCCCGCAGCCCTGACCCGCTCACAGGGACTGGCCCCCGCAGCCCTGACCCGCTCACAGGGACTGGCCCCAGCAGCCGTGACCCGCTCACAGGGACTGGACCCCGCAGCCCTGACCCGCTCACAGGGACTGGCCCCCGCTGCCCTGACCCGCTCACAGGGACTGGCCCCCGCAGCCCTGACCCGCTCACAGGGACTGGCCCCCGCAGCCCTGACCCGCTCACAGGGACTGGCCCCCGCAGCCCTGACCAGCTCACAGGGACTGGCCCCCGCAGCCCTGACCCCCTGACAGGGACTGGTACCCGCAGCCCTGACCCCCTGACAGGGACTGGTCCTCGCAGCCCTGACCCCCTGACAGGGACTGGTACCCGCAGCCCTGACCCGCTCACAGGGACTGGTCCCCGCAGCCCTGACCCGCTCACAGGGACTGGCCCCCGCAGCCCTGACCCGCTCACAGGGACTGGTCTCCGCAGCCCTGACCCGCTCACAGCGACTGGCCCCCGCAGCCCTGACCACCTGACAGCTATTTGCCACCGCAGACCTCACCCGCTCACAGGGACTGGCCCCCGTAGCCATGACCCGATCACAGGCACCTTCCCCCGCAGCCCTGTCCCGCTGACACGGACTGGCCCCCGCAGCCCTGTCCCGCCACAGGGATTGGCCCCCGCAGCCCTGACCCGCTCACAGGGACTGGCCCCCGCAGCCCTGAACCGCTCATAGGGACTGGCCCCCGCAACCCCGACCCGCTCACAGGGACTGGCGCCCGCAGCCCCGACCCGCTCACAGGGTCTGGCCCCCGCAGCCCTGACCCGCTCACAGGGACTGGCCCCCGCAGCCCTGACCCGCTCGCAGGGACTGGCCTCCGCAGCCCTGACCCGCTCACAGGGACTGGCCCCAGCAGCCCTGACCCGCTCACAGGGACTGGCTCCCGCAGCCCTGACCCGCTCACAGGGACTGGCCCCGGCAGCCCTGACCCGCTCACAGGGACTGGCCCCCGCAGCCCTGACCCGCTCACAGGGACTGGCCCCCGCAGCCCTGACCTTCTCACTGGGACTGGCCCCCGCAGCCCTGACCCGCTCACAGGGACTGGCCCCCGCAGCCCTGACCCGCTCACAGGGACTGGCCCCCGCAGCCCTGACCCGCTCACCGGGACTGGCCCCCGCAGCCCTGAACCGCTCACAGGGACTGACCACCGCAGCCCTGCCCCCCTGACAGGGACAGGCCCCCGCAGCCCTGACCCCCTGACAGGGACTGGTCCCCGCAGCCGTGACCACCTGACAGGGACTGGTACCCGCAGCCCTGACCCTGTGACAGCTATTTGCCACCGCAGCCCTGACCCGCTCACAGGGACTGGCCCCCGCAGCCCTGACCCGCTCACAGGGACTGGCCTACGCAGACCTGTGCGGCTGACAGGGACTGGCCCTTATAGCCCTGACCCTGTGACAGCTATTTGCCACCGCAGCCCTGACCCGCTCACAGGGACTGGCACCCGCAGCCCTGACCCGCTCACAGGGACTGGCCCCCGCAGCCCTGGCCCGCTCACAGGGACTGGCCCCCGCAGCCCTGGCCCGCTCACAGGGACTGGCCCCCGCAGACCTGGCCCGCTCACTGGGACTGGCCCCCACAGCCCTGACCCCCTGACAGCTAATGGCCACCGCAGCCCTCACTCGCTCACAGGGACTGCCCCCGCAGCCCTGACCCGCTCCCAGGGACTGGCCCCTGCAGCCCTGACCCGCTCCCAGGGACTGGCTCCCGCAGCCCTGACCCGCTCCCAGGGACTGGCCCCCGCAGCCCAGACCCGCTCACAGGGACTGTCCCCCGCAGCCCTGACCCGCTCACAGGGACTGGCCCCCGCAGCCCTGAACCGCTCACAGGGACTGACCACCGCAGCCCTGCCCCCCTGACAGGGACAGGCCCCCGCAGCCCTGACCCCCTGACAGGGACTGGTCCCCGCAGCCCTGACCCGCTCACAGGGACTGGCCCCCGCAGCCCTGACCCGCTCACAGGGACTGGCCGACGCAGACCTGTGCGGCTGACAGGGACTGGCCCTTATAGCCCTGACCCTGTCACAGCTATTTGCCACCGCAGCCCTGACCCGCTCACAGGGACTGGCCCCCGCAGCCCTGACCCGCTCCCAGGGACTGACCCCCGCAGCCCTGACCGGCTCCCAGGGACTGGCCCCCGCAGCCCTGACCCGCTCCCAGGGACTGGCCCCTGCAGCCCTGACCCGCTCCCAGGTACTGGCCCCCGCTGCCCTGACCGGCTCCCATGGACTGGCCCCCGCAGCCCTGACCAGCTCCCAGGGACTGGACCCCGCAGCCCTGACCCGCTCACACGGACCGGCCCCCGCAGCCCTGACCCCCTCACAGGGACTGGCCCCCGCAGCCCTGGCCCGCTCCCAGGGACTGGCCCCCGCAGCCCTGACCCGCTCCCAGGGACTGGCCCCCGCAGCTCTGACCGGCTCCCAGGGACTGGCCCCCGCAGCCCTGACCCGCTCCCAGGGACTGGCCCCTGCAGCCCTGACCCGCTCCCAGGTACTGGCCCCCGCTGCCCTGACCGGCTCCCATGGACTGGCCCCCGCAGCCCTGACCAGCTCCCAGGGACTGGACCCCGCAGCCCTGACCCGCTCACACGGACCGGCCCCCGCAGCCCTGACCCCCTCACAGGGACCGGCCCCCGCAGCCCTGACCCGCTCACAGGGACTGGCCCCCGCAGCCCTGACCCGCTCACAGGGACTGGCCCCAGCAGCCGTGACCCGCTCACAGGGACTGGACCCCGCAGCCCTGACCCGCTCACAGGGACTGGCCCCCGCTGCCCTGACCCGCTCACAGGGACTGGCCCCCGCAGCCCTGACCCGCTCACAGGGACTGGCCCCCGCAGCCCTGACCCGCTCACAGGGACTGGCCCCCGCAGCCCTGACCAGCTCACAGGGACTGGCCCCCGCAGCCCTGACCCCCTGACAGGGACTGGTACCCGCAGCCCTGACCCCCTGACAGGGACTGGTCCTCGCAGCCCTGACCCCCTGACAGGGACTGGTACCCGCAGCCCTGACCCGCTCACAGGGACTGGTCCCCGCAGCCCTGACCCGCTCACAGGGACTGTCCCCCGCAGCCCTGACCCGCTCACAGGGACTGGCCTACGCAGACCTGTGCGGCTGACAGGGACTGGCCCTTATAGCCCTGACCCTGTGACAGCTATTTGCCACCGCAGCCCTGCCCCGCTCACAGGGACTGGCCCCCGCAGCCCTGACCCGCTCACAGGGACTGGCCCCCGCAGCCCTGGCCCGCTCACAGGGACTGGCCCCCGCAGCCCTGGCCCGCTCACAGGGACTGGCCCCCGCAGACCTGGCCCGCTCACTGGGACTGGCCCCCACAGCCCTGACCCCCTGACAGCTAATGGCCACCGCAGCCCTCACTCGCTCACAGGGACTGCCCCCGCAGCCCTGACCCGCTCCCAGGGACTGGCCCCTGCAGCCCTGACCCGCTCCCAGGGACTGGCTCCCGCAGCCCTGACCCGCTCCCAGGGACTGGCCCCCGCAGCCCTGACCCGCTCACAGGGACTGGCCCCCGCAGCCCTGACCCGCTCACAGGGACTGGCCCCCGCAGCCCTGACCCGCTCACAGGGACTGGCCCCCGCAGCCCTGACCCGTTCACAGGGACTGGCCCCCGCAGCCCTGACCCGCTCACAGGGACTGGCCCCCGCAGCCCTGACCCGCTCACAGGGACTGGCCCCCGCAGCCCTGAACCGCTCACAGGTACTGACCACCGCAGCCCTGCCCCCCTGACAGGGTCAGGCCCCCGCAGCCCTGACCCCCTGACAGGGACTGGTCCCCGCAGCCCTGACCCCCTGACAGGGACTGGTACCCGCAGCCCTGACCCTGTGACAGCTATTTGCCACCGCAGCCCTGACCCGCTCACAGGGACTGGCCCCCGCAGCCCTGACCCGCTCACAGGGACTGGCCTACGCAGACCTGTGCGGCTGACAGGGACTGGCCCTTATAGCCCTGACCCTGTGACAGCTATTTGCCACCGCAGCCCTGACCCGCTCACAGGGACTGGCCCCCGCAGCCCTGACCCGCTCCCAGGGACTGACCCCCGCAGCCCTGACCGGCTCCCAGGGACTGGCCCCCGCAGCCCTGACCCGCTCCCAGGGACTGGCCCCTGCAGCCCTGACCCGCTCCCAGGTACTGGCCCCCGCTGCCCTGACCGGCTCCCATGGACTGGCCCCCGCAGCCCTGACCAGCTCCCAGGGACTGGACCCCGCAGCCCTGACCCGCTCACACGGACCGGCCCCCGCAGCCCTGACCCCCTCACAGGGACCTGCCCCCGCAGCCCTGACCCGCTCACAGGGACCGGCCCCCGCAGCCCTGACCCGCTCACAGGGACTGGCCCCAGCAGCCCTGAGCCGCTCACAGGGACTGGACCCCGCAGCCCTGAGCCGCTCACAGGGACTGGCCCCCGCAGCCCTGACCCGCTCTCAGGGACTGGCCCCCGCAGCCCTGACCCGCTCACAGGGACTGGCCCCCGCAGCCCTGACCCGCTCACAGGGACTGGCCCCCGCAGCCCTGACCCCCTGACAGGGACAGGCCCCCGCAGCCCTGACCCCCTGACAGGGACTGGTCCTCGCAGCCCTGACCCCCTGACAGGGACTGGTACCCGCAGCCATGACCCGCTCACAGGGACTGGTCCCCGCAGCCCTGACCCGCTCACAGGGACTGGCCCCCGCAGCCCTGACCCGCTCACAGGGACTTGTCTCCGCAGCCCTGACCCGCTCACAGCGACTGGCCCCCGCAGCCCTGACCACCTGACAGCTATTTGCCACCGCAGCCCTCACCCGCTCACAGGGACTGGCCCCCGTAGCCATGACCCGATCACAGGCACTGTCTCCCGCAGCCCTGTCTCGCTGACACGGACTCGCCCCCGCAGCCCTGTCCCGCCACAGGGACTGGCCCCTGCAGCCCTGACCCGCTCACAGGGACTGTCCCCCGCAGCCCTGAACCGCTCACAGGGACTGGCCCCCGCAGCACTGACCCGCTCACAGGGACTGGTCTCCGCAGCCCTGACCCGCTCACAGCGACTGGCCCCCGCAGCCCTGACCACCTGACAGCTATTTGCCACCGCAGCCCTCACCCGCTCACAGGGACTGGCCCCCGTAGCCATGACCCGATCACAGGCACCGTCCCCCGCAGCCCTGTCCCGCTGACACGGACTCGCACCCGCAGCCCTGTCCTGCTACAGGGACTGGCCCCCGCAGCCCTGACCCGCTCACAGGGACTGGCCCCCGCAGCCCTGAACCGCTCATAGGGACTGGCCCCCGCAACCCCGACCCGCTCACAGGGACTGGCGCCCGCAGCCCCGACCCGCTCACAGGGTCTGGCCCCCGCAGCCCTGACCCGCTCACAGGGACTGGCCCCCGCAGCCCTGACCCGCTCACAGGGACTGGCCTCCACAGCCCTGACCCGCTCACAGGGACTGGCCCCAGCAGCCCTGACCCGCTCACAGGGACTGGCTCCCGCAGCCCTGACCCGCTCACAGGGACTGGCCCCCGCAGCCCTGACCCGCTCACAGGGACTGGCCCCCGCAGCCCTGACCCGCTCACAGGGACTGGCCCCCGCAGCCCAGACCGGCTCCCAGGGACTGGCCCCCGCAGCCCTGACCCGCTCCCAACGACTGGCCCCCGCAGCCCTGACCCGCTCACAGGGACAGGCCCCCGTAGCCCTGACCCGCTCCCAGGGACTGGCCCCCGCAGCCCTGGCCCGCTCCCAGGGACTGGCCCCCGCAGCCCTGACCCCCTCCCAGGGACTGGCCTCCGCAGCCCTGACCCGCTCCCAGGGACTGGCCCCCGCAGCCCTGACCCGCTCCCAGGGACTGACCCCCACAGCCCTGACCGGCTCCCAGGGACTGGCCCCCGCAGCCCTGACCCGCTCCCAGGGACTGGCCCCTGCAGCCCTGACACGCTCCCAGGTACTGGCCCCCGCTGCCCTGACCGGCTCCCATGGACTGGCCCCCGCAGCCCTGACCAGCTCCCAGGGACTGGACCCCGCAGCCCTGACCCGCTCACAGGGACTGGCCCCCGCAGCCCTGACCCGCTCACAGGGACTGGCCCCCGCAGCCCTGACCCGCTCACAGGGACTGGCCCCCGCAGCCCTGACCCGCTCACAGGGACTGGCCCCCGCAGCCCTGACCCGCTCATAGGGACTGGCCCCCGCAGCCATGACCCGCTCATAGGGACTGGCCCCCGCAACCCCGACCCGCTCACAGGGACTGGCGCCCGCAGCCCTGACCCGCTCACAGGGACTGGCCCCCGCAGCCGTGACCCGCTCCCAGGGAGAGGCCCCCGCAGCCCTGACCCGCTCCCAGGGACTGTCCCCCGCAGCCCTGACCCGCTCCCAGGTACTGGCCCCCGCAGCCCAGACCGGCTCCCAGGGACTGGCCCCCGCTGCCCTGACCCGCTCCCAACGACTGGCCCCCGCAGCCCTTACCCGCTCACAGGGACAGGCCCCCATAGCCCTGACCCGCTCCCAGGGACTGGCCCCCGCAGCCCTGGCCCGCTCCCAGGGACTGGCCCCCGCAGCCCTTACCCGCTCCCAGGGACTGACCCCCGCAGCCCTGACCGGCTCCCAGGGACTGGCCCCCGCAGCCCTGACCCGCTCCCAGGGACTGGCCCCCGCTGCCCTGACCCGCTCCCAGGTACTGGCCCCCGCTGCCCTGACCGGCTCCCATGGACTGGCCCCCGCAGCCCTGACCAGCTCCCAGGGACTGGACGCCGCAGCCCTGACCCGCTCACACGGACCGGCCCCCGCAGCCCTGACCCCCTCACAGGGACCGGCCCCCGCAGCCCTGACCCGCTCACAGGGACTGGCCCCCGCAGCCCTGACCCGCTCACAGGGACTGGCCCCAGCAGCCCTGACCCGCTCACAGGGACTGGACCCCGCAGCCCTGACCCGCTCACAGGGACTGGCCCCCGCTGCCCTGACCCGCTCACAGGGACTGGCCCCCGCAGCCCTGACCCGCTCACAGGGACTGGCCCCCGCAGCCCTGACCCGCTCACAGGGACTCGCCCCCGCAGCCCTGGCCCGCTCACAGGGACTGGCCCCCGCAGCCCTGGCCCGCTCACAGGGACTGGCCCCCGCAGACCTGGCCCGCTCACTGGGACTGGCCCCCACAGCCCTGACCCCCTGACAGCTAATGGCCACCGCAGCCCTCACTCGCTCACAGGGACTGCCCCCGCAGCCCTGACCCGCTCCCAGGGACTGGCCCCTGCAGCCCTGACCCGCTCCCAGGGACTGGCTCCCGCAGTCCTGACCCGCTCACAGGGACTGGCCCCCGCAGCCCTGACCCGCTCACAGGGACTGGCCCCCGCAGCCCTGACCCGCTCACAGGGACTGGCCCCCGCAGCCCTGACCCGCTCACAGGGACTGGCCCCCGCAGCCCTGACCCGCTCACAGGGACTGGCCCCCGCAGCCCTGACCCGCTCACAGGGACTGGCCCCCGCAGCCCTGAACCGCTCACAGGGACTGACCACCGCAGCCCTGCCCCCCTGACAGGGACAGGCCCCCGCAGCCCTGACCCCCTGACAGGGACTGGTCCCCGCAGCCCTGACCCCCTGACAGGGACTGGTACCCGCAGCCCGACCCTGTGACAGCTATTTGCCACCGCAGCCCTGACCCGCTCACAGGGACTGGCCCCCGCAGCCCTGACCCGCTCACAGGGACTGGCCTACGCAGACCTGTGCGGCTGACATGGACTGGCCCTTATAGCCCTGACCCTGTGACAGCTATTTGCCACCGCTGCCCTGACCCGCTCACAGGGACTGGCCCCCGCAGCCCTGACCCGCTCACAGGGACTGGCCCCCGCAGCCCTGGCCCGCTCACACGGACTGGCCCCCGCAGCCCTGGCCCGCTCACAGGGACTGGCCCCCGCAGACCTGGCCCGCTCACTGGGACTGGCCCCCACAGCCCTGACCCCCTGACAGCTATTGGCCACCGCAGCCCTCACTCGCTCACAGGGACTGGCCCCGCAGCCCTGACCCGCTCCCAGGGAGTGGCCCCTGCAGCCCTGACCCGCTCCCAGGGACTGGCCCCCGCAGCCCTGAACCGCTCCCAGGGACTGGCCCCCGCAGCCCTGACCCGCTCCCAGGTACTGGCCCCCGCAGCCCAGACCGGCTCCCAGGGACTGGCCCCCGCAGCCCTGACCCGCTCCCAGGGACTGGCCCCCGCAGACCTGACCCGCTCCCAGTGACTGGCCCCCGCAGCCCTGACCCGCTCACAGGGACTGGCCCCCGCAGCCCTGACCCGCTCACAGGGACTGGCCCCCGCAGCCCTGACCCGCTCCCAGGGACTGGCCCCCGCAGCCCTGACCCGCTCCCAGTGACTGGCCCCCGCAGCCCTGACCCGCTCCCATGGACTGGCCCCCGCAGCCCTGACCCGCTCCCAGGGACTGGCCCCCGCAGTCCTAAACCGCTCCCAGGGACGGGCCCCCGCAGCCCTGACCCGCTCCCAGGGACTGGCCCCCGCAGCCCTGACCCGCTCCCAGGGACTGGCCCCCGCAGCCCTGACCCGCTCACAGGGACTGGCCCCCGCAGCCCTGACCCGCTCACAGGGACTGGCCCCCGCAGCCCTGACCCGCTCCCAGGTACTGGCCCCCGCAGCCCTGACCGGCTCCCAGGGACTGGCCCCCGCAGCCCTGACCGGCTCCCAGGGACTGGCCCCCGCAGCCCTGACCCGCTCTTAGGGACTGGCCCCCGCAACCCCGACCCGCTCACAGGGACTGGCGCCCGCAGCCCTGACCCGCTCCCAGGGACTGGCCCCCGCAGCCCTGACCCGCTCCCAGGTACTGGCCCCCGCAGCCCAGACCGGCTCCCAGGGCCTCGCCCCCGCAGCCCTGACCCGCTCCCAACGACTGGCCCCCGCAGCCCTGACCCGCCCACAGGGACAGGCCCCCGTAGCCCTGACCCGCTCCCAGGGACTGGCCCCCGCAGCCCTGGCCCGCTCCCAGGGACTGGCCCCCGCAGCCCTGACCCCCTCCCAGGGACTGGCCCCCGCAGCCCTGACCCGCTCCCAGGGACTGACCCCCGCAGCCCTGACCGGCTCCCAGGGACTGGCCCCCGCAGCCCTGACCCGCTCACAGGGACTGGCCCCCGCAGCCCTGACCCGCTCACAGGGACTGGCCCCCGCAGCCCTGACCCGCTCACAGGGACTGGCCCCCGCAGCCCTGACCCGCTCACAGGGACTGGCCCCCGCAGCCCTGACCTCCTGACAGGGACAGGCCCCCGCAGCCCTGACCCCCTGACAGGGACTGGTCCTCGCAGCCCTGACCCCCTGACAGGGACTGGTACCCGCAGCCCTGACCCGCTCACAGGGACTGGTCCCCGCAGCCCTGACCCGCTCACAGGGACTGGCCCCCGCAGCCCTGACCCGCTCACAGGGACTTGTCTCCGCAGCCCTGACCCGCTCACAGCGACTGGCCCCCGCAGCCCTGACCACCTGACAGCTATTTGCCACCGCAGCCCTCACCCGCTCACAGGGACTGGCCCCCGTAGCCATGACCCGATCACAGGCACTGTCTCCTGCAGCCCTGTCCCGCTGACACGGACTCGCCCCCGCAGCCCTGTCCCGCCACAGGGACTGGCCCCCGCAGCCCTGACACGCTCACAGGGACTGGCCCCCGCAGCCCTGAACCGCTCACAGGGACTGGCCCCCGCAGCCCTGACCCGCTCACAGGGACTGGTCTCCGCAGCCCTGACCCGCTCACAGCGACTGGCCCCCGCAGCCCTGACCACCTGACAGCTATTTGCCACCGCAGCCCTCACCCGCTCACAGGGACTGGCCCCCGAAGCCATGACCCGATCACAGGCACTGTCCCCCGCAGCCCCGTCCCGCTGACACGGACTCGCCCCCGCAGCCCTGTCCCGCCACAGGGACTGGCCCCCGCAGCCCTGACCCGCTCACAGGGACTGGCCCCCGCAGCCCTGAACCGCTCATAGGGACTGGCCCCCGCAACCCCGACCCGCTCACAGGGACTGGCGCCCGCAGCCCCGACCCGCTCACAGGGTCTGGCCCCCGCAGCCCTGACCCGCTCACAGGGACTGGCCCCCGCAGCCCTGACCCGCTCACAGGGACTGGCCTCCGCAGCCCTGACCCGCTCACAGGGACTGGCCTCCGCAGCCCTGACCCGCTCACAGGGACTGGCCCCAGCAGCCCTGACCCGCTCACAGGGACTGGCTCCCGCAGCCCTGACCCGCTCACAGGGACTGGCCCCCGCAGCCCTGACCCGCTCACAGGGACTGGTCCCCGCAGCCCTGACCCGCTCACAGGGACTGGTCCCCGCAGCCCTGACCCGCTCACAGGGACTGGCCCCCGCAGCCCTGACCCGCTCACAGGGACTGGCCCCCGCAGCCCTGACCCGCTCACAACGACTGGCCCCCGCAGCCCTGACCCGCTCACAGGGACTGGCCCCTGCAGCCGTGACCCGCTCACAGTGTCTGGCCCCCGCAGCCCTGAACAGCTCACAGGGACTGACCACCGCAGCCCTGCCCCCCTGACAGGGACAGGCCCCCGCAGCCCTGACCCCCTGACAGGGACTGGTCCCCGCAGCCCTGACCCCCTGACAGGGACTGGTACCCGCAGCCCTGACCCTGTGACAGCTATTTGCCACCGCAGCCCAGACCCGCTCACAGGGACTGGCCCCCGCAGCCCTGACCCGCTCACAGGGACTTGCCTATGCAGACCTGTGCGGCTGACAGGGTCTGGCCCTTATAGCCCTGACCCTGTGACAGCTATTTGCCACCGCAGCCCTGACCCGCTCACAGGGACTGGCCCCCGCAGCTTTGACCCGCTCACAGGGACTGGCCCCCGCAGCCCTGGCCCGCTCACAGGGACTGGCCCCCGCAGCCCTGGCCCGCTCACAGGGACTGGCCCCCGCAGACCTGGCCCGCTCACTGGAACTGGCCCCCACAGCCCTGACCCCCTGACAGCTATTGGCCACCGCAGCCCTCACTCGCTCACAGGGACTGCCCCCGCAGCCCTGACCCGCTCCCAGGGACTGGCCCCTGCAGCCCAGACCCGCTCCCAGGGACTGGCCCCCGCAGCCCTGAACCGCTCCCAGGGACTGGCCCCCGCAGCCCTGACCCGCTCCCAGGTACTGGCCCCCGCAGCCCAGACCGGCTCCCAGGGACTGGCCCCCGCAGCCCTGACCCGCTCCCAGGGACTGGCCCCCGCAGCCCTGACCCGCTCCCAGGGACTGGCCCCCGCAGCCCTGACCCGCTCCCAGGTACTGGCCCCCGCAGCCCAGACCGGCTCCCAGGGACTGGCCCCCGCAGCCCTGACCCGCTCCCAACGACTGGCCCCCGCAGCCCTGACCCGCTCACAGGGACAGGCCCCCGTAGCCCTGACCCGCTCCCAGGGACTGGCCCCCGCAGCCCTGGCCCGCTCCCAGGGACTGGCCCCCGCAGCCCTGACCCCCTCCCAGGGACTGGCCTCCGCAGCCCTGACCCGCTCCCAGGGACTGGCCCCCGCAGCCCTGACCCGCTCCCAGGGACTGACCCCCGCAGCCCTGACCGGCTCCCAGGGACTGGCCCCCGCAGCCCTGACCCGCTCCCAGGGACTGGCCCCTGCAGCCCTGACCCGCTCCCAGGTACTGGCCCCCGCAGCCCTGACCGGCTCGCATGGACTGGCCCCCGCAGCCCTGACCAGCTCCCAGGGACTGGACCCCGCAGCCCTGACCCCCTGACAGGGACTGGTCCCCGCAGCCCTGACCCCCTGACAGGGACTGGTACCCGCAGCCCTGACCCTGTGACAGCTATTTGCCACCGCAGCCCTGACCCGCTCACAGGGACTGGCCCCCGCAGCCCTGACCCGCTCACAGGGACTGACCTACGCAGACCTGTGCGGCTGACAGGGACTGGCCCTTATAGCCCTGACCCTGTGACAGCTATTTGCCACCGCAGCCCTGACCCGCTCACAGGGACTGGCCCCCGCAGCCCTGACCCGCTCACAGGGACTGGCCCCCGCAGCCCTGGCCCGCTCACAGGGACTGGCCCCCGCAGCCCTGGCCCGCTCACAGGGACTGGCCCCCGCAGACCTGGCCCGCTCACTGGGACTGGCCCCCACAGCCCTGACCCCCTGACAGCTATTGGCCACCGCAGCCCTCACTCGCTCACAGGGACTGCCCCCGCAGCCCTGACCCGCTCCCAGGGAGTGGCCCCTGCAGCCCTGACCCGCTCCCAGGGACTGGCCCCCGCAGCCCTGAACCGCTCCCAGGGACTGGCCCCCGCAGCCCTGACCCGCTCACAGGGACTGGCCCCCGCAGCCCTGACCCGCTCACAGGGACTGGCCCCCGCAGCCCTGACCCGCTCCCAGGGACTGGCCCCCGCAGCCCTGACCCGCTCCCAGTGACTGGCCCCCGCAGCCCTGACCCGCTCC